>NW_026623374.1:432669-514964 GCF_030028575.1 Malurus melanocephalus | reverse complement strand
GGAACAAAGATTTGGCTTTAGATAATCATAATGCTGCCTATTACTCTCACAAGGAATAGTGACTGTTCAAAACCACCTACATGTCTACAGTCRCTATCTACATAGTATCAAATGATGCAACATTAATTTTTTACAAGTTCTTTTCTCAGGGAACCAAGGAGTCTGACTCAGTAAATTACTATTTAATTAAATCAGTCAAAATCACAATCACTGTGTGTTAAATGAGAGCTGGCTGGGATCTTCTCCATATTTTGCCTTTCCTTGCAATTTCCACTGTCACCCTTTTCATTCTTGTAAAAAAACTGATGAGATTGAAGCCCCACCTAAATTCATATTTTTGCATGCTTATCTTTTTTTAAGGAACAGGCTTAAAGTAAACTTTCCACATCATCAAGGTTTCAGTCTTGCCAGTCTTTCTGAGGATGGACATTGCAACAAGGAGGGTAGAGGCTGAGTTGGCTGCAAGCCCACCCTGCCCGGCTGGGGAGGGGCAGAAGTGCTAAGCAAACATATGACCTGCAGTGATGAACAGGAATACATGATTTAAAGATMGGCTCAGTTGGTCAAGCATGAAGACACTTGGGATTGCAGGATTTGTTCAGCTGGGGTCAGAATCCTGTSCTGATTCAAAAGTACCCAAATGTCCACCCACTGAGAACAGACTAATAAAGAACATCAGAAAATTATGTCTGTGTGAGAAGACAAAAGTGTAGAATTTCTTGTAGGAATTATTTGTTAAAACAGAAGTATTATCATTACCTGTCAAAACATACAAATCTTTCCTTTCCTGACAGATCTAACACCTTTCCAACCATAGAGAAAGAGTAATTTTAAATAATGCTTCCAGGAACTGTTGGAGATCCACAGAACCAGGTATTGATCCACCTGTCCTCTGGCATTACAAAGCATCAGTTGCCTGAGTTTGTATCCTTTACTTTTTTCCCCAAACCAGCACTATTACTGTGGCCCTTGTAATTCTCTTCTATCAATAGCAAGGAAGACAGGAAGTACCCAAACAGCGAGACCACAAAGGGCATATTTGTTTAGTGATTCTAACGTGCAAGTCTTGAACACATGACAAACTTGTATCACTTGCTATGTGCATATTTAAAACAGAAAAACTTACAAAGTCTACCAAAAGTCCCAGCATATCATGTTCAACTACATCATCTGACACATGCTGAAACTTTTGACTGTGCAGACTGTTTAGGCAGCAGCATCCTCATGTGTATTAGAGTTAGTTAAGCCATGTTAACTTCAGTATAAACCTTAAAACCTTGGGTCTGGATCACGTTGTGAAGAAAGTTCTTGTTCTGACAGGCGGATCAGTATCTGGTACTGGTGAATAAGTATCTGTTACTGTGGATCTCCAACAGTTCTTGAAAGCATTATTTAAAATTACTCTTTCCCTATTTAACACTGTACACACTGTAGACTTTGTACTGACACATTTAACGATGGCAATGGGATTTCTTATTCCTCAAAATTCATTAAGCCAAAGCATGGAGCGATATACTATAGGTASCAAAGTGTAACAGAATCTCACCCACTCTAGGGAGAGACCAATACCACTGTAAGTCTGCTCCAAAGCGATCCTAAAAGAGACGGATTTGCTGTGGTACAGCAGGTGATGGTTCTTAGACTGATGAACGTGAGCCACTGCTATTTCTGTGCCATTGTCTCACCAGAAGCTGCAGAAAACACTGACAGCCGTGCTGTTCGCTGATATTCATCAAGCAGCAGCCTGACCTTTTGTGCTTTTTCGCTCTCCCAGGGAGCATCCTGTGCCCCCACGCAAAGAAACCCAGGGAGCCAAAGGACGCCAATAACAAAGAATCCTTATTGACCAGGGAAGAGCAGACATCGCCTCACACAGTGATCACCTCGGTTTGATCAGAGCTTCGTGCACACTTACAGATGCCTAAAGCCTGTGTCTCTGACCCTCACAACTCTCCACAATTACTCAGCTGCACACGGCTCTTGCCTGCAATGGTCAAGAGGACGACACGTGTTTGCCCACTTTCCCTGGCTTCGGCGTTTGCCTTTATTGATTATGATCAGCTGTAAAGCCTGTGAATTCTGGGTGCTCCAGGGGTTTTCTTGACAGCTAACTGAGCCTGAGGCAAACACAGACTCATGCAGCTCCAAACAATCCTACCTGGGTTTCTTCCTCCTCCCCCTTCACTGTGCACTGCATTTAATGGTAATTGTTTATGATAAGGAGACCGTAATTAGGAATACGCACTAGCATAAGTGACCAGCATTTCATATGCCARGCATGTGCCACCAGCACCATCAAAATACCTCCAAAGATTCCTTTAAATTTTTATTATTTTCTTACAGAGATAAAGAATCCCTCCCCCACTATGCACACATACATTTATGCAGCTGAACTCCACTTTCCTGTGACAGTTGATTCAAATACAGACCAAGTTTCTAATGCCGCACAAACGAAGTTGTTGGTTCTTTCCCAGTAAGCAGGAGACAAATGTCACAGAAACCAGTGCAGTGAAATTTTAAAATTGCAGTCAAGCAGAGAAATTTAGGGCTGAGCATATGGACAAGCAACTAGCCAATGCCTCATTCCAGTCCAGTATTCATCTGAACRTGAGAGACAGTGTGCTGATCTTTGYAGYTCCTGTAGTGCTGCAGGATTTCAGAATATATATAATGTAAGACTATTAGGAGAAGGTAAATAGATGACAGAGTTCTCTTGCAAGCACACACAACTCCACGCAGATGCAAAGACAACAATCCTGAGTGAGAAGGGGAATTTCAGGTTTGCAAAAGGTGGCAGTGAGAATGGTAATTTGAGTCTTACGTTAACACTTTTTCTTTAAAAGTTGCTTATCCATCCAAGCTATCAACATGTTGACTCATTTCTGTTTGGCTAGAGGTAATAGCTGCATTCTCCCATGCATTCCAGTTTCAACAGTATTAGAGTACAAGTTAAGATTCCTCGCCCTGGCTGACAGCCTTACAGAGCTGTCAAGACAKCAGAAGGCTTTCTCCAGGTAAATGAGATCTGCATCGCCATGGCACAGTTCTTGCTAAATCCTTTTATCTGGTGCTGCCATCAGTGAGACCCACCAAGGAAGAAATACATGCCGTGACCACAATTATGCATACTCTGCTAATTGAGTTTCCTTGCAAAACAAAAAGCTTCTTAAAAAAATATATAAAAGCTTCATGCAACTGCCAGAATTAATGCCTCAGCCTTTTGGATTTCACTGCAAATATAAAGAACAAAACCACTCCAGTTGTACATTTTATAGGATATAGAGAAGAAAAAGGCCTTTTTCTGAATTAAAGACTCTTGTATAAGTATTTTTTGCCGTTTAGATTTATTTAAAAGATGGCTATTACCCTTGATTAAATGCAATCATTATTTGAAAGATTGATTTCACAGCAACTTATCAGGCAGTTACAACCCTAAAGTTTTAACATTCTACCTAACCTAATGGAGCTCAGTAGGTTGTCTAAGAACCTCAAAGGCAGACTACACATTTCAGAACCTTTATCCACCAACCTACTCTATGTCACATTAGAGCAGCCTAATCAAGAGTCTAGAAATGCAAAGAAGCCCTTTAAGATCAAGAGATTTATATTTCAAGCATACAGCATATAGAGAAAGAGCCCAGTTTTCTGGAGAGTCGTGCAGTCTTCATGGCAATGTCTAAAATAGCAGGTGAGCACACTTCTATACATTAACATTTTCCCTCTCAATAACAATTCTACCAAACCAGCCCTTACAGCTTTTGTTCCCTCTGGTCAGTCAACACAGGTTTACCTTCATTAGGRAAAAAGAAAAAGAGTCAGTCTTAACTGTTATGAGAAGTAATGTCTAAGGCAAGATAAACAGCATTACATAATAGAAATAACCCTAATGTTTAGGTTGCTCTTCAATTAGGAAAGATTATGACCTTTTCCTTAGACACTTTTGCAATGGAAGCCTTTGCAGCAGACCTTAGAAATTCAGCAGAGAAAGCCCTTGAGCTGGAAAAAGTGATTTCCCCTTGTCTTATGAAATTCCTTTCCATTTTAGCTGCAATCTCAACTRTTAAAAAAATTTAAAACCATATTTTCTTTCTTCCACTTGCACCCTCCAGAATATAAGAACAGCTGCACTAAGTCAGACTAAAGGTTCACCCAGCTCAGTTGCCTGCCACTCTGACAGTGGCCAGTAGCAGATGTTTAAAGAGAACATGTAAAACATAACATTCCCTGTTAAACCTCCCAGCTTCTGACAGTCAACAGTTTAGGGACTTCCTGAGCCTAACTTAAAGCCCACCATACTGTACATATAATTAGATKATATATTCCCCACGTGCATTACTTTGCACTTATCAACATGAATTTTGTCAGCCCAGCCATTCAGGGTTATCAGATAATCCTGCAGATCTTTACACTCCACTTTATTTTTTATGCTTCTGAAAAAWTTGGTATCATTGTCAGTCCTTGTCAAGTCATGCTTCATCCCTTTCCCACACTATTTAGTAAGTGGTAAAGTTCTGGAGCAACTTTTTGCAAATTCAAACACTAATCCCACACCATTCTGAAAAATTACCATTTATGGTTCTTCTTAACTTTCTTGATAGTTTTCATCCCATTACAGCTTTATTTAATTTAGAAATAAATACCAAAGTCCTTTGGTAAGGACAGCTGAAAAAGTCAGGATTTTTWAATCTGTGTACACAATATTAACCAKGGYGACCCTATCCACATGATGCTTTACTGCTTCAAAGAACCCAAGTGGGTTTATTCACAAAAGCTATGAAGGTTCTTTCCTACTGAATTGGTCTGTGTATTCATTCACAGTTTTATTTGTTTACACCAGATTTCATAGTACAAAAGCCAGACAATTGCTCAAAACTCTCTGGAATCAATTTGAGACATTGGTGCCGTTTCTTTCTTTATGTGAGTTCCTTCTGAGATTGAAGGTAAACACCTATAAGGATTTGTTACCACTCTTTTCATTATGGAACAGTGCTCCACTATGAAACATCTCCTGTTAATACATGACTTTCAGGTATTTTTTTCCAAGTCATCCTGCATAAAAGATTTTCCTTGCATTTGATCTGTCTCCTATCTTCCTCCAGCCCACACTGAGTAAGGTCCAGGGCTGCCCACATGCCTCCACCYGAGGATTTCTCAAAGCAGAATAAAGCAGTGACTAGGTTGTGCCCTGTGAACTTCTATGATCTAYCTAACTTCCAAAGTTACCACTGGGGACCAATTTAGGAGCACTAAGCTCTGAAGGGTATTTAAAAGCTGTTTAATGTCATTCTGAAATACACACTCTGTGATTTTAAAGTCAATTGCAAATTAAACACAACTTTTTCAAATTCTGTCTAATTAGGGGATCAAAAACCAGGGATGTCAGTTCTCTAAGCTGCAAATAATGTTCCTAAACCAGCAGCTGCTTTTATACCCTTTTCACATTGCAAAATGGCTCCAGCCATTTGATTCAAGGAATACCTGCACAACTGTTTTGTTTGAAAGCAGCTRGAGGGTGAAAGTGTCTTTGGTTTGAGCATGGCTGACCTGTTTAATTCTGCTGCCTGAACCAGTCTGTTAAGTGCCATCAATTCATGCTTTTTCACCGATACAGCCTCTGGACACTCATAATAAGGCATATGCCAAACAAAAGGACTCCCTTTGGCATTTCTTGCAGGGGACACAAGACTTGAGTGTAAGAAATAAAGGGAATATTTTATTCAGACTACTGAGCAGAGGCACTACCTACACTTCTCCTTGGCTCTTTCATTTCTAGACCAAACAACACAGACTACACTGTAACTAGTGAGCTGATGCTTGCTCTTCACTTTAATGTGTTCACTTTTCAAAACTGAATTCATGCACATGGATGACCCCACAACTAGCACAGAAAAATAAAATATCATATAGAACCTCTTGTCAGTGAATCTCATTAAAATTCTTACTCTGCGACTTAATATTTTCAGTTTACTATAAACCCTCATGTTGAAAAACGTGCTTGTAGGCAGAAATTGTCTAGGCAAAGCTAGTTGTTTCAAAAACTCAACAGAGATATAAAGCAGCTGAAACTCTTGATTTAAGGAGCATATGATTATTTTTGGCAACTAAAAAAACAAATGAAGCTTTTAGGCAGAAATAGGGCCAGCTGTGACAAGCTTTAAATTAAGAAGAGAAACACCCATATGTGCTACCTCTCACACAATACAACACAATGTATTACAGTGAGAAATCCACTGAAATAACTATTGAATTTATAAAGTCTAAAAGTTCAAAATAGGAATCAGGCACCTATTTACTAAACTGTCAGCAAGGTGGATAACACAGTGCTTCTGCACCTTCAATCTGCAAACGCTACAGTTTGAAAAACTACATCAGTCCTTGCAGCATTAAGCTCTGGGTATACACAGCTTGCAGCTAAGTCCTGGGTTTTGCTCAGCTAGCACGTCTAACCCAGATCCTCAGGCTTTGATCACACCTATCAGATCCAGACTTTGTACAGTAAACACAGAGGTAGTTACGAATTTTTATTCCACACCAGTGTTATTAGGGCATTCAGCAGAAAACGGTAACGTCAATCTGGTCCTTGTTTTAAATCAGATAAAACTTCAAAAACCTCTGTCTCTTTACAGGTGGAGGGTGGTGGCAGTGCTTAGACATGGATGGGCAAGAGAAGAGATTCTTTTTTGTTGTTGAGAAGGCATCCTTAAATTCACCAGAGAGCTGGGAATAGATGAAATTGCAATCTGCCAAGGATATCACAAAAATCTCCACAGATTCTGAAAGACTCTTGGTAGCTAATTCGCACATTGTGGAAAAAAAACTTATTACTGTTAGCTATGAGATATTATTTTGGTATTTTATTTTACTATTTTAACCTGGTTATGAGATGAAATCTAAATTACCTAATTCTACATCCATGATCTCTGAGACACATAGCACAAAGCATTTTTCCAGTCTAAGCTAAGTGCAAACAAAAAAAGAGGGATAGGACAACAAATACGGCATCATTTGTGAACCTGGTTTGAGTGAGAAACAAAAATAAACTTTTGCACCTAAAATCTAACATCTTTTTTTTTCTCAAAATATTAATTAATTAAATAAAATTACTAAGGTTAGTTGCTGGGGCTCCTAAACTTTTATCAGCATTATAAATTAGTGTACAGTGTAAAAACAACAGTCAGAAATCATGCCAAATTATGATCTTCTCTGAAACTCTTATGTTTATATATTATAAGCTGCAACTGTCAAAATACTGGGTTGCTGGAACTTTTGACAAAAGTTTTACAGGCATTTATATTACCATTCCCTCACAGCTGCTTCAAATCCCACCCTGAGTCCCACATTCCCCCTTGGACAGGCATGGGTATAGATCTGGGAGATGGAGGAGCTAATTAGAAGCTGGAATTCACACAGCATAGCAAGACACATTACAGGATTTCCCAAGCTTACAGATGTAGCTTCGTGTCAAATTTTTACYGTAATTTTATCAGGCTTTAGATGTCACTTCTCTTTGATATTAAATATCCAATAATTCGATTATCTAGCAGCTCAAACAGGTGGCACTGCACAACTGCACAGTTCTTCAAAACAACTTCGGAGCACAAAGCTTAAAACAGATTCCACTCAAGTCCACTTACCTTCTCAGTGAAATACAGCAAATTCAGAGGAGCTACRTGTTCATATGTACTCAAATCACAGAACTTCCATTAAGCTTAGCCACTTAAAAATAAATACCTGAGAATTACTTACGTTTTTTTCAGATCACAGAAGAGAGAAAAACTAAATACGCACACATTCCATCTCCATCTTCCATGGAATACTACCAATTTCATTTTCATTGCTTCTTTAATGTTGGCAAGGAGMAATTAATTGCATTAATTCCTTATTTTTTCTATGAGGAATCTAACTTTGATTTTTAAGATATGTCAGTTTCCTAATTAATTTTATTTGAGGACTTTTTTCCCTGAAAACAAACTCCAGGCAAGGTTATATGCAACTACATATTTTGCCTTGGTTTGAAATGCTTATATGGCTAATTTTTTTTTAGCATTTTCAAAGTAATTAACAAAGTTAAAAAGTCTCTCATGACATCACATTTCAGCCATGCTAAGGTCTCCTGCTTTAATCTCCACTCTCTGGCACTGAAGTGGCACTGAACTTACCTAAGTGAATAAATTAGTGCAGGAAAGTTCCATCCATGATGTGCTTCATTCTGCAGTCTCACCCACCTTCATGAAACTTCACACCAGTAGTGTCCCTCTCCCAAGATAAACGTAGCTATACTCTATACAACTGCATGAAATGTTAAAATAAAGTCAGGCAGAGAAACCTGGCTTTTTGCCAGTTTCAAAAGGCACAGAAATATGTTATTCTCATCCACTCCAGGTTTACAAATTTTGCTGTGAGCAAAACATATTTGTGCTGCATCCTTCCCTAAGTAATTTTCCCAGGGTGGAATATGATTCTTCCTTGAAAARTTTTGCTATGCAAAAAGAAACTGCTAGAGCTCTTTTTCTTATTAAAAGCAGTTTTTGGGAGTACATTACAATGAAACACCTCTCCTAACCACCTAATTATTCCAGCATCTATAGAAATCAGAGACAGGTAGTGGSAAAGTAACAGTTCTAAATTCTTCCCTAAAGGTTTCTTTTCTGTTCACTTCCCCAGTCTAGTGGAGCTCACGCTAGCCAAGTTGCTCAGAGACATTCACCTGAGGATGCCAGAAGATTCTTTGTTTTGGACTAGAAGYGAGTGAAAAAAACATCCTCTTTTTTGGAGAGATTCAATAATTCTCAAACCATCTTTCTCGAGGAAAATGTGTTTATTATCATTTCACTGTCCAAGCTATTATGTTATTCTTTAGCAATACTGAATCAAGCTTGTCTGGGAAAAAAGGAAATAAACAACCTTTTATGTCTCAATTGCTGATTCACTGCAACAAGCACACCTCCAGGAGCAGGCCAGTTGTTTGCYGTTCCTCACATAACCCAAGGAGGTGGTTTTACCAGTCCTAACTGAATGACACAAGTCCTTCTTCAGGGGGATGTCCCAGCTGAGGGACATCTGCACTGCAGGTCGTGTCATTGTCTTCAAGCYTCCCGGTTAATCTGGTCCCAGTAGCACAGGTACAGCAGCACAGAGCTCAACATGGGCAATAAAAGGCTGTGAAATAGAAACATGAAGAAATAAAGTAAATATTTAATAACTAGCCCAAACAGAGTTCTTTTAGCTGCTATGGTCAAACTRTTACTGAGCCTTTGGCTAAGTTGTTTAAAGCTGCTAAGGAGTGTCTTATAGTCCACATCCTTAGTATTCCTCAGAAGCCTTTTTTCCTTTCTGCTCCCCCCTGACTGGATGCTGATCCAACAAGAAATTGCTGACTTATTTTTTGGATGAAACTGGCAAAACCATGCATGTCCAGTGGTTTGATTTGTCTTCTATGGCTTTCATTCCACATCAAGGCAGAATTTTTATTCCCTGACTGACAGACTGTAAGCTTTGCTTTCTTTGCTTTTTTGTTTAGATTATACAAATTAGATGCAATCAGATCTCATCCTTGTGATCTAAATTGCTCATCAATATGTCATATTTTCCTGAGTATAATGCACTTTGCAGATGCAGAAAGAGCAGAGWGTGAAAGGGGTCACCTTGCTCTACTATGACAGTGATGGAGGCTGGACTTGGTAAATCAGTGGCTCAGGCTGCTATAATAAATAAGATGTTTTTCTATGAAGTACTCTGTACATAGACTCAAAAACCTAACATGAGACAGATAAATAAAGTGCAAAAACACTTCTCAGCAGAGCCAAGATGATAAGCTTGCTGCATTAAAAAAATTAAATCAATGACTTTTTCCCAAGTGGTCACTTTAAAACGACACATCATGTCAAAGCATTTCATCAAATGAATAAACATAAGGACAGTTTAGTTAAAAGAAGAGTTAAGGGCCAGGACTCCAAAGCTATCACTGACTCCTGGTTGTCACAAAAACTGCCAGTGCTGSTATAGGAGGGTGGAACTGCTGGAAGGGAGCTGAAAGCTGAGCCATAYTTTCTGCTTAGGCACTGGTCTTACAGACTCTAGAGTGTGTGTTTGGGTTATTTTAGTGTCTTCYGTGTGAGTTTTGGACCTCTTAAGGGTTATTTTACCTATTTCTGCCTTCAATACAAGGTTTGACTTCAGGCCAACACAGCTAAATGYGTCTGTGCACTCAAAAATACGATTGCCCTTTATCTTAAATTTAATCCGAGGCCACCAGAAGAACAGGTGTGCATCTTTATGATTAGACTGGCAAGGTAATGAGGTAAAAAAAAAAAATAATCAGCTTACAGATTCTGGAAAGGCAGGGTGGGATATTTTGCCTAAGCTCGTTGGTGGGTTACAAAAACCCCACTGACTTCAGCCTAACTCCACACTTACCTACAAAGCCCCGCACAAGCATGCCCTAGTACCTGAGCTAAAGATTAAAACTTCTGGTTGAAAAATACTTTTATTTTCTTTTTTTATGATGGAAAAGTAGACATGTCATACATGCAAAGTGAATGCCAGAAGTAAATCTTTTAAGATGCCATGATGTTGAAAATTTCAGTCGAATACACTTTGGCAAACCAGGTATACACTTATGTATGAACTTTTCCCTGCTGAAAGTAAAATCATGCCTTGCAGCTATTTCAGAAATTAAAATATCCCCACACAGGTTATATTAAAACATGTGAAAGTATATAAAATATAATACACGGTCAAATGCAAGGTCTACCATCAAATGTAGCATTGAGGTTACTCAATCAACCACACAGATCGGGAAATTCCAAAAGTTAATGGTCCATGGCCTTCTCTTGTATAACTCCACCGAAACTATTTTGYATTCCCAAAACTCACTGAAATAGAAACATATGAAGAATTTCCATTCATCTTAATTTATTAATGTTTGTGTTACTTAATTCATGATGGAGACTAGTAGAAGGTCAYATCTGGGCAGGTTAACATCATGATAAAACTGAGCTAATTTCAATCTGAATTTCTTTTCATGAAAAACCTGAAGTCAAGGCCAAGTGGTCCAATTCCGTACTTTACAGCTCAGGAGTTAATTTCCTATCTCTCCTACAGAGGACCAAGTGACCTTTGGCAAACCACCTAAATTTTCATGCAATATTTATTCGTTCCCAATTTATTATATTTAATTTAGAATAACTTAATTTCAGCTTGATCTACTTTATTTTCTTGCAAAACAACAATGAAATAAGTTGATTTTGAAGCTGGCATCAGTCATATTTTTTATTCATTTGAACATTTATTTTGAAATTGTACCAATAGGAGCACGTCTTTCCCCCAGTGTCATAACGTAACTAGCCCTTATAATGCTTTATGAAAATTCAAAACAGACTCACTAGTCATGGAAAACATCAACTTGAAGGCACTTTTAGAGAGGCAAGACAGACTTAAATAGGATTAGAACCAAAGCTTGAACACATGAAGGAAATTTGGACAATTATCCCATTGACTTTCCCATTGTCAGAATGTCACCTAGCACTTGTGTCATGTTAGCGGTCACTGCTGCATTGCACATTATTCAGGAARAAATGCACATAAGTTTCCTGAAAATATTGAAACATTTCATAGTTCCATTGACTTCTTTTCAGAAAATTAGATATAAAGAAAGACGTTACCTGCACTTTAGTTCCTACCATTTTGTTCTGTTGCAGTTTCCTACTACTCCAAAGTTGAGTGAGGGATGTTTAATGATTTTAAATTTTTCTTTAAATTTAAAATATATTTATAAGTAATAATACATATAATATGTTTTTATATAATTGAAAAATACCTTTTACTTTTCCCTTAAACCAATTTCTTTGTGAAATAAAGCAGATCAACTCTATTTAAACAAGTCATTTTCAGAATTACTAAAAGATACTCATCTAAAATTGYAAATTCTTAGTGTTTGCTCAGAGAAATTAAGCTGAAATACATTGGCAGCACTAAAACTGTAGGCACTGTCAATTCCTATCACAAATTGTCTTTGTATTTTTATTATTATGTTGATGTGTCTTGTTGATTAAATATTTCATATACCCCCAAATATTTATTTACCTCTTCTAGAAGGTAAAATATACATGTGGGCTTCTTACAGTAGACTCACTTTTCTAAAATGCAGATTATACTTGCTGTATTTAAGGATCTCATGATACCTTTCACATGTACTTGCAGCTTTATTGAGTTGCATGGAAATATCATTAAATGGATATATTTGCTACTGGGGATGGTTTCACAAGTGTTTAAAAATATGCAATCTGATTTTCCTCTAAAATATGGCAAAATTTTGATATAATACTATTATATACTGACATAGCCCAAATATGCATTGATATTTCTCTTTGGGAAGTATATGAAATCTAGTTACAGATGCTCAGTTTTCTTTTTCTGAGTATGTTTCAATTTGAGTATAAACATGGAATTAAAAATTATGTAAAAGAAATGGAAAAAAACTCACTGATGTTTCTCAGCCTTGAAGCATGAAGTTTTAGAGATGCCAGATTTCACATTCTGTTTGTGCTCAGAGATATATTTTTGTCTTTAGAATTGTCAACATATGGCTAAATAAATGTGAAAAGCATTTGCAAGTCTRTCATGTACAAAAATATCTGGTTAATTTCTATTTTGCATGAAAATAATTGRTGCCAAACTCTTTCACCCAATGTAYCAATAAAATAGGACTGATTCCTCTGGAAATTTCACGTGTGCTCTGAAATTCAGGAAAAAAATCAAGAATGAATATCGGTGCTCTGCAGATCCAAGGACCCCAAGAAAATGCTACAAATCCAAAGAATGCTCCTGCATGCTACATTTTACACAGTAACCTCTACCTCAGCAGACAAATGTGAAAAAGCACATGTGGCCAGGAAATTCCCTAATGACAATACAGGGGGATGGGAATGAGCACATGTATTACAAGAGAGGCCAGTGTTCATTTGGGCTCAAAATTAAAAACTATACTCAAGAAAATAAATGTCTACCACTAAATAAATAAACTTTGTATTAGTTAAACCTTCCTCATCTGTAAAAAAATTAACTATAAGAATTATTATTACCAAGTCCTAGAATCATCTGCTGTAAAAAACAATTTTACCTTGACCATTTATTTTCTATTTCTTGGTGGGASCTCTGCTATCCCCTGGATTCAGTAAAGATGTCCTTGGTCTGCCCCCCCTGGGAAATATCACTGCCAAGAGGAGTTTGYTGTTGCTGCCTCTGCAGAGAATGACAGCTAGGATTGAACAAGATCTCATGGTTCCCACACCCACAGCTGTCCACTAATTCTCTCTCCATGACTTGCAGTGGGCTGAGGAAAGAATAAACTACAAAGTCACCCACAGTGCTGGGGACAAGGACCAAAAGTTCAGAAATTGCTGGCCTGAGTGACTGAGAGAGGTTAGTAGCCATTGCATGCAAACATCAGGGCAATGCAGGGATGTAGGGTCCCTGGAAATTCSTAAAAACAGAAGGATATAGTTGCTTATGTTACATATAAATCACAAATGAAAAAGCTCCAAATTGCCTGGAGATTGGAAAAGTGACAAGTGTCAGRCCATTCCTGACAGATCCAGCTATYTCACTGCTAGAGAAAATGTTTCAGTTTCCCAGAATTTCTCAGCTAAAATACAGTCAAAAYAGAAATCAAAATGCATAGTTACCAAGATGACAGTTATTTAGACACCAAAACTAAATTCCTTTGAATTAAAAGTGATTTCTGAGAAATAAAAAGTCCTTACACTTTTTTAACGTTTTTAATTTTAAAACATAATGCATTCAAAAATTATTACATTCTTTTAGTCTGGCTTTTCTTTTGATAATTTTTGTGTTTCCTTAATTATGCAATACATAGCAAACTCTTGGATTTTCCCAAGAGGTTATAATACACCATCTCTTAGAAACAAACACTTTAATTGGGTATATACTCWTTCTGACTTGTACAACATGTCTAATCAGCTCCTAAGGCAGAAGAAAGCAGGTTTGCATACCACCAGTTTGAGTAAAAATATGAATGTTGCAGTGGAGGGTATTTATAAAGGCCRTGTTTGGTCTCAGGGGTTAATTCCCTTATGCAATATCTCCTGCTTTGAAATAGCCTCTGCTGGAACCTCTCTTGCTACAAAGCAAAGGGACAGTTTCAGACCAAAATAAAAAGCTGAATTATCCATTGTGAACACCCCACTTCTAAACATGCAGAATTTTGTCATTAAGAGGTTAAAGAGCAGGTAMATCATAAATTGTCATGTGCTCATAGACTGATGTCTTCATGCTGCCTCCAAACTCCTCTGCAGCTTGTGCTTCTCTCACTAAGATCTGGGCAAGTTCCCACAAAACCCATGTGTATCAAATTCTAGGTGGATTCCAGCCCCAGCAACACAAAGCTTTCCTGAAGCCTACAGGATCAGCAAATACTGCAAACCTAAAATTAACTATAGAAAATGTAATGTATAGTGTACAAATCCAGTGTCTGCTCCAAGAGATCACTCCCAGGCGCAGGAGGTGGACAGACTCAGACCAGCTTCTTGTGATGGTGATAGGAATGTTCCAGCATTCACATTTTGCACACGTTCCAGCATACACATTATGCAATTACTCCATAGTGAGAGYTGTGTTCTCTGAAGCATGAATATAAAATAAAGAAGCTTTCAGTGGAAAATATGTATGCTTTCATCAGTATTTTTCATTTAAATGTTCTTGCATGCTAATCAAAGCCATCATTTATAACACAAACTCACGCTTCTCTTGGCTCTCAATTCATTAATGCTGCACATAAAGGCCTGTGGATTTCAGAAGAGGCATCAGTCCAGAAATTGGACACATGGGAAAACCTCTGACCTATTTTACTCCCAGAGAAATTAAGGGAGCTTTGTAACTATGGCCGTGTCAAAATTTGTTGGTGATAAAGTCTGAAAGAAAGGTCAGTATTTATGTTAGCAGATAACTCTCCAGATTTATCCATCCATCCATCCATCCATCCATCCATCCATCCATCCATCCATCCATCCATCCATCCATCCATCCCCAGCAGAAAACAGCTCCCCATCAAACGAAGAGCAATAGATCTTACAAACACAAAGGGGATGAACTTAGTCTAAGGACCATCGGAAACAACACACAAATGGATTCTTGAGAGCCAACAGGAATATCTGTATGGACAAAAACCACAATACCAGAAGTCTGATAACTCAGGATGGGAAGAAAAGACATACGCAAGAGTCCAGGACACATTTATGAAGTTCTAAAAAGTGATAGCCACATATTATTTTGTAACATCATTATTCTCTTTTTTTTTGTCACGTAAGCCATTATCTGTGGCCAAATTGTTAAAAATAATCTTATCTCTTTCAACATCTATTGGATTTTCACCCAATTAAGAGTCATCTCAGTCCATATATTTTTCAAATAACTAAATAAACCACACTGAATTTTATCTAGAACCTCAGTGGAATCTAGAGAAGGGAAAATATCTTTTTTAGACCTTTTAGAAAGTCCATGGGAGTAGAAGTATATCATGTTACCTTCTAATTTCTCTGAGTAGGATTAAGAAAAAAGATCACCCAGAAATGCCCAGAGATACAAGACACAATCTGGCAGCCTTACTCATGGGCTACTCATGGAGTAAAGGACTACTTCAGGCAAGTACCATTTGTAGGTTCCAATTTTAAAAAGCTAATGGAAAAYTGGGTTCTTTTATTTGCATTTTGTGAAATGTAAAAGCAGTAAATAGTAGAAGAAAATACRTTGAGAATATTTTTGTTTGTTTATTTCACATAATTAATTAACACCACATGTTAATACTTTACATTTTGTTTTTTAAGACTGTGGAGTCAGGCTTATATGAGCTATGACTTCTGGCTAAGCTTGATTAACTTCCCAGCTTTCACTACGTTCATTCTTGCTGTCATATTGAAATCCAATATTCAAGAGGATGCCAAGTCCTTGATGAAAACAGTATTTTGTTATATCCTAACCAATGGATTAGAATTAGATTAGGCTCATATGGGAATAATCAATCACAGTTTACATTTAGGCCATTCAGCACATTTAATGTGGACTCACACATACAATGTATAAAGAGATATATACTACTAAAAGCATTGTTTTGACACAATTGAAGAAAATACAGATTCAAAGTATTCTAGGTCATTTGGACACATCTTTCTTCCATTAATTTTGATGGAAGAGATGGACCAGGTTCATACTTGGCTTGCAGTGATACAATTTCACAGAAATCAGTTGGACAATATTGATTTACTTTTGCTAAGAATAAGGGTTTAGAATTCTCAAAATAGAATCAGTCTGTAAATCAAAAAGATACTGTACCAGAAAAAATCAAAAGTACTCTCATTTGGCAAAGATATATTGATTARAACCCCTGAGCTGCATCCTTTTTTTTTTCATATATTTCACTCTTACTGATTTTAGCATGTATGAACACAAAATATTTAAGTCCCTTTAAATGTAAAAAAGTTGCATAAATAAGGGCTCCTAGATAAGCATTTTGCTGGTTAACTTCTTAAAAGATTTCTGAAAATCCTGATGTCCTCAAAAAATACTAGTGGACTTCCTCAGAAATATGTTAATTTTGATAGCATTTTGTTTCAGCAAAATATCCAAGCAAGTATGGTTCAGTTACATCAAACAATGTCAACACTGTAAGAATGCTAAATGACTTTTTATTTACTTTCTACTTAAAACATTGTAAAATACTCTATAGCACAAAATCAAGAAAAAAAAAATCTTGATTATATAAAATGTATTTTTAATGCACTTTTGCACAGGCATAAATGTATTATATAATATATATAGTTATATATATATTATATATATTATATATATTATATAGTTATATATAAATAGTTATATATATATTATATAATATATATAACTATAAATATATATGTAGTTTATATATATAAATGTACTATAGAATAAGGTATTTCTTAAAGTACATGGTTCTTAACATGATTCGTTGGCATTCATTTCAAAGTATTTCACCATTAATGGTTTAGGTTRACTAGCTACCTAGATAATGCATTTTTCTGTACTACATCAGCATAATACACAATTATTAATTCATATAAGTATTAATTCATGAGATGATGCAAAATATCAATAAACCAATCTATTTATTCTGTTCTATTTATTCTCTGTAAATTTTTGTCTTCAGAGAGATGATTTCAACTGCAAGAAAACCCATTGTGAATCCAATCTAAATGGTAATAAAAACAAGTGTTATAATAATCCMCTTCGGCCTTTTTTCTCTTTTTTTGATACTTTAATAACATCCTTTTAAAAAATGTCTGTTAAAAACTTTAAAAAGATAAACAACAAAAAAAAAAATCAGACCTTTTTACCAAGAGAGTTTCTCAAATTACATGATTCTGCAAGAGCGAATTATTCAGATACAAGGTAATAAAATTGTTATAGCCTCTTTTACCATGTCATAGACATGATGAGAAGATCTCTGAGTAAAGGAGAAAAAATACTTACAGTCTGTTAGATCTGAATATTGGGAAATGCCAAATTAATTCTTCCATGATGTCCTGTAGGCACAGTTCAACAAGAAGAACTACAAATACCTGTGTATTAAAAACAGTACAATTTAAAACTGGGAAGAAAAGCTCTATTTCTTTGGAAAACCAACCATCAGTTACTCATTACCACTCTGTGCTCTCTGATTCTTGGCTTTGTCTTTCAGATTCCCACCCAATCAGGAMTATTTCAAGTCCAATACTGGCTTTTAGTTCCTCTGAGGGACTATAGTCTTTCCAGTAGAAGTTATTTTGAGCACCATTGCATGTTGCTTTATACAGATCTTTATACAGCTCTGTTTTCTGCTTTTATACTTGTGAACAGGCTAATGAATTAATATATAATGTTAATATATTATATATATATAATATATAATGTAATCCCTGGTCATGTTATAGTTATAACTCCATTATACTAATGTACACATATATTAATATATCAAGGACATGTTATACCTGGTTTCGAACTTGCTGCAAGATTAAACTGCTATTCTGGGGTACCTTGAATATTTTTTCCTGCCTATGAAGGTTAACTCAGAGAAATACACCAAAGATTTCAACACCTTCCTACAATGACATCATGGTGGTTCATTTTGAGCACTAATGGCACGATGTTGTTGCTCTTTTCAAAAAATTTTGCATGGCAATACAGAACTATAGAACAAATAATTTCAAAAATTACTTTAAAAGGCCACCTGGTCCAATTCCTGCTGAARATGGGGCCTGCTGTAAATGCCTTCTACAGAACTGTCATATTGAGCAGTTTGCTATTTCTGTTCATCTAGAGACAATTCTTACAAAATTAAATGGGCCCTGGACATTTTGCTCTATTAGAAAATTCACCTGTTCAGAAAGGATTCTTGTGAGCATGATGGGTTCAGCATCAGTTAAACGACTCAAGAACAGCTGAAGTGGTTGCCTCCATGCCCCACAAATCAGTTTTAAAAAGTGGTCACTCTTACATATTTGATATTTTTTGTGGATTGTTAAAATATATTAACATCTTGTGCTGATGTGTTACAGGTTTCAAAAATGCCTAATGTGTGGAACTGCTAGTTTGTTGGGTTTTTTATCATAATTTGTTGTTGCGCTAGGAATAGTGGAGAGATAATCTTTTTGGGATATTGAGTCTGRTTATATTGAATAAAGGCTGGGTTTTTTACCAAATAAAAGCATAAATTGAAAGCTGTGTGAAGGCTAATCTGGAGACMAGAATTATTATTTAATTGGTTTCTGCTGATAGCTTGGTATTTTTTATATTTAAATAAAACATCACAGCACAGTTGTGACATTTCATCTCTTTAGTTAAGTGTAAAATATCACATGCTTTAACAAACAGMCTTTTTTTTACTTACAAATCTATGCAAGTAAGAATTTGCAGGCAACACAATAATATATTCTGCCTCCTAATAATAAGATGAAAAGCGTTATAATTTGTAAAATAAGAGGGGCAAAAAGCTAAAAAACAAAACAATAAACTGCAGGGTGCCTCAAAAAGAGTTGTTCAGTTTACAACTTCAATCCTGTTATTTTCCCTTTCCCTCCTACACCAGAGCTGTATGTTCTGGTGGTTTGCAGTGACTGTCTTCTCTAATGGCCAGAGCAATGTATTTCTCTCTTTCAGAGGACCTTTATTTTTTTCTGCATTTTAAAGAAGACCCCCTTAGCAGAAAAGGGCATTGAGAGGTGATGAATTTGGTATGGAAAAGACATCACAGAAYAAAGTTGCAATGTTAGGATACTGCTAGAACACTCATTAATGTCATCTCATTATAACAGCTTAAGATATTCCATATGCACCCGGCCTTGTAACCATTTCCTGCAATATTTGCTTTTAACACCTTGCTCCTTTCTGCGTGTACCTCCAGCACTCCCACTTTTTATCTCATCAGCCATGAACTTCTCACCTTTTCCTTCAACAGCCCATCCCTGCCAGCTCTGCCAGGACTAGCAAAATGTTGCCCACATCTTAAATTCACACTCATTTTCWTATTTCAAGTCGCTGACAGTGTCTAGGTAGCCAGTGGCCAGAGATCAGAGCCACACATGCAGCCCTGCATTGTCTTGCAGTTTCTCTGCACTTCCTCTGGTTGCAATGGACCTACCAGTTGTGTCTGTCTTGTCCTTAAAAGTTGTGAGTTGTATAAAGAAGGATTTTTTTCCTTCCAAGCCTTTCCAAAGCATGTTGCACGGCTTGGTCAGTGAACACTGCCAGTGCAATAGTAACACACAATCAAGGGGWAATAGAAAAATATTTGCTCACAAGAAGCTAACAAAAGAAATACTTTTTGCTACTCCCTTTGATAAAAATAATGAAAAGTTCTTAAGACAATAAGACCCAGTTTGAATGTTTGTTAACAATTTAAAAGCTAATAGGGCTGTCKTTTAATTGCTAACTTGCCCTGAATCAAAAATTACTGCTTGTTGTCAACATCTTCATAAAGCCAATCATTCACTCATTTACAGGGTTGTCTAGATTTTAATGGATTTATGGAAATGCTAAAAAAGTGAAAAATATTTGCATAAATATGGTCTACAAAGCCTACAGTAAAACACTGTATCATCTGTGGGAATGTGTAATATACTCTTCTATTCAGTTATTTATTGCTTTCCATTTAAATGACACTTGCTGTATTCYGAAGGACTTTCATTTGACATATAGAATTTCTTTTCTTTTCCTTAAATACATGCACATTCACACACAAAAACACGTTGAACAAGACAGATGTATTAACATTTGTTAGCAGGTCAAACTAAACATTTTCAAGGACACAGTGTTCTCTTTGACCTGTTAACACTTAAGCAAGCTGCAACAGGCCTGTATAATTCAGATTGTAATATGCTTTACTTAACCTTTGTTAACTAACACATGAAGGAACAGCTTTTCCTTTTAGTGAGGACAAAGCATGGTATTTCAAAAGGGCTTATGTGAGTTGAGAGTATGGCTCTGTACACAGTTAAATCCTACATTTGACTGCTGAACCCATTCTTTCCCCTTCCCACCCAAATCCACATGGAAGCAACAGAATAGAAAAAAAATAGTGGAATTCAAAACACTTTGAATTGTTTTCCATACCAAAACAAAAAAAATAAATACATAATTTTCCATTTTTACATTATGTTCCCTAGTAGGCAACATGAAACTTCTCAAGGCACTTCTCAGGAAAGACCAAGGAAATGAAGGATTAGGTTTATAAATATGCTGCAAGATAAGCTGCACTGGTTTATCCACTAACAAAGACACTGGAGCACATCCTATAACCTCCAAACCACAATTTTCRCTTCTACTCCTGGAACTGAAGGTCAGACCTTTTGACAGTCCCCAGCAGAGMATGCCCTCACAAGAGTGCTGTAGACTACTCCAGGCTATTTCTCAGAGTAGTTGGAGACCCAGGTAAACATCCTCATCACTGCTGGAGTTACTGAAGKGCTGAGTTACTGGAGGGTAACTCCTCTCCTGGTTCTTTTCTAGGGGTCTTTTAACCTTTTATCAGCTTCTGTTTCAGAGACTGTAGGAGCTCAATGCCATCTGTTTAGAGGAAAGATTACTTTATTCAGACACACTCTGCCTAACTCATATCTCCTAGGTGGATTCAGGAGCCCAGTCACCACATTTTTAATTTCTTCTAAGCCTTTTGAGCCTTCCAAGCCTTTTCACTGTGGTCTCTGACTGCACTTGACCTTTGTATAGGAAACACAGTGAGGGAAGGAAAGGSTCCTGCCAGACACAGGCAGTCCTTAACAAAAATATCAGTAAAAACAAGGCTATCTTAACCCTCCCAACATCGCTCCCTTATTTTCAAGRGAGACATTTTTTTCTCAAGGGCTGAAGGAGTGTCAGGTGTGAAAGTTATATGAATCTGTGAAAAGGATTTATGATGTGACTGATATTCTAAACACAAAAGATCTAAATACTCTCGGCATTGTTGAAAAAGCTGTGCTTACGAAATCTTCATGTCTACATTAACAATACAAGAATTTATAAATAGATAAATAGCACAACTTATAAATAGATTTTAATTTTCAAATAGGCTCAGCCACAAGCAGAGAGGTCTCACTTTTTTTTTCACTTACCTGATTTTCCTATGATCTCAGACAGAGTCATGTTCTCCAAGTCCACTGCTACTTCATGGAAAGAACTCAGTTTGCATAAAGTATGTAAGTGGGTTTTTCAACACCATCTGAGTTTAGACAACCTGGCAATTGTTCCAGGGTTGCAATAATTAATGATCCCTCATCCTGATGTATTGGGTGGCTTTGGGAAGACATCTCAGCATTTATGATTAAGAGGCCAACCAAAGCAGGTGTTACATGCTGAAGACCTTAGGCAGAGAAAAGCTTCAGCTCATGGACATTTTCATGCAGAAATATGGCGTACATGAACAAACTTCCCACAGAGTCCCCAGTTTCAGGTGTCAATCAATATTTTCAAACCTAAACTTTGTGGCTGGAACCAGACAGCATTATACCAGAGGAAGTATTAATCCACACCTGATTAAAGACCCTCACATCACCTCCTAGAGACAGCTGACTCTACTCAGCTGAGTCAGATCAAAACCATGACACTAACACCATCAAATGAAATCGCCTGGGGAGAATTTGGTGGGCCTGAGATCAGAGGACAAAGATCAGGTTATGTTCCTACAGCTCCTAATGATTGGCATAACCATGGAGATTAAGCAATCTGCCAAATACACAAAAATATATTATCACTGAGCCCTGGTGCCCCTTGTCTGTAGCGTGGTCTGGGGAATGTTCTTCCATTCCCTCACTGAAGTCACCCACTGTATAGAGYGAAAATGTGACTCTTAATTCAATTCTACAGTCTATCAATTTTCCAACACCATCCCTTCTGACACATGAAGGTAAATATTTCCCCTCTTATGCTGTATCCAAATGCCTGTGTGTAGAAAAATTAAGTGTCCATAGGGTATAACTTTGAAATGTAAAATGAAGACTGGAGAGCTTAAATGATCTCACTCAAATGATCTAATGCCAGTAATATACTTGAAGAAATTTGTAAGAAACAAAATCCCAAATTTCTTTTCAATTTCTAACATAGTTAATTGCAGGATTGTCAGTGYAGAGGAGCTCATGGCATTGACCAAGAGGAATATTGATGATACAGCTGTCTTGGATTGTATCTTGGATCTTCAGATGTAGTCTTGGACCATTCTGGGACCTCATACAAGTCTGCTGACTGGGACAATGATTTTAGAGATAACTGATACTGGAACCTAGACTTTGCTAAAAGCAATCCTGCCTTGTAAGCAAATTTAATTTTCCACTGTCAATAAMTTGGTTTCTGCCAGGGAAGACCTCAGAGAAGCAGTGAGATTTCTGTTGGAAGCCTCTGAACTGAAACACTGGGTTTTTAGGAGATAGATGGGAACGAGTGTCTAGGAGGAGATCCTGCAGTTTATAGGGTCTCAGGAAGCAGCAGCCATGGCCTTCCTCTTTTCTCACTTCTCATTGCTTCCCTGTCATTTTCTGTCTAGATGCAGTCAGACCACTGAAAAGATAATAAAAAATCATTCCAATGTGGATCAGAATTGTGAAATAACATGAAAAACCACCATCATCTATTTATTTTCTTTTCTTTTCCACCATTAATCCCCAGGAGAGCTACAGAACATAAAGACTTTGTGATGCAACCTGTCACTGGCTTGAAAGCAGGCTAAGCAAGAGAGCAGAGGGAGTACAAATTGCAAAAAATTCAGAGAGTTCTCAAGACCTTCCCTTGGAGGCCCTGGAAGATGTTAACATAAGGTCTCCTAGTGGCTAGGAGCAGTTCTGGAGGCAGATCAGCAAAAATAAAATCATTTTAGAATGATAAAAGCTGAGAGAGCTTCTGTAACTCGGCATGTCCCCATTTTTTAAAGTGTTATGAAAGTATGAAAGGACCACTGAGTAAAGGCCTTCAGTTTTCTTATTTAAATAAATGACTTACAAAACATATCAATATCAAAGGGATACCTGTTATATTGCCCAAAAGCAACATTTCTTCTGAAGTGAATACAGCCATTGGGGAATACACGTTATTTTTCTATGTGTGAAAATTCTGGTTCATGGAGGGCTTCAAACACTCTCCAACACAGATATTGTTTCCTTCCTCAGAGTGTTCAGAACAATGGTGAGTGCATGCAAGGAGAAGGTTTCCATATCTGAAATATAGCCTGTTTTCACAGAGTAAACAGTTTCCTTAGTGTCTACTATCTTTCCTTCCCAATTCCCTGGGCTTACTAAGGAAATAATTGAAAAAAACTAAGCCAAACAAGGAAGACTGCCAGAAGAAGACAGACCATSTAAAAATACAACTGCGGAATAATCTCTACAGGTAAATCGCTGACAGTTCTCTGATATTCAGCCAGAATTTCCTCCCTTGGCTTTCAGCCCTTCTTCAATACATATGATGCCWTATCAAATAATATTAAACAAATTGCTCAATTTCTTGATTACAGGTCATTATATGTGACATGGAAGAGTACCAATACCTGTTATTTTCTGTTTCTAAGTGTTCCTGGTGTTCTGTGTTCCAATGCCTGTAAATATTTGGTCATTTGTACCAAATAGTTTACATTCTAATTTTATGTAAGGTTTGTCTTTGACTTTGTCTGGAATTACCATCCATGAAGAAAAATAAAATTCAGAAAATAAAATCTTGTAGGCAAATATAAAATTTGCCTCCATAAAGCCAACAACTTGTTCTTTTGATGCTGTGTTGATATAGCCATTTGACATTCCCAGTTTTAGGTACGAATCTGMAATTCTATGGTAAAGTTATGAAATATCAGCCTGAATAAAAGCACATGTTTAAAGAAATACTGTGTACATTAATACTCATAAGACTGATTAGTTTGGCTCTTTAGTTCACAGGTACTATCACTCTCTTTATCATGTTAATAAGTATTCAGCACCTGGAATTTTTTAAGCATATTATGTTAACCCTAATTGGCTCTGTCACCTTCTCCGTGGCTAAAATTTCAGTGAYCATTATACACCAGTGATAAATTTATATTAAAACCGTACCTCACAGTCTCTATCTGCACCTTCAAATACCCTAAATATCAGCTTGATCTCCAAAATACATTTGAAGGGGAGCACGAAGGAAGAGGGAAAGTTTATGTCCAATATTCCCATCTTCCACTTTTTCAAGGCATGAATAACCATTTCTGCATTTAAGATGTGCTCTGTGAACCATGGATTTAATTCCTCAGCAAATYTACCCCAGGATAGACAGACTGAGCTCAAGCACTCCAACAGTATTTATTAACAGTCCAATCCAACTGCTTCAGTCCTGACTTTCCCGTTTCTCCTCTCTGTGCAGGGAAGGAGCCAAAGTGGTGGGGTGGACATTTCTTACACAATTTCACGTGTCATGGGTTTGGCACCAACAGCTACAACTCTGTTCTGAGTCTAAGACTTTCCAATAGGAGTTGAAACAGCACATGTCAACAACACTTCCTCATGAGAAGATAAACAATGTTTTCCTATTAAAGTTAGACTATTGCTCAATTTTGATTACACCATGTCAGTTTTAATCAACTGGTTCACTCTGTTTTATTGCTTAAGGAAAATAAAAAATAAGAAATRTCATTTTCTCCTCAAATCTGTCATCAAGAGCACCAACTACCCTATCTTAATAAACTTTTGTTCAAAACTCAAGTTTTGCCAATCTCAAAGGCTGTCATCTCTGAGGTACATTGAACTAATTAGTAATTTAGCAGGAGTAGAGGGAAAGAAGTTCACTTCAGGCACTTTGGTAGACAGACAAAGAACAAAGTTCCTTTATCTGTATTAATACTTTAAAAAACAGAATTAATGTCCTGCAGCTAAAACAGTACCTGGAATGATTTAGGGAGTCAGTGCCTAATTTGAAAACTTTCACACACTAAAAATATTTAATGAAATTAATTAGGAACTAAATTACTTTCTTTTCGATGGAAGGAAAACAATAAATAAGTAATCTTAATGTATGGATTATAGAAAGTCAGACTCACCAGGATCCCAGACAAAGGCTAAAGCATGGCAGTATCTTCTTCCCACCAATTAAACAGTGATTCACACTGGAATGTACTGGGGCCAAGTCCACGTCTATCCCCGTCCCTACTGTAGGCAGTCACAGCATTTGCCCCAAAGTCTATTTCACTATTCTGTTTCCCTCGTTGCTGTCTTACTGATTGGAGTTCTGCTTATTTTTCTAGAGAAATTGGATGATCCCACCATCAGAATATTTGGTTTTCAAATGCAGGTCCACACCACTTCCAAAGCCAGAGTGGACAATCCTCTGTGTGGCCAAACAGAATCCATTATTTCAGGTATATTCAAGAGAAAAGAACAAAATCCTCTTCTTAAATATACACCCACCTTCCAAACCAACCCATTGCTGATAGCCCTGACTTGTGACAGCCTGTGTCCTCTAAATCAGAGCTGTATCAAGTTAAGCAGCTGTACCACAGCCAGAATTGTGCTACAGATTCTGCTCTTTCCCAACAGGCTCCTTGTCCACCGACTGTGAATGCCTTGCGCCCAAAATCATTGGAAATAGGGTATTTTATATGGCAATAATTGTGTACAATTTTTAGATAAACCTCATACACACAACAATAAATTAAATATCAAAAATCAGTATCCAACTATTCACTATGGCCTATAATGCCTATATAAAATATATATAATACATATACAATGTACATAGGTAAAAATAGTTGACCTACATGCATAAAGCCAAAGAAACAAACACAGAAAGGATTTTATAAGTGAATAAAAAGAAGTATCCCAAGAGTGGTTAAATGTACTCTAGTGACCTTTATTTTTTATGTTTAACCTTTCAAACCAGCAGTTTGCACGATGAGAGCTTCTAAACCTTCTGTAAAATTCTAGTGAGATAGAAAATTATTCAGTGAACTGATATGAACTCTCTGGGTTTTGGGACTCTAAGTCGGTTTAAAATAATTTCCTTGAATCACAATGCCGGATACTTTTAATAGAATGAAGAAATAAGTATTGTTACTGTGAGATGATGAAAAGCACTGGTATTACAAGAGCATTTTTGTATGGCTTATTCTTTTCTTCTTTTAACTATCAAAACCACATATTAAACCACCGTGCAATTCCCCCAGTCATAAACCGCAGTTCACCTGCTATTTTAAGGGGGTTTTGCTCACTTTGGTATTATGACCCTGTTGGTATCTCTTGTAGGACCAAAAATGCTAATGGTAAATTGTATATGAATSCAGTGAAAGGATTTCATTGCTTTTTTTTCATATTTATATGTGATTACYTCATTCCTGTAGGAAGCAAACTACTGTGTATAGATGTCCTTACCTGATAGATGCCTAGTAGAATATCAGTGGTTAGAATGGTATTTTTACTCCTCATGGAGTTTTTACCACATAGAGCATAAACCATTCTAGTCCTCATTACTTGAAATATAAATACACAAAGCAAAATACGAAATGAAGGAAAGAAAAATTATTTTTTTCAGCGTCAAACCTTTCCGTGCTTTCTGGAGYTGGGCACTCCTCTGACTCGCAGACCCTTGTGAACCTGTAATCCAGCTGTAAGTGTTAAGGAGTACATAAAGAGGAAGCACTCAGAGAGTTTTTGCAAAAGTATCTGAACTCCTAAATGTGTTTTGTAAAACTTTTGTGTAGACTGACTCATCTAAATTGACACAGACACTTTTCAGAAGAAGAGGAGACCCTCTGWGTCCCAGAAAAGTGGTTTAATTACCTCAGCATTCTTCCTTATCAGTAGCTATAAGGAAAAAGAATAATTACATAATAACAGTGCTTAATAGCTCATTGTTTAGACYCTGCAAAGTGAACTGAAGAGCTGTAAACTGACATTTGGAAAGGTGACCTGAATGGAAAGCAGGTCTTTTTTTCAGTCACTTATTCTCTGAGCTGCAAAATTTGAATTCTAAACTACAGTTAAATGTAACCACTGGCAATTATTATTTTTAAATACCTTAAAAAAGGATGAATAAATCAATTTCCTGCTGTCTGAGGATACTAGTACTAGAATGGGATGGTATAATTTAAAAACACTCCGAAACAAGCAAAATCACATCTTATTTCAGTTTCTTCATTTTACTTTTAAATTTTCACCAGCATGCCAAAAGTAAACTGCTTGCAGCAYACTTTAATCATTTGCCGGTCACAGTCAAATAAGTGAGATTTCTGGGTAGGCCATTTGCCTTGGATTTTAATCCAAATGACAGAATTATTTGGATATAGCACAATTAAGTGTGTCCAGCTATGATGGCCATTTAATGAGCTTCAGTGAGGCAGAAGGGAGTTGGCTCTACCTGTCTAACCAGAGTTTTAATATGCCATAAAGCTAACATAATAAATAATTTAAGTGTTGAAACATTACAACGCTAAGGCTTTCCCAGTGACTCAGTAATGTGGATTGTCACACATGGAGACAGCCATTAGAAATCCAACTGAAAACAAAGTGAAAAGAAGTAGATCACAATATTTGACTGCTAAATATTACAAATGTGCTGTCTCTCTTCATAGGAGCACGTTATGGTTTGAGCTAGTTGTAACTTCCACTTGACAGGCGTTTTTGTGGCTCTGCCTATAGGTCTGCTCTCAGGTGTCATGTTGCTAGAAGGCACAGTCCTGAGGAAGAGGGAGTGGATGAATGAAGGAAGACAGGGAGCATCTCACAGAGTTGCATCAGAAATCATACGCTGCCCTATTTTAAACAGAAAACCCAAATGGTTTCTATCAGACACTAAATTAACCCAGCAGGGATTTCTGACTGTTCCAGGCAGAGAAGTACTTTATTCATGAGAATAATTGGATATTCGAGAGATCGTCATGTTTTGTACCATGAGTCGTAAATGTTGGCTCATCCATAAAGGATTATCATGGGGTCTGTGCCTCTTCACCAAGGCAATTATGCAGTTGGTTAAGTTCAGCAATGCCCTGAAACCTTGCTTTAGGACAGAGTCAAGGTCCTACACCAACAGGAGTTGGCCTTTTCAATGACAAGCAGGAACGAAGTTGGCAGCATTGCCCTAGGAGCCTCCTCTGTCATTTATTACATGGACCAGCTAAAAGGAAATGGAAATGATGCAGGAAATGGAGAAACACATGAAGGTGAGGGGGACAAGAGGACCATTCACCTTTAAGAAGGAAATGTGAAAATTACCCTTAGTTATGGTCCACCAGGAACAAAGGSAGGAGATGATTTTTACATCTGCTAAATTTTCCAAGTCCTCTCTTCTTTTTGGTGGCAAAAAAAAAAACCATAATTCAGAGACAAAACATTTTTTCGTCGCCATAAAAAGTTCACAAGTTAGGAGGTAATTGCATTAGCACGCTGAGAAAAGAGAAGAGAATGCAAGAAATCCTGATTGGCGTTTCTCTGTTTAAAAGGAATTATTTTCCAATACCTGAGCATGCCCAGAGGAGCTAGTCTCTGAGCAGCTGTGAAACAGAACCTTTTTACTTCAGGGTTAGTGCAGGGAGCTCATTAGCACAGCCTCAACCCTCAGCTAAACAGCCTTGTTTGCATATTGAAGCAATAGAATGTGAAGGTGTTAAAAAGGAAGAATTGCAGCCGCTACTCCTGACTGACATGTCTATCTGGGCTCTTGTGTTTACAAGAGAATAACGAAGCTGCCCCAAAGCCCCTACTGGGCCTGATTATTATGCAGAGGCTTCTTAGATTATGTATAATTGATATCCATTTTCCCTCCAGCTAACCAATGGCAGCTCTCAGGAGTAATGCTCACTCTCCTGCATCTTACCAAGCAAGCAAACACTGGAAATTGCTATCTCTTGCTAGGCTTAATAATTTTTAAAGACCAAAAATTGACATTTACATTTTTCAGAAGCACAGATTACTGCACTGTTGGTGGGGTTTTCCTGCTAATAGCAATCAAACAGAGGAGATACTGTATTTAAGGGTGATGATGAGCTGGGGCTATGTTTGTGTATCATTTCTGTATATTTATGTACACACACATTCAATGGACTGTGTACATAACGTATGTGACTGCCCCAGTTTTTCCATACAATAACAATATGGGAACAAAAAGCAAGGGCAAGTTCTGAAAGCATATTTTCTGCCATTTTTTTTGTGAAAGGTTTGCAAGGTGAGTTATGCAGGCAAGGACATTACTTCAATTGCATTTACTGGTCCCCTTCCCGTAGTTACAATTGTTATCTTCATCCTTACAACTTAGGCCAAATATTCAATTCCTAAATCTGGCACAAGCATGAAATTGAGTGGTTCAATGCTCATTTTTTATTGCTCAGAGAGTTCTCTTCTCTTCTAAGAGAAAATCCCATTGAAGTTMTTCCTCAAAAATGAGATATTCCATTTAGCCTTTCAATTACAAAGAAGTTATGAGATACGAGAAAGGGGAGGTTTTTATTTCATTGGCCAATTTTGGGGGGTTTGGGTTTGAGGGGTTTTTTCTGCTTCAGAGCTTTTGACAAGGTGTTTGTGTGGGAGGATTGGGCACAATAATTTCTAAAGTTTTTCCAGTAAAGAGTTGATCTTGACAATGAAATGCTAATAGCTGGAGATAAACACACAAAGTCTGTATAACCCTCTCAGTGTGCTGTACTTCAATCTTGACCTTCAGCCTTTCTGCTGTTTTGGTCCTGGATATCTCCTCAGCACAAGCTGTCAGTCGCATGGAAATTTTTTATCCATACAAATAGTTTCCAGAATAAGGATGTGTCCAGTCCAATCATTTTCATGTCACCTTTCTCTCTAGAGGTGAAGACCTATCTCACTAATCCTTTCTGCTACCTAACCTTGGCAGAATTTTAATTTTAATCTGCTCTCTGAGGAGATGCACAGGAAAATGCAAGGAATATTAATACATGGGCTGAACTGGGTTGAATGTGCAAAGGTGAACTTTTTTCCAGCCACTTGGATATTACMTATCACCTATTCAAAAGCACTGCCATGAGTTCACTAAACCCCCTCCCTGCACAGAGTAAAGAAATTCAGCAGAAAGGAAGAACGTGAATTAATTTAACCACTTACACCTTCAGATTTGCTACCAAAAATCTACATACTTCTTCTATCCACTGAATACCTGAGCAAAACTAGATAATAATAATAAGCAAGGAGCATACAACCATATAACCTGATTTTTGTTCCAGTAACTTTTCAGAAATCAGGGAGTAGTCATGAAAAACTGAACAGCTTGCATCTGCYCTTACCTTAGCATACCTGCCTTTATGTGACAGAAACATAAATAGACAAAAACCAACTGTACAAAAAAAAAAAACCTGCCTAAAGAAAAGGCAGGAACAGTCCCAACAGGCAATCATTCATATAATGATCTCCTGACCTGTATTTAACAAAAACTGCACACTAGTTCTAAGAAAGAATGAAGTCAAATAGTCATTTCAGAGTTGCACCTTTGGCCAATGGACCACAGGGCAGCAGTCTGCACTATCACACAAGGATTTCAGGCCACAGAATTACATTCCAAGCAGAGTTAGTCCTGCAATGACCATGTAAATCTGTTAAGAGCTGGAATAGGTCTTTTTCATAATGTAAGCTTTACATAAGCCTCTCCAAAGTGGTCACTGCAGTTCTACGGAGAGCTTCCTGGTCACATTGGTCTGTCTCCCCACCTCCTTTCAGGTGCTAACTTTCATTAAAGGAAGCTTTAATTAAATATTAATTTATTACTTATTTATTACAYAGTGCTTTTCCATGCCAAGAACTGCTGAGCTTGCCATACAGATGCTATTTGATCTCTGGGAGGAAAGGAAGAAGGCTGTGTGTCCATGGATGGGAGGGGGCATGATCTGTATTGAGATGCAGCCCACATTATGGACGGCTTAGGTCACATCCAGCATTTATAAGTCTCAGGAACAGCTCTGTTACAAGGCATGTTTGTGTTGTTCACACCCTCAGTATGATTTTGAGATATTCTTTGAAAGTATTTGTGGTATTCTGCCTTCACCTCTCCTAGGGACAAAAAAAAAAAAAAAAAAAAAAAAAAAAAAAAAAAAAAAAAAAAACCGCACAAAAACAGTGTCACCCTTTCTTTTGCCTTTCCTTTAAAAACACTGAAGAACAAGCCTTGGACTGCTACCAGTGTCCAAAAGAGGTTACACTACTTTCTTTTTCTTCGGTAACATGGAACCATCTCGCTCCTCTCAGTTTGGGGTCATCTTGTGCAGGAGTCTCTCATGAAGTGGGAGCATGTCTGGCCTGATTTGCTAAGTAGAAACCATAGAAACTATAGATAGAGATAGAAACTATCAATAGAGATAGGGGCAGGCTTTAACYACACAAAATTTGGACTGTTCCTGTGATGTGACTCTTTTCCTTCTATCTTTGGTTCCGTAAGTCTAAAATAAGGACATAAAGCCACCCTTCTGAAGAGTAGACCCTGTTTCTCAGTATTCTTTCCATGAGAAGTGATGAATAAAAAATGAATGTTTTTCTTTTATAAAGAAGAATACTTTCCAAAGTCCATTTGCCATCATCACAGGGAGAAAATCTGTCTGAAAAAKATCATAATCAGTAAATATGCCAGGTGATGTACAATCTAAAGCTTTGATCCAATTCTCTATATGATCAATGAAGGTAATTAATATATATTCAACATTTGGTCGACAAAAACATTTAAATATTAAGTTACATATATAGACACATTGAGTTTAAAAGGCTAACTGAGAATCTCATAAGTGGTTTTTCTCTTTCTTTACATTTGATTTTAGATTACACCAGATTATTTTCACCCCATGTTGRTAATTCCTTTTCCGGGTCCAGGGGGAATCTGGCCCACAAACACTGATGAAAACTGACATTTTATATCAGGTCTGCAACACATCTTTTCTGTTTATTTTGTGTTTATCATTRTCCTTGGTAGTAACAGGGGTCTTTAAAGTAACATCTTCTGTCCCACCCTGGTGGCACATGGCACACAAATGAAACCATAGCATGAAAACAACTACAGAACATGATAAYAAGTAAAGAATAATTGAAGGCCCAGGAACCTATGATCCAGAATAAATTTTAGCTTGTCATTTAGTCTGCTCTCCATTCATTACTATTCAGTGGAAGTGCCATACACGCAAACAATAAAAAGTTTACTCTTGGTGCTAGAAATTCCCACCTGCAAGAAGGCAAAACAACGTAAACKGGAGACGAAGTAACTGCTGGAATGAATATTTAATGATTTCTTCAAGAGGTTAGCAGAGGGAAGAAGGAAAACAAAGTTTGCCCTTCAAAGACTGCTGTTGTATAAGGTCAGTGAAATTTGTTTTACAACTCTRCTGAAATAAAACATAAATTTCTTCTTAATTAAATTAGTCCTTTCTTTGTTGTTGTTTCACACTGTGAAACACCTGAAATTTTCTGTATCCTAAAGAAACAGACTATATTTTTATGTAAATATAGAAATAATTATAATCTCTTTAGTAGTCAAAACTCTCTGTTCTATGTTATTTCCTACTCCTACAAAGGAATTTAACAAATTCCATTTGCACAAGTCAGTGTCCAGGAGCCACCTCAAATTTTCATTTCCTCTATACCTTGCAGGACTATAGCTATTGTATGTTGATCTGAATATCACTGATCTCTGTGCCTCACAAAGTGTTTTTTCCTCAGAATGGACATAATTTTGTGTACAGGAATGACAAAGACAATATGACAAGGTAAAGCAAGGCTCTTTGAAGAGACATTAAAAGTACCACTATGTAAGTCAATCACCTCTCCCAGCTCAATGAGCTAAAATTCCAGGTGGTAAGAATTTGTTTATGTCTATAAAAACATAGGTCCAAAAGTTTTCAAGATGCTATTAAGAACAGCCTCTTACTTATTTTCAAGACTGTTAGTCTTTCTATCTTTCATGTTTATCACTGGATTTCTCTTAATTTCCTYCCAGACTAGCCACATAATAGATAGAATACCACACAGACAAAAGAAAACTTCCACAGTCAAGTGCTGCTTGCTTGGGCTGCTTTGTTCCTCAGAAGTCCTTTTTCAGGTAGCACCTCATTGCTGCAACAAATTAATCACCAAAGCCCTGATCTGGTAATGAAGTGCTATGGATTTGCAAGAACTCTAAAGGCATTACTTCTATTACCTGAAAGAAAAATGAGGTGAGTGCTCAGCATGGGAAAATTAGCCCAGCAGTGCTGTCAGAGGCTAGTTTTCCTCTAGAGCAGTTACTGGTGAAGTTAGCTGAACCCTGTGGGTCATTCTTGGCCTGTGCCAAAGAGTCACTTCTACAGTTGCACTTGAAATCTAGAACTGCATGGGTCTTGGGTTGCCATTTCCCACAGGTTTGGTGAAACAAGCTATTCTCAAAGACTGGCATCATCCTGATCTTTGTTAATACTCACAGGGTCTTAGATTACACTACAGGCTACTCATTAATCTATTTTCAATCTCCCCCTTTCTAAACCTGTCATTACKTTTATCATGATCTGAAGGAACAATTGTGATGTTTATGATATCATTCAAGTGGCTAAATTAATTATATTCTSTTTTATCTCAAAARGCTTTTGCATTTTGACACAGTAAAATAAGACACTTTTGGGAAATGGCATGGACAGATATCTTTGGCTTTAAGCTAAAACAAGAGGATGGAGAAAGCACATAAGTGTATAAATATGGCATTTCCTGAGTCCCGCTGAAACGCCCTGCCAAAACATTCAGCAAATGTCTCCTCTGACACCTGAGACTCAAYCCAAGGCTGTTATAACAATCAATGTCTTAAAGCTCCCCTGAGAGACTTGTTCTGCTCAAGCTCCACAGCTCTCTGGGGAGGAAGTCAGCAACTCCTCTGCAACTCCTCTGCAGATCAGGGCTGGTCCAAGATCTTACTCGTGGAGAAAGATCAAGTGCAAGAGATCATCCACCACCAAACAGACCAGCTCACTTCTTGCAGAATGGATACTTTGAGACTGAGATGGAGCTTGGCTGCTTGCAGAGCAGGCCCTGCCACAGGAGCTCAGCCATGACTATTTTGCTCTGAATCCACTGAAGTTCCTCTATTTTTCTTTCAATTACAATTACTGCAGCTGAAAGTAGAATCGGTGCCAAGTAGGTTGTGCTGCTGACACAGCAATTGGGAGCTCAATAGCAAAAATGCTTTCCCTAACCTTTTATTGCAAATTTATCTCCCAGCATTACAGAAGAGAGAGAAATGAAGAGTAGATGGTGAGGTTTCCTGTTAAAGCATCACCAAGCAAGTCAAGTGCTGAATACATTGTGTGTAAACATATCATTCTCTGCCTCTCAGCTTTTTCTAACATCTAAATCAAGACATTCTCCTGTCTCTCCAGGCATTGCATTTTATTTTCAGGAGAGTCGAATTTCCAAGAGTTCATGTTTTTTTTCAGGATCATAATATGAGCCATTAACCAAAATATATCCATTCAAGATTTCCTATTTAAAAATAATTGATTACTATATCAGAACCATGTCTCTGCATTATTGCAGGATATCATTTAATAAATTTTAGCAGAGTGAGCAAGGAATATGTTTCATTTGGTTTCCCTTATATTTCAGATACCTGTAAACATACATGCTAAGAAAACATAGAACATAAAAATTTTTGAAATGGAACATACTGTGAGGATTCATCTCATCCACTTAAAAACACAGACTTGAAAYTAAAGTTGTTCAAAAGAAGTGCATGTCATCCTATGATAGGTGTCTGGGCAAGTGCAATGAAGCTGAGTTGGCTCAGTCTGGTTGTCTAGCTTTAAGATATCTGAAATTAGAGAAGACAGAGACCCACTGCTGGGTGGCAGACCAAGACAAAGGATTTGTCAGTGTGGAAGGATTGGGACCACCTGTGTGAACTGACTTTTGTTACAAATTTCAGAAGATATATAATATTGCCTGTTTTTCTTGGAGAATTATGTTCCCTAGCCATGGGTCRCAAAAAGGATTTGTAAGGAAAGACTCTATTGTCATTCACTTAGTGAAGTAATTTATTTGAGAGATCCAGTAAAACACTCCAAAGTGCCAATTCCTTCTCCTGTGACAAATAAACTACTGTATGAAATTTAGAAATTAATATTTATCTACATTTAAAGAACAGTGCAAAGGACAATTTGTWGGTGTGCAGGGCAGCAACAGACTTTCAGTAACAGACTGATCCCATACCCCAAATATGAGAACTCCTCTCAACTAAAATTACTTTTGCATTWCACACCTTCATCCAAGCCTCACTAYTGATCAACTCAGTATTTCTCACTTAGGATTTATTATTGTGTGTTAGAAATAGATAGATTTTTGATACTAAGAAGGCTGAGCTGGACTTTATCCAAGAATTTTGGATACTGAAGTTGAGAAAAATAACCAAAATAATTGAAAAGGTACGACAGCCACTTAAAACAACACAGSTGATCATTTTTCACATTGATTGTCAGAAAATTTTACATATTTTTAAACTATAAGTTTCACCACAAAACCAAGTGGGATAGGGGATGTGTGGATATGAAGAGCTCAGTCTCTCTTCCAGGAATGAAGAATCTGGGCATGAACAACAATCTGCTAGTTGTGGAACAAGCAAGCAGTCTAAATAAAGAAATTAGTRTAGACAGTAAGGTYTCCCCTGAATTCAAGGTAAAAAAAMMCACTTTTATGTAGGCAGAAATCCCTTTAACCATCACTCATCAGTTCATTCATAGTTGCCATAGCAGAAAGCAACTGAAGTATTTCATAAAGTGTCATTTCAGAATTGCTGCCAGAARCTGGAGATGAAGGCTTATCAGCATGGAAAACACAAATCTGGCCCAGACTTCTTATAAACTAACAGTAGCAAGAAAAGTGAGAGGCTGAAGTTCAAATGCCCTTTTTTTGTGCCATTMCACCCTGCTTTGATACAAATTTCTRTGTTTGAATCCCTGGAGCACAGTAGCTGGTCCCTTGTCTTAGTCAGTGTTTGGCATGTAGCAAAATGCAGCTTGGCCTGTGGTTACACTTTCCAGGCATTACAATACAAATGYGTAAACAGTAAACATAATCATTCATTGAGGGGATATTCTTTCTATTAATCTCTCTTGATAAATAAATTTGCTGTATCTGCTAGCTAGGAACTTCATTAGAAATACAAAATGTATGAGGAAGATTGAATAATACTAAACAGATACTTCCATGAATATCTTACTTAGTAAAAGAACTTTTAACAACCAGATCCCACTGGAAGCTACAGTCTCAAAAATCTGTTCTTGCAACACAAAATATTAGAAACATCTTCTCCATGTTAAAAATAATTTAGAGGAGTTATGGCAGTGAAATTAGGGTGATCTGCTGACAGAAGTATAGAAAGTTGTGTAGGGGAAAACGACATTCTGCCATGAAACCAATTTTTATAAATAGAAAGACAGAGATGAGTTTTTCCTGCATACATCTATTTCTTCTCTTCAAAATGCAGTGTTATTTTTTGTGGTTAGATATCATATCACATTATCACCTTCTGTTCTGCTTAGTTACTTCCACAAGGCATAAATATTTATCCCATTGACCATTCCAGGTCCCTAGAATGAGTGCCATCTACCATGTAAAAAATTTTGTTTATAGGCTAGGCTTTGCTTCTAACAGCACAAAATCTTTTTATAACTCTATTACAGTAGATATATTATGTCTTTTTTCTGTGCTGCTCTTGCCTAATGAACCCCTTCCCAAAATTGTGCCATGCACTCTAAAACCACAGCAGGAAGCATTCTTGCATTAAAAGCTTTGTTACCTAAATAAAGAAAACAAGAGGAGAATGACAAAGAGGGCATGTTACAGCTGGGGAGCTGAGACACAGACTGATTTGCTCCAAAGTATTTTCAAAAGATATACAATAAATCAGTGGCAGAAGGTCTGATTCCTCATTCTCTATTCAGTCTCAAACTTCCCTTTCTTTTGTTATTTCCTCTTCTACATGATRTTACTTACCCATACACATGAGCAAGATAACTATCACAACTATTATGCTGTGCTATTATAKAGCACCAAGGATGAATAAAAATGCAGGCTATGGAGTATATCAGTTTTCCAGTGTGCTTTCGAGTGTCACAGATCTCCACCCATAACTGTTCTGCATCACTGTTTCCATAGTAACAAGATAACATGAGAGCCTTTGGTGTGTGTTACTGTCTCTGARAGAGTCCAGCCTCAAGATGAGAATACCATATCGGACTTTGTAAATGAAACCTGATTTTTGTCTTTCATGCAAAATACATCCCTGGATGATGCACCAACTTGAATAGTCAAGTTATTTAATTTAGTGATAGTATAGACACTATAGATAGAACAGGAAACAGGTTTAAATGTGTGACAAGGAGCTGAAAATGCTTTTCCTTTTAGATAACAGAAGCTACAAGGCAACAGATTCTCATGCCAAATTAAAAATGTTTATAGTAAATTGACAGGAAGGAATTATGTGATGGTAGTAGGTGCATATAAGGACCAAAAGAGACTGTAGAGAATTTTTAATATAGACTAGTCCCCCAAAATACAGCTGATGGCTGAGGAAAAGGTGTGATGTGAGATCACTCCATAGTACAGCTGTAATGGGAACAACCCAGGTGTCTGCACATCCCAGCAGCTGAGGTCTGGGAGATGACAGACAAGAGAAGTAAAAGAGCCCAACAAGAGGATAGCAAGCTACAGTAGAGGTGAGAAATAGCAACAGGTACAATGGGAAAAGAGCTGATTTATGTGATGTAGTCAAAAAACTGCTGGGAATATGTACATGGAGACTGCAGGACARAAGAGAGAGGGAAGGGTACTGGAATGGTAAGTAAGAAAAGAATCACACACAAGTTTAGCAACACACTGAGCTCCAGGAACCATTTTAACCACTCCTAAAAATTTGACTGAGGTACAGCAATACCAAGAAACCTCTTCCCACTGCTGAGCTCCAAAGCCCACTACATAAGCTCACTTCCTGATCTTATTTTTGGAACATTTTTCAGGGTATCAGTTGTTTCATAGAATGGTTTGAAGTGCAAAGTACATATAAGGGATTGTAAAACAGGGAATTTTCTGACTGGCTCCCTGTGTGGCAGGAATGGGATTGAAATACTGTAATATGATGCATTCTTACAATTCAATTACTTTTTCATACATTTTGGCTGTTTATGTTTTTTTGTCTAYCTTTTGATGTATAAAAGTTAAATTAATTCCAAAAGTCTATGGAGTTGGAAGAGCCTCCCTCTGACTTGTAGAGATGTGCATGGCTGGGCTTGTATTCTCCTCCCATACGTACTCTTTTAATGGTTCCGACTTCAAGGGGCTGACAGCATTTCTGCATTTGATCAATAGCCTGAGCACTTGCTACGTGCTCTGGTGTGTACAATGGAAGGGGCCCGGCACTGCTACCTCTCTCAAAAAAACCACCAAGAAAAAGTCGCTTCTTTCCCCAGCACTCCTGCACAGCAGCTCTTTATCTGTGCTGAATGTCACTAAATCCAGATGGCAGCTGCACAGGGCCGTGCTGGAGCCGTGGCAGCCCCGTGCTGGTGGGGTCAGCAACCACAGGAGAGCACAAAGCGTGGCTTCCATCAGTCACTCCATAGCCAGCCCCRAAGAAATTAAATTGCCTCCACTAAAACACTAGCCAACCTTCACTGCAAGGAAACTCTTCAGTTAAATGGTCTTTTCTTCACTCAAAACTTGGCTTCACATCATTTGTGAGAGGAACATAGGGAACCTTTGTGAAATCATGAGAGCCAGGGATAGATTTGTGTGAAAGTACTAAAGTGTAGCCATATGGTCTACAGTGCGATCGTTTTCCACATAAAATAATCTATTCTCCTATTCCTGTTCCATTCAGGCTCGTGGGGACTCAAGGGGCTCTAATGAGACAAGAATGAGAAAAGGCAGACAKGTAGACTCTGAACTGAGTTTCAGCAACAATATTTCTCAGGGGCTGGTTATGCTCCTGAGTTTTAAACACTGCTCACTTATTGAAGGATGATAACTGAAGTGAAGATGAGTATAAACATGTATCTGTATCTGTACAAAAGTGAGATTTGCACCAAGGCATCCAGTGATCTCACTCCTCTCCCAGTGAACCAGTCCTCTGACCTTCCCTGTGAAAGCTTTTCTTCTTCCTCCCTCACTGACAGCTCTGAGCATCCTTTTCATCCAGAGGTCTCTGCCATTTCAGATCACCTGCTCTACAGCTGACTTTTGCTCTAGCCCTGCTCAGGTTTCTAGGGAGTTCAGAAATGCCCTTATGTTTTACAGAATCCATTCAAGCTTTCAAACACAGTAAGAAATTTCAGAACCTATTGTATATAGTACCTGTCCATAATGTGGCACACCACAAATCTTCCTGCCCTGCCTGCAGATTATACAGCTGAAATGTATTTAACCTTCAGCACATGCAAGTGCAGAAACAACTGGAACTTTGCCTCATAGCAGGGATATGAGAAATATGAAAATCTAGTGAATGGTTATGGAACAAATCTTTAAGTAGAAAACTGACATTGCAGTGATGCTGGTAAATAGACTACCATGAGTGTTAGGATTTGCTGTGGAACTCTTCACCTTTTGCCTTGCCATGGAACTTGCTAGAAGAYGCCAATAGAACTCCAGCCTCTAACCATGAGATTGATTTACTCTCACAACAAACTATAATGATATTCTTTAAACTGAGAGTACTCATATTTGTGGGTGAGAAGAGTAAAGCAAAAGCTTTGGAAGCTATTTCATTTCTTCACAGGGACAGTTTGAAGGGGATGCCTTTGTAGTGTGTTTTGTTTTACTGAGGGGTTTTTTTTTGATAGTCTTGATTTGCAAGCCAGAAAGTTTCATTGACTTCCTGCATTACATTGACCCTATCTCACTTTGTCCCCAGACAATTATTCTTCTGTTCATCRCTTCTAAATGCTAGTTTTGAATCTGCTCTTTGTTGCAGATCATACCCTGCCCTACTGCCCCAACTCCCTGCTTCCTTATTACCTGTATTTCATCCTCTTCTGTTAGGGGAAAGTGTAATTTTTATTTTCTTCCCAAATGCTCCAGCAGCAGGCAGGATAACACAAAGTAGTTTTCCTTTTTACTATTACATCCACAGGATGTGCACAACAAACCGGAAAAAAACAAACCAAGTAGCTGTATCAGAGTCCSTGGTATGGAGTAAAATAATATATTGCTTTCATCAAGATTCCCACTTGTGACCTCACATTTTCTATGAGCCGTGGATGCAGTTTCTGTTGTTAGATGTCTGTAATGCAGCGGCATAGGATGGGCACCGAGAAGGTTTTCTTAATAACAGCCCACAAGGCAACAGGCATTTAYGGGTGAAATTCATTCTACCAATTTKAAATGATTGTTTGAGGWGTATRAAATCTTACTTTTAAGGGTTGARTCTTTGGAGCCTTGRGGGYTGTTTGGGAGTGTTATCTTAATTTGATTTCTCCAAAGCAATCCAAACATAAGTGGATCAAAAATGGAAAATATATGGCAGACATTTACTTCKAGAAGATCTACAAAATCGGGCATTAGTTCCTCTTCTTGATCATGGTAGGGTTGTATTAATTGCCTAAATTATTTAAGATATAGTCCTCTGTAAGAAAAATGCCATGTGATGAATGATAACATTATTAAGTGAAGAATGCACTGGGGAACAAACTCAGAAAATGGGAGAAGTATTTTAGAATATATCTTAAACCCTGCCATTTATCGAAAACAAAATACTTATAATCTCTATATTCTTCATGTTTTTCTTTTATTCTTMAATAGTATCATGTCCTCTTATAATCAGAACAAGGAAAAAAATCCAAGTAAAGCCAGCCACCAGAAAAAGTATAGAAACAGACACAATAGAAGACTAATATTTTGTTATGTCCTTGCAACATTTGCCARCCAGAAATTTAGACAGTTCCCCTACTAAAGATTGAATCAGGCCAAATATATATAGTAGCTACATATATATATATATGTGTGTGTGTGTGTGCACATATAAAACAACTAAAAACCTCAAAATCGACTCATATTTTTGATCTCCATAACGCTCTTTGTTAAAAAGTTCCATGTATTGTTTTGCCTTCTTTTTGCTACATGGTGATTTTTTAGCTCTAGTATTGTAAAAAATCATAGAAAATTATTCCCCATACCCTTYTCTGCTTCTGATTTTTCTAGCCCTCTCTCATGTTCCTCCTGTCTTGAATAGAAACTCTCTTCTCTGAAATAAAAGTCTTAATCTATTTAGAATATGTTCACATGGAGATCTTTCATGTTTATTGTCATACCACTTGCTCTTTTGCCTAAATATCCTTGCTGGTTTGTATGATTTTTCAGGGGGTATATCAGAACTTTTGGCAGTATTTAATATGTGAGTTCACCCCTGATTTACAAAAAAAACACCCCTACGTCTGTGTTCTGATCTTCTCTGCTTCCACCCCAACAGCATGAAATCATCACAAAACCAGCATGCTGAGGAGGGTCTGCTCTGAGCTCGCTGGTAGGAAACACTCAGAGCAAGGAGATGCAACCACTGAATCCCACCCATCTCTGGGATTGCACGAGCAGGAGTAAAAAAACCTTCCCATGAGAATCACTACATGGCATCATACAAAAAAATACTGTACTGTGTACAGATTATTCACTGGATCTGGAAGAACTCTGGTCCAGTTGATCCCTTTCTGCTGTTGATGATTCCAAGCCACTCTTGTCATCTCCACAGGAGCAGCCACAAAGGTGAACCTACAGATGAATCTCCTCCCAAGTGACCCCTGGACTGGTGGGGAACACATCCAGCCCTCCTCAATGGGTCCTGAAATGTATTTTGTAAGTTTTTTGTATGTTTTAAAGGAAGGGATAGAGAGTGTTTTCTGTTCAGACAAGAGGAGTAACAGGGCCAAAAGGAAGAAACCTGGATTTAATCCTACAGAATTTAGGAACTAAAATGAGGTTTTCTGCATGCTGGTCAAAGCTCCAACTCGTGAGCTCCTATACAAAGGGAAAAGAGGGTTTATACTTTCTAACTTTGTTAAAATAGTTGGGGCATCAGAAATTACTTTTTTCTCTTKAAATTCTCAACACAAAAGGTTAATTTTTGTACATCTATGTGAATAATTTTACACGATATATTAACACTCCTTCAAGAACTGAAAAGCAAGGCATTCTTTTCTATTTCTTCATGCACACAGAGGCATCAGAACTGAGATTTCTAATCCAGTACAGCAGCACAAAAGTTGAGGAATTTTGTCCAACAAATTGTGGAATCTAATAACAGGGAAAGACAAGAATTTTTTTTTTACCTTCTTTTTCCCTTGCTTTGTTCATAAATTTTTCCTCTAGATATTGGAAATGATCAGAGCAAAAGGAAAKGTGGGCTTGAATTCAGAAGAACTGAAGCTTTGATCCTAAAAAAGTTAAAAGTCAGAGCTCAGAGGGTACACATATCACTAGGTCAGGGGAAGTGATGTCACACTCATAATGAGCAACAACAATGCTTCTGAAAAAAAAAAACAGGTTCAAAAAATGCCTCCTAGATATTACATCAAGRGGTCTGTTTGCATGTTCACTGCCTTCAAGCAATCTTTTATATTAAACTGCTTTATGTGCAAGACTTCCAGATCGTTTACAGGGCAAGTGCTTAGGAAAGTAGGGGCTTTCCAAGCGCCTGAAAAGATTGTCTGACTGATTGTCTGTCTACAGGTTTGCTTTTAAAGCTATTTTAAGTGTATGATCCCATCCCAGCTATTTAACTCAGGAACCTGCCAATCACACACCGCCTAATTGAACTCTCRGATACTGTAGGATTGCAAGCCACAAAGCACATGAACAAAAATGTGAAGAAAGGGTTTTCTGCTGTTATTTCACCCTTCAAACCCAATTTGAAAAGGTCAAATTTTAGATTGCACAACCCCATTGAGATTCAGGGACTAAACTGGGACAATCAAAAAAAAAAAAAAAAAGGCTAATTTTTTTCTTCTACTTTTGAAAAGCAAGAGGAGGTCTTTAATACTAGTTACTTGATGGGGCTGATAGCAAGGTCTTAGGGTGGGGAAAGGACAATGAAAACTGAAAAAGGGAGACATGAGTCAGTTTTTGTACCGCTGAGCACTAAATGATGACTGACTGACTGTCTGACATCCCCTTCAGATATACTTGTAATCCTACTTTCTCTTGTTTGATTTCTTTTTCTTCAAAGAGAAAATATGGGAAAACAAACACAWTTAGGGCCTGAATAAGGGGAAATACTTCTGGGATACATTCTACAAAAGGCTAGAAATAAACTGTATTTCACAACGGTTGGACTGTGGTTATGAGCCAAAGTCCCCTGAGGTTAAGTGAAAATCTCCTTGATTTGAACATGTCAGAACCTAAACCTCAGAGTTTTACGGAAATGAGAGTGGCAGTATTTATCTTGGCATGCATTAAACAAATTTTAACTACTTATTTAACTACTTATCAGCAYACAAATGTATTATCATTGTCTCCATATTTATTGATTGACTGCATAAACAGGCGTGACCTCAACTGGCATAAAACACCAACTCCAGTGGAGCAGTGAGGGTTGACATCAGCAGAGGGATCTGAACCATAARGGAGAAGGGACTTTACATGGTCATGGCCACCCATGCTATTAAAAGGTAAGAAATATGATGGAGTGAGCTCACAACGTGGGCTGAAGAGGAGTTACTCTAAGGAAGAATAAACATCTGACCACATGTGCTCATGTAGCAYGTGGTTTGAAATTATGATCAGCCCCAAATGTTCTCAGAAGTATGTCTGGCAGCCTCTTTGATATTTAAGGGGTAAGTGAGTGTTAATTCTATTGACCTTATCTGCAGAACTTCTTCTATCCTGTGAGCATTAGGGACTGTCAGGCTGCACACTTTACATAGCTCTCTACTGGACGTTTTACTTTTAGAAGTGGTTTTTTTTTTTTTACCTGAGGCATTTCAGTCATGTAACTTCAGCAATCAATTTTGGCCCAAAGCAGCACAGGCCTCAGTCACAGAAAAGCAAGTATTTGCATGCAAGCTYGCTATTAAAGCACCAGGGAGAAGAATGAGTACACAAAAGCTTAAGAAATTGGAATCTGAGTTGAATCATCACACAGTCAGCTAAATTACTGGCCCTGTAATTAGCCTTTTTGGAGGTCTCTTAATTGTTAATCCCTTTGCTGGTTATAATTGCTTTATTGAATCTAAATTAATCCAATTTTTTAAGAAATAATCATGCAATTCAAATGGCTACATAAAATTAAAAATATGGAAACTATTTTGTTTGAGAACTMATTTAGATTAGAGTGTGTTGAAAAAATTAGTCTTGGGAGTGGTATTTTTTGCCTATTTTTGCAGGAACATTGAGTTGCAAGGTTGAGAGGAGTTAATATTTCATTTACACAGTGTATGCAAAGCAGTTGTATTTAAAAATTCACTAGATTGGGAGTATTCACTGCATATGGAGAGTGAGTCAGTGCCAAATCAGAACTGGATCCATGCCAAGGAAAGAGAGCCAGGGGTTAGACATCTGTAAAGTGTTGGAAGGGATGAAGACAAAGGTAAAACACTTTGGTTCATTACACATCTAGGCTGTTCCCTAGATATTCATGTAAATCAAATTTTCCGGACCAAAACCACCATATCTAAAGGTGGACATTTGCATATTTTTAAGTACACAGAAATTTTATTGGGTCCCATAAGGACTGACTTAACCTGAACAAACACCACTGAAATATCCAAGGTTTTATCTGACCCAGTCTGGGATGAAAAAAAATATATCATCCAGGTGTCTGGGACTTCCAACACTACCAGGAATTACCTCATTATCCTACAGCACTAGCCTCATCAGATAAAGAATATGGGGGGAAGGACATGGAAACATGAGAAGTAGAACAGATAAAAGGAAACTAGGGAGAAGAAAAACATGTTTAGTCTTAATTGAGCTTGGAGAGGAAGCRGGAGGAGAAAAACACAGTTGGCTGGTTTATGATTTATTCTCTTTAGTGATCGATGTTGCCAGTAGATTGAAACGTGCTCTTGTGCCTAATATATATTTTATTTCTTGTTTATCAAGTATGAAGTCAAGGATGAACAAGTTTAAGTTAAAAGTGTGACACTCCTTTGGAGCCAATCTCATGAGGAATTTTGTTGTAAAGCCCAGTGAGCATGTCAACATTTTCCAAGTGATTACACATCATTCTATCCTGAGCCTCAGCTCAAGGCATGCATTGGTTTAGTGTGTTACAACAAATATTTAAATGCATTAAACTTTACATCCTTCTATGCATAATGTGCAATCTTGATGCCCAATGCGTCACCAAAACATCACTGACTGAGCCCAAGAAAAGAAATTGAGGTCAAATTTGGAAAGAGAAAGAGGAAAGGAAGAGCAGAGCCAGACAGACAAACCAATTGAATTACAATCTTCTTTCTCTTTCTCCTTCATCTATAAAATTAAGGAAAGGTGGTCATTTTGGGAGGTAGGAGGAGAGAACCAATGCAATGAACAGAGATCACTGGTAACGTCTCCAAGGTTTCATAATTAATTATAACTGTTGAACCAGACTTTGCACTTTGATTCCTATTTCTGGAATATTTCACTGGCTCTAAGAGAATTTCTATAGATTTTATGTTTACATGCACATTTCAAATTCCATATTCGTATGTACATATATGTATCRTCTTTTTTACAAACTATTTTGTGGAGAGTTGATGCTCCAGCAGGCTCCTGCAGTAARTGTGAGTATTTAGAATACTATCACAGTCATCCCTGATAAACATGAAAGGAATTTTTGAATCTAGCCCAATACTCCTAAGTGTCCAGTCGCCCTTGGGAAAGCAAGTGTGTAACAAAATGTCATCTTTGAAATACAGATCTCTGTCTCTTACACACAGCTGAAAATCAGCCATTTCAGCAATGAAGCTTGACAGCTGCTCAGAATTCTGTCTCTACCTGCTGTTCTCTTCACTTGGTTATGATGATGCCCTCAGTAACTCTGCACTGACAGAACTTTTAAGTAAATGTATTTTAACTTGTGTATAGAGGAGGATTCCACTGTTATAAAGCACATTTTTCCCCATACCCAGAAATTCATAATTCTATAGACAAAAAAAAAATCTGTGTCATCTGGATGTATGTCTCAAAGTTCACAGACGTATTTAATGTTATTAACATGCTGAGGTCAATTTTTTTAGTCCTTCTTCATGTTTCATATAGAACCAAAAACAACCTATGGAATCAATAAGCTCCCKATAGGACACTCCAGGTACTCAACAATATTTTTCTCTATTGTTTTAGTATTACTGTACAGGGAACCAAAATAAATACATTAAAAGAGAAGCCACCAGCATATTTCTTATTTCTCATTACACATTATCAGCCCTCATGTCTCATTTACTTTTTTAAACTGCAAGCTCTTCTTGACTTCTCACCTTTTGCTTTAGGTGAGGAGGTTATCCTACATTAGGCATAGCAGCACCTGTACAATGCCAGTTATCTCTGCCTAAAAGAAAAATACAGTGTCYTCTAGGACACTGGGCTGGCCTGATCATGCATTTCTCAATGATCCAGTATCCAGGAAAAACACATTAAAAAGATGCATAATCAAATTAATTCTAAAGTAACACAAATTACTCAAGGCCAATATGAAAGGATGGCAGAAACCCATAGGAGACTTTTATGGGCTCAGGAGCATGCCTGTGACAAAATTTGAAAGGGGAACAAAATGTCATGAGAAGACATTTTTAAGTCTTTATTATGAAGAGAAAAAAAAAGGTAATAGTTAACAAAAAATATAGTAAATTACTAGCAAGTAGGCTAAARTCTTGACTCTAAGACAGGATTAGGGAAGTGAAATTATACCTTTTATTGAACTGTTTTAGTAGTAAAAAACAAAAAAGTCTTCAGGGGCACAAATCCCATTACAGAGGCAGATGTCGGTCTTTTTTCCTGCAATATCAAATGGATTAATAGGTTTTTCCCCAACAATCTTTCCTTGCTTATATTCTAAGGCTATCATACTTACATCATTATCACTTTATCTTGAAAGTGTTCAATGATCTTTTTGCTTTAACCTTTGCTTAAAACATAGTTTTAATGTCATAGGTAACCTCATTAAAGTCAYAAATAGAAGAGTGAATATCAGGATGAAAATATGAAAGAATAATGGTAAGATCTACATAAATAATGTAATTGTTTTCAAGTTGTATGGGACTGGTATAATTTGGTTCTGAGGACTCTGCAAACATTTTATTAGCCATTAACAATTATCTTTTGCAACTTGAGGGACATAGATTCCAGAGGAATAGAAAGGGCAAAATCTTACTTTTAAAATGACAAAAAGGAGAAGAGAGGCTAACTTCAATTACCAGAAAAATATCAGAACAAATAATGAAAAGTCTATTTGCAAGGATCTTGAATATAAATGGGATATAAGAGACAAATGAATTTTTAATAATTAAAACATGGAAGAGCAAATTTATTTGTCTTACAGTAGATAACAAACTTTAAGGACAAAAGAAGAAAATACTGTCATGAATCTGGATTTTGGCTTTTGGCATCTCACATGACATTTGCATAGACAAGCAGATTTGAGGTAGGTAGTTATTTGGGAAATCCCATTCCCAGAATTAGTTATCAATAGCTATCAGTGATTCATTTTTAAATGAGCAAGAAGCATCAGGTCAGAATCTGCAAGAATCTGCATGACATGTTCATTATTGAACTGGTAGATGATTAAGAAGCTTTTTGCATTTGAAAATTACACTAAGCTAAAAAGACTTCAAACCCATCAGAATGCAAAATGTACATTTTAAATTATCYTGGTGAACAGCAGAAATCTGAATCCAGCTAGGCAATTAAATAAATTCACATGCACGTACATACACAAATAAAATTACCTGCACAAATATAAAAGGGASAATGACTAATCAGACAAACACAGTGAAGAATCTGGCAATTCAAATGGATCAAAAACAAGCAATAAAATTGTACAATGCCTAAAAAGCAATCATGCTGGGTTAGAGAAAATATTATGTTAAACACACAAAAATATTCTTTCCTTTCTACTCAGAGCTGGTAATTCTTTACCTGGATCCCTGTAGCCACTGCAGGTTATCACATGTCAATACAATATATCAAACAGCTGGAGAAAGTCCCAAAACCAGAAATAAGAGTGAACCTAAAGAAAAATTATCTAGCACAAGACTTTGCAAGAACTGAGCTTGCAAAGCTTAATCCAGGAGGGGAAAGACTAGGAGGAGGTTTGATAGCAGTTCTCAAATTTTCAGAAAGATTTTTTTGTGAAGTCGGTAATGAATTCTTTTCCATAATCTTTTAAAAATAGAAAAGATTGCAATAAGGGAGAATTTAGGTTAGAGGTTAGAGTAATAATACAGTGTGAAAGGCCAAGTAAGCAATGAGCAATAGACCTACGGAGATTTTTCCTGGTTGCTACAAATTTTAAGGAGGAGGAAGCCAAACAACAGCACGGCACTGGTTTTCTGTATTGATCCTCTTTTGGAGCACACTTTTGATTCAGTGGATCTCATAAATATTATACAAAAAGTATTATTATCAAACTTTCTACCCTTGCTCTTGTGGTGCTAAACTCTATGAAGAGCATTATAATGTAAGCTGATAGGAAAAATGAAAGTAAAATGAATGCCTTAAATAAGGAGTCAAAATCCCTTTAACTGGGCAGCATGCTAATGACTACAGCAGAAGAGTGGAAACTAAAGATAAACATGTTTCTCGCAGGTTTTTCACAGTACACCACTGCTTTCTATCCAAATAGTTAATTGATCCAAAAAGATTAAAGTTTATATGAAAAGTGAATGCCTTTGTGAGTAGTCCATACCACTTCTAAGATTACTGCCTGTTCAATAGTTGTCTGTTTCTTCGTATTAAAAATTATATTAAATAAAATAAATTTCTCTTTCCTGTAGTTCTGACATGTCCATTATTTCAGAAATATCAACTCCTCTCTTTCTTTCCCACTTTGAACTTTTCAGCAAATCATCAGTTACATAATACTGTGGATGATATTTATATCATAAAAACATGARCCTATAGATTTGAATATGTATCAGCACACCATACAGAGTCAAATCCTTTAAGCCGTCTGTAGGATCCTCCTCTAAGTTTCTCAGACAGATGAAAAAATGAAAATCATGTCTTGGGCCTTTTAGAGAGAAGGTTGTCCCCATCCTCTCTGACATCACTAGATTCAGATAGCCTCCACTTTGCTGTAGTCTCCAGGCCTTTGTCACTTCTTACCTTAATATTTCTGAGAGAAATAACATATGAATGTTTAATTAAGCCTGTGTTGTCTTCCATTTCCAGCTTTTTTTTAGTGCTTTAATAGCACACGTGCACTGTTAAACAGACCTTTCCATCTGGGTGGAAAAGTATTGATGAGGCCAAGAGAAATTCTGCACAAAAAGCTGGGGAGGACCAAGTCCAAGAACAGTGAGAAAGCGATATGCTGAGCTTACCCTCACTGCATCTGAAAGTCCTTCTCTTTCATAAAACAMATTTCCTCATTTTAAAAATAACAGGGAATAGCAAAGGACAGCTTCTGCTAAAAGCAGATAATGTTTTACCTGTCGCTGTTGCTATGCACTCATAAAACTCACAAGTCTTTCACACAGCTTTRCACAAAATGGTAAATACAKACTWGTARAAGTGTTCACAAGATCACACTTGCCAGTATGGATCCTTGTACTTAAAACAAATCGATGTACGTGTGTATTTTCTAATAAAAGTGAGATACTAAGGACTCTTCATAAAATACAGCACTATGAGAAAAGATTATTTCAAAAAATTTCTTTACTTCATTTATTTCTCAAAGGGCTTCTCAAAAATCAATGTAATCAAAAATAATATTAGAGAGATGTTTTAAAGTTATTTTTTAAAACARACATACTTTCTGACAGGAAAGAGAAAGCTTATAGTGAGCTGTACAAAACCACAGCCTAGTGGTTCTCTGATCATTATTCCCTGTTCTCAGTAACTGGACTACATGCCAAAACAGCTAAGATGGCAAGGTCCAGGAATAAATGTGTTGGAGCTTTAGAGCTGCCTCTGGATCTGCCACATGGTTGGACTGTCCTTGTGTTGCTTGTCTTCCTCATCTTCCAGAAGGCCATTTCYTTTCCTTTCAACTTTTTTTCCCCGTAATTTGTCTGGATTTTATCCATTCATGAACAACATTCTGCTCAAACCCTACATACATCTTACCATACACAAGGTGTGTTTAGAGGATCTTCAGGCTATGAGTGCAGGTTTGCTCASGTGGGCAGATGTTTTTAGGAAGCACATGCCTGCTGACATGGAAAATGAATATCTGGARCCTTCCTGCTGAAACACAGCCAGCACACACTCTGAAACCTTCACAAATGCATACCACACCCTCTCAGTCAAGCACCCATTTCCTATTACAATGTTGGGGATTTTCGCTCATTAGATCCTGCTTCAAAATGGAAAACTCAGACTTTGTCACATATTTCATGTGTCCTGTTCAAGTCAGAAAAGTTTAGTGTGCTGTCTGGAAGCAGCAGTTGGATTTAATTTGAATTTTGTATTCCACCGCTGAGCTAAAAGCAGAACTCTTACCTTTTAGGGGGTGCTTGTGTCTACTCTGCACAGACAGAAAGCTCCTGAGAGCATCCAGAATACCCGGTGTGGCTGCACATTAAAGGTGTTTGGGTCATTCCCAGTATCTATAGCTGTACCTCCTATGGGTATGCACAGAGAAAATCCTGGGGCTCAGGGTCTGGGGTGTGCAATGTCCTCCATCACTCATTCTCCCATTTTCCCACACTGTGTAGAGGTTTTGAACCCACCATGCAATCCTACATGAGACACAGGGTGTCAGAAAGTGGCTGGGAAAGAGAGGAAGAATCCGGGGTCACAGCCAGGGTAGGTCCCACAGTGCCAGCCCTCCCCACAGTTTCCCAGGCGTTGACATTGTCTGAACCTGCAAACAGAGGCTGTGCCTGGTAAGGACAAGATGGCACAGAGATGTCCCCCATCAGGCAAACTGTGGAGATGCCACTGCTGCCAGCTCAGCCATGGAGGGTCTGCAAGCCCAAAGGTGGGCACAGCCCTGTGTGCAAGAGTCCCTGGAAAGCAGCAAAGCAGCTCTTGCTCCTGCAGGGCACACCTGAAACACAGACAGGGGTGCAGCCTCCCCTCTCAGGGGCTCTCAGTGCCCTCAGAGGGCACTGCAAGGTGTGGCAGGGTGGGCAGCTATGCCAGTTTGTCTCGATGATGTCTTCAACAGAACCACAAGGCACTGGACTGTGAGGTCCAGCTATCACACCCACCATCTCAACACCCTGTTTGTAAACCACTGTTACAACATCCTGCACAAAGAAGAGCTTGTCAGCAAAAATGAGATCCTTCAGGGCAAAGCTGCAGTCAGTGCTTGCATGGCATGCTGCAAGAAAGTTGCTGGGYTTCCTCCTCCTGCTGTCCCTGCATTGTGCCCTGTCAAAACAATCATTGCTGCCACAGGGGAGRGAAAGAAACCTGGATAAGCAGGGCATAGGAAGGAGAGGATCTAACCTATCTTCCCACCTTCTCAGCCTCAGTTTTGATCCATGGATCACAATGTGATGTGATTGGTGGCCTATGGAGATAGGGAATGAGGCTGCATTCTCCTTTTTTGGACCCTGGACACATATCCAGCATGATGAGGGGAGGTGTTACATCTTGACCAAGCTCCATCCAAGTARCTCCACAGCATCCACTGCCAGCTTGCAGGTCACAAGCACAGCCTTTCTCCAATGACAAGACAYATTCACTCCATAAGTTCCTTTAGGTCCAGTTTTTACATTAAGAACAGTGTTGCCTGGGCTTTTTAGGAATAACAGAAAATGCTTTGTATACATTGATAGATTGAAAAATAGTAACAAATATCTTCTCAAAAATATTAACACATATTCACATTGGGAGCCATTATGAAAGGACAGTGGTATTGCACAGAATGGATMACATTTTTACCTACAGAATATCTTGACCTGAATCTATCTTTATTCAGCTTTTTCAGAAAGATAGAATAGTCTCTGGGGACTTGACCAAGCACAAAGAGGCAAAGGGATGTGTCCACAGTAAGTAAAACATTGATTCAGAAATGCTCTTCTTCAACCCATYATCTGTCAAGCAATATTTCTTCACCTTATTAACAGGCTAAGGGATCATGAGAATTCATCACTGTGATTAATTGTGTTTATAGATAAAATGTATATCACAGATTATGTTTTATTATGTCTGGATTTGGGGACAAATCATACATTGCATCAAATAATTGTGTCAGTTCTGCTGCAAGCTCAGTTCTTGCTGCTCAGCTATAAATAGTGCTCACAACACATGTGAAAAGCATCACGCTCCATTCCGAGGTCGGAAATCGCTGCAGAGAAGTGTTCTGGTAAACAAGCCYTTCCTGATGGCTCTCTGGATATCTGGCAGGGAGCACAGCTCCTGCTTTGCTCTGCTGACAAAATCTGCCTCACTCCTCCCTGCTACTAAAGCAAGGCTGAGTGTCAGGGAAGGCTGAGACCAGATACAGAAACTGAAGTGTTTTGGTGTCAGCCTTAGAAAAGCCCAGCCCAAACTGCACTTTTTATCAAACCATCTCCCAGGCATGGCCCAGGTGYTCACTGCAGCTCAAATCCCAGTTGCTGATGCCACGATCTCCCTGCCAGCCCTCACCGTGGGCTCAGCAGTGCTCRGCCCCACCTGGCAGACACAACAGATACATTTTCCCAAGTTAGAAATTCTTGAGGACAGCAATTTCACAGCCTCTATGCAGCCTCCTTCAGTGCTGCTCAGAAAGGTTTAAGTCTCACTGGAGTCCTCTCTGCAACAGCTTAAGCACATATTTCTTTCCTGCCCAACAAGAATATGGAGAACAAATTATCCTCATTTGTACCCTCATCAGTTTGGTTTTGAATATTCTAGACAAGGTGACTGTGCCTGCTAACAACATTTCACACAATTCAGAACTGTTCAGTGCTCACATACCATCCGGTTCCAGGGATGCAGCAGGGATGCTGCATGCAATCATTTGATGGAAAATATCTGTAAGGTACCACATTCTCTGCTCTGTTCAGCAGTGACACACAGGATCTCCAGTACCTGGATGGCACAGCATTTCATGGTCTGTTTTCCCATTTCATCAATCACATGCACAGTGCTGACTGTAACTGTGCCAAACATCCCCTGTAGTACCCMTGCCAGGGAGCCTGGGAATGTTTTCCCTTTCCCTCATCAAGCCATCCTTATACAAGCACAAAATAGGCCGGCTGATTTGGCTGTTATTAAACACACCACAAAACTGATATGTTATTTATCCAGTGCATTTAGTCTGCAAGCAGTCACAAGAGGATGTATTCACACCATCCCCCGACAGTTTGCACAAGTCAGTGTTCACAGGTGTCTGCCCTTCCAGTGAGGAGCAAAGGCTCCTAAATTTTGGTGCRCCAAATCATACCTTATTCTGACATCTAAAGTGGACAGTGAGTCAATCTTGCAACAGCACCAACACGGGTGGTTATCTCAGCATAGGATTTTTTGCAATATTTGAGTAAAATCATGCAACAGACCTCCCGTAAGCATTCAGWCTGGCAAAACCCAGTGGCTCAAATACTCCCAAAACAAGCAGCCCAGTCCTGYTTGAAATTAATTCTTTTCCAAATATAAGTGAAAGCACAGAAAATATTTTGCAGTCTTCAGTCTAACAATGATGATCAGGCTTCTAAAAGAGAAGTCTTAATTTTTAGTCATTTTTCACCTTGCACACACATCCTTTAGGTGGTTAATAGTGAGTTTCACAGTGTAGATAACATRTTGCAAACCTCTCTGTAGCTGTCCAGACCTTTGGAGAGAGAACCTATCTAGTTAGCATTGACATTTAGAATATGTTAATTGTTTTCCCTCTCCTTTACTTTTGACAGCTACAGCTTAAGAAAGGACTTTGATATAGCCCATGACATGCCTGAGGGTATTTTTAAAAAGCAGTTTGGGGGAAGAGGAAGGGAATGAATACATGAAAATAAAGCCTGATCTAAATTAGTAATTTACATGTTCCCAGATGTTTCCTACTTGAGATCTTGCATAGAGCAACTGCATCAGATCCCCTGTAGTTTAAGGTTTTCAGTTTGTCACTTAATCTCTCCTCCTTTTTCATAAGCTGATCTCATGTTTTCCAGAGTAATGTTGTCTGAGCAAACAAATGAATTATTCCCTCCCYCACAATCACAAGCACATGCTCACACATGCTTCTCTCTTTGGTCTGCCTAAGGTAGCATGGCACCAAAAAAATATGTGATTAAGTTTTAACAAGTGTCAAAGCCAAGTGGCTCACAGACACTTACCTGGAGATCAGAATGAAGTTTAGGAGCTTTCTGAAATTCAAATTAGCAAGTGTCATTCTTCCTGCCTTCTACCACACTTCAGGGAATGTTTGATCTGCAGAGAGAGAACGACACACAGAAAATGAGCAAGTGAAAAACCTCCAGGATCCAAGGGCTCAGATTTTCCACTCCCCAGCATTACCACGGTCTCTGGGAGCACTGAATAATCACAGTTACTCTTGTTTACATGGTCTTTGTGCAGGGCACAATGTAGTGTACTGTAGAACAAAATTGCTTATAAATATTTAGGTCAAGGATTTCAGCATAGAACAACAGTACAATTAACAATTCAAAATGCTTCCACTGAAAGTTGGTTTTGACACCATCAGCTGGAAGTGAGCAGACATGCCTTTGTTAAGTTACATTGTAGCCTATCATTTGTAATACAATATCAATGCAAAAAACAACCTCTARGAGCATTGATCAGAAAATTCATAATCTTTTTTTGTTTGCTAAAGTACACATTTTATATAGGCTCTTGTGATCTCATGTTACTGCCACATTGCTTAGAAATAAAAGGGAAGGAAAGGAGRAGATCTAACATCTGATGACCTATATGGGTTGTTTATTGTTAAAAATGCTRAATTTAAGTAGTTTCTGTATCAGGAAAAAAATTAAAGCAGATTGGCATACAGAAAGTGTATTTTATGCATTAACTTCAATACAAATTTTTCACTAAATGTAGTGATCTGAATCAATGTATGAATGYTTACCTGTATCTACCCTTCGTACCTCTCTCATACACTATTAAACAAGTGCTTGAAAAAAAATTCCAACAACCATAAACATGAAAATAATTGCAATAGCAATATACGAGCAATAGTGATTTTTCATTTTTAGCTGGAAACTGTTAAGTCCAGGGAACTGTAAGATCTGCATCCTTTGTCAACCTGAGTATCCCATTAAGCTGCAGCTGAAATACTGCAAAGGGAAAAAAAGATAAAATGGAAAAGAAACCAAATATCAAGAAAATAGGAACTGCCCAAAAAGCAGGCTTTTCCCCTTGCTTGTTCTCAGCCAGTCCTGTACCATCTGTCTTCTACCTTCACAGGTTCTCTGTTGGCATGCCCAAATCTGAACAGTCCATCATCCAATCTTACACTGAGACAGAGGTTGAGTTTCAGTCAGTTTTAACTGCATAGCCTGACCTTTAATCCAATTAAATACTGACTCTCTTCTCCTATCACCAGAAAGGAAAAAAAAAATGACATCTAGTTTATATTGGAACTTCCAGTTTTATACTGGCTTGTTGGATTTTGGATTAATCCTTTCTTGAATATTGATGCAATTTTAGGAGTTGATACAAGCAATGTAAAAGATAAATGGGACAAGAGAAGAAAATGCATGATCAAGGCACCATCAAGCCTTTATCTCTTCTGTGTCAAGACAAAGACCAATGGACTTATTTTAACTTTATTTTTATTTTTGCTCTTTGGCATATTTTACAATCTATTTTTTTAGCCTGATGCAATCCTTTTAGAAAAGGTGTCACAGCAGCAAAGCCTGAACTGCAGTGCAAAAAAGCAACAAAGAATCACTGTTTCTCCCTTGTCCTAAAGACTTTTTCCAAATATATATATACACACACACACATACATAAATGCATTTATTTATAGCTCTATTGAACTATAGAAGTGAAGAAAGAGAAAAGCACTGAATAATTCATCAAATTTTATTCCTTTATCACTCAGGTCCAATTTCCCCACATAAACATATAAACCAAACTGAATCTAAACAAATTATTAATATTAAAGATGCAACTACAGGATTTCATCCCAAAGAAAAATAGTCTTGCTAGTCAGCATTGGTCTTGGACACACAGGTCTGAGGTCTCTGTGCTCATCAGTGAGGGTGACAGAGTTCAGGGACTAAGAGGTCTCATCCTAAGCAGAGCTCTAAAACAAACCATCTGAATACATTACAAAAGTATCTGTTATCTCACCAAAATTAAGGGGACCTCACATAACTATCTCAGGTATGGATATGAGAGATCAAAAAWTCACTGCTACTGTTCTCTGATAAACCAACCTAGACAAGTTGAATTAYGACTACAGGAACAGTGTCAGACAAATACATATCAATATTCAAGAATATTCTAGATATCCTGTAAACTTCAAGTCAGTGMAGGTAATTCCAGTTAAAATGTGTTCTCTCAGAGTACCCAACCAGGTCCCCTGCAGWCTTTATGTGTCAATAAAACATTCTCCTGTGACAGAAGAGCTTTGACTTGGCTCTAGTGAAATTGAGCCTTATGCAGAGAACATCCTTTCTATAGTGTTTACTAATTTAACTTGCAAGGCAGTGTTAAGAGAGATATCAGAATTAACTAGYATGCTTTCTATTTGTGGATTATGAGTGTAATTCCCCAATCTGAAAGAAGAATATATAYATCTAAAAATAAAGCTCCATACACGGTTTCCCAATAGACAATTGCTTATTCATTTAAAATGTATGTTTACTTAAAATTTTCTTCCCTGGGATGGCCTAATGAAATATACATTTCATTTTAGCTAGGATTCCCAAAGGAGTCAGCTGCCAGGCAGCCTTTTTCTAGCTCTTTCCGTGCAAACTATGGAAAGCAGGACACTAAATCTGCAATAGCAGGCAACATCAGAAATTAGAGTTTCATCTCTGTTTATGGTGGCAGTGCCTGAGGAGTATCTGAATCTGAACAATTCTGTTGGTACATTGAAAATTCATTCCTAGCAATTTGTTACCTGACATTAATTTCTTACAAAACCATGATAACTAAACATGCTCCACATAAAATCACTTTTAGGAAAGTCAGAGGGTAATAGGAAATGATTGAGTGAAACTTGCCTAGTTAGGAATGCTTTCAGCATTTTGGCATCCCAAAATCCTGCAAGCCCCTCACAGATTAATTCATCTGGTTTCTTTCTTAGGCAATGGAGCTATTAATTCTTCCAGCTAAAAATCTATCTTAAATTCTGTTTCGCATTTTGAAACCCTGAAGACAGAATAAAATAAAAGACTTAAGGAAGCTAAAAAGTGTTGTACAAAGTTTATAACTACCAGAGAATTCATACAAAAGACTTAACACCATATATCACATCAAACATGGTCACACAGACCATCTCTATTTTTAGATGGAGTCAAATATCTGTATGCCAATGAAAGGACATGTGTATGAAGAAACATTTACTGCACAAGTTATTCATGGGTGTAATGCTTCATTTATRTTATATATTGTATATTATATATTATATTAAAATTATATTAAATACTTACTGGTTATGTCATATTTATTATTTATTTTTATTTCTATTATTACAAATACTTCAAAAGCAATGTCAAAACAGTGAAAACAATAAAAGTACATTGAAATACAGGACAGGAAAACAGCAGTATACACCTTGGCAGGAATCCTGAGGACATTTATATCARGAGTAATTTGACACTAAACTAAAAGGGATTCAGGTACCATTGGCTAAAAGTAATACCAGCCAGGAAAACTAAACTCTATTAAATGATACTGAAAAAATATTTTTAAGTGTACTGTTTTCCRTCAAAGCCTTTCACAGAGTAAATATCTAGGAAGAGTTTGACTGAACTGACAGACAGATATGAATCTCTCACTCAACAAATATAAATCAAGATGAAACTGTAGTTGGTTTTATAGGAGAAAATAGAGGTAAACTCCAGAGACAGCAATGGTTTCTGGTAAGGAAATAAATATCCTTAGTTATGAAAACAGTTGAAAAATACAAAAGGAGTGAAACCCTCCTCAGAGTTTTTATCCAGGAACTGATATGAGAGGTGAGTGGCACTTGCTACAGGGAGAGTGCAAAGTGGGCTACTCACAATATTATTAAATACAGGATTGAGCTCTACTCAGTCTTTCAGACCTGCCAGATTTGCTGCATAGCCATCTATATCAAAATACATTGAAACTGTAAAATAAGAAAGCTGCGTATTTTCAGGCTTTTCTAAATTGGACAGGACTCATAACAAAGTAACTACTAAAAATGAAAAGAAATGTAAAAGAGATAGGTTAGAAATCGGATACAAAAATAAATAATAAAGAAACTGGTAAGCAATTTTTTTTATTATTATTTTAATTTCACACTCTGGCTCTTTGTAGCCTRAGTAAGGTATTTACGGAAAACCCTAGAGTTCAGGAGAATTTGGCATTGGAAGACAAAATGAGCTGTTAGTTTTGAAAGAGCACATCAAAACCAAGAGCCAGCAGGGTCCGTCATGAGAAAGTTATATGAGAATTATTTTGCAGATTTGAAGTGTTGAACATTAAAATGCACAACAACACTCTTGTGTTTAAAAGTGTTATAAAAAACTTTCCAACTCTTTTCCAGAACAGATTGCTGGAGCAATACTGGTCCCCAGCCTTGCCACGTGTCATGTTCCRTTCCCCTGCRGAGACACAGCAGTATCAGCTACTCAACTTTAGGCTAAGGAAGGAAACAATCTCTGAAACTTCACCAGCAGGTGATCAGATATYGTGCCAGCCTCCCACAAGGTGACAGCCATCAGCAGTCATCTTTCCCCAGGAAAGCACACAGCAAAACCCATCTCTCTCCCAATCAAAGTATTTATCACCTCAGTAAAAAAGATAAAGATATTTTGTTTCCAGAACTGTTACCCTCATGCCTGAAAAATTATTTGCAAGACTGAACTGTAGTTGTTTCATAAATACAGACAATTGTTCTGTGTAAAAAAATTTAAGCAAATTCCTAAAACAATTATCACCTCCCATTACCTAGAATTTTACCCTTAAAAAAGTAAGCAACCCTGACAAACTAACCCATCAATTAGCAAAAAAATGTCTTACTTACACCCACAAATATAAACAGCTTCTTACCCTGTTCTAGGGCCTGGCCTGGGCCTACCAAACCTCTATTCAACACTCCCAAAAGCCTAAAAATCAAATAATCGAAACAAAAACCCAAACTGTATCTAAAAACTCTGTAGCTAAGAAAAAAACACAAACCGCAACACTTTTTAATAAAAAATGCAAACAAATCATAAAAATTCTAAAATAAAAATCCTAATTAAAAAAAAACAATAAACAAAACAAAAATTAAATTTTCTTAAAATAAAACGATAATAATATCTTTATACTATAACTTTAATAAAAATTCAAAAAATAAATTATATATACAATTTTTTCCTTTCTATTTTGTGCTAAAATATTTAATATAAAAAATTTTTCTTCTATATAATTTAATTAATCTTTTATTTGTACTGTTGTATATAAAATTTTATATAAATATAAGTTTTAATAATTTTTTTTTCTTAAATATATAATTCACAAAAGCAAAAAGTAGAATGTGTTGGTTTTACTTAGCCCAGTTTTTGGAGGTGGGGGGGCCAAAAAGATGGCGCCTGTAAGAAGCTTCTGGAGGCTTCCACCATGTCCAGCAGAGCCAATTGCTGTTGGCTCTGAGGATGATGGACATGCCACTGACCAAACCTGGGCCAATTAAAGATAGTGGTTACGCCTCTGTGAAAACATATTTAAGAAGAAATCAAAACAAAGGGCACACAGAATAGTTTTGCCAGTAGAAGAAGCTAAGAAATATGTAAAAGATGCAGACACCAAAGTCAGTGCAGGAGGGGGAGGAGCTGCTCCAGGCGCCGGAGCTGGGATTTCTTTGCAGGCCGTAGTGACGAGCACGGTGGAGCAGGCTGTCCCCCTGCAGCCCAYGGGATCCACAGAGGGTGCAGGAGCCACCCGCAGCCCGTGGAGGAGGGAGGTCCCCACGCTGGAGCGGGCGGACACGAGAAACGGACTGTGTCCAGCAAAAAACCCATGGAGAGAGAGGCCTTGCTCCCGAGATGGAACAGCCTGGTCTTCTGACTGTACCCGGTGGACAAGAGAGCCCACGGTGCAGCAGTTTGGGCACGACTGTCTGCCCGTGGGGGGGACTCACGCTGCAGCAGATGTGTGTGGACTGCTGCTCGTAAAAGTAGAACCACGCCGGAGAAGTTCATAAAGAACTGTCTCCCGTGGGAGGGACCCCACGGCAACGCAAAAGAAGAAATCTTCTCCCTCAGCTGTCACAGAGGATCCGGTGATGAACTGACCAACCCCACACCCTGTTTCGTTCCTGCTGCTTTGTTGTATGTAGGAAGGCGGGAGGGAGTGGGGAGAAGATCRGTGTCTTTRAGRGTTGTAATTTATTTCTCATTCTCCTCCTCTGACTTTGTTAGTAATAAATTCACTTGATTATTTAAGTTGTACCTGTTTTGTCCATCAAATGTTTTCCTCCCCTTTCCTTATCTCAACTCATGAACCTTTTTGTTAGTTTTTTTTTTTTCCCCCTTCGCTCTTCTCTACCCGGTGTGTTGGTGGGGGAGAGCGAATGAGCAGGTGTTGTGAGTGCCTGGCTTTTAGCCAGCATTCCAAACCGCAACAGAGCTGTAGCATCAGTGCATAGGTTACTTAAGCCAAACCATTTCTCTCCCTTAGATGCAACCAGCCCRTTATTTTTTYCTCTTCTGAGGATGTAGATTCACAGTATTGATGTGACATGGTTATCTAAAAAAATTAGACCCTAGCTTCTTGTCCTGTTTCCAGCTGGGATAGTGTCAATTTTCTTCCTAGTGCTGTGGGTTTGGATTTAGTATGGGAAAATTGTTAACACCATAGCAGTGGTTAATTGTTGCTCATAATGCTTACTCTAAATCAAGGACTTTTCTGTTTCCCATGCCCTGCCAGAGAGAAGAACAAGAAACCAGGAGGRAGCATGGCCAGGACAGCTGATCTGAACTGGCCAAAGAACATCTTGGAAGGAGTRGGCTGGGAGGGTCTGATTGTTGCTCAGGGACGGTCTGGTCTCCAGTCAGTACTGTTCATCACTTGTCWCTCATGAGTTTTATTTCTCTATTTTTTATTGTCTTGCTTTTCATTATTGTTGTTGTTGTTGTTATTACATTTTATTTCAATTATTAAACTACTCATCTCAAGCCACAGGTTTTGTCTTTTTTCTGATTCTCCTCCCTGTGGCAGAGGGGACATGGAGTGAAACCTGAGCATCTGCCTGGTACTTTGCTGCCAGCTGGGGCTAAACCACAACACTTCTTTTTCCCTTTCTTGGCATGTATTTCCACCTCCACACCACTCCAGACTGCACAAGTGCTAACACCACCTATTTCTCCAAAGGATCAACTCCTCCATCCAATTCACCAAGCAGCTGCAGGTCAGGGGTGCAGAGTTAATGCAGCCAGAGGGAGGGAGAGGGAGGCAACCAGGGCAGGGTGGCTCTGGCAGCCAGGAGGGCTCAGATGCCTCACACACAACAGCTAAACCTCATAACACCTCTGTTCAGCTGGATGACACTGTCCCACAAGAAGTCCAAGTAATTAGACACCTGAGATTTTCAGTTGTGTATGTAATCTCTTTGTAAAAACTCAGACAAAAAAATGCTGTTGTAACAATTCATTTATAAGTTTATTAGATTTTTGAGTAAAATTTCATTGAAAAAGCAGACATGAGAAAAGTGTAAAAGTAACTTACTTTATTAAATAAACATGTCCATATCTACTCTATATATCTCCTCTTTATTAGAACTGCCACGGTACTATTATATTGTCTCTTATATTAAAATARTAATAATAATCTGCTGTGATTATTATTCTAATTATCTTAATAGATGTACAAACACTTTAGCTCAATTTGAGCATTAAATGGCAATTAAAAACAACTCCTTAAATTCTACCCTTATTAAGTTTTGCTGGGTTGCTGTACTGTTCATTACTGTTGTCTCTCAAAATATCACCTTCACTTCAACTGTAAATAGCCCAGGAAAATAGTTCAAACCTTAAAGGAAAATTTCCAAAGAAAAGATWTTTTTTCCCCTCATAACTGAGACCTTTCCCAAGGGAACAGGCCACTTTTGGAGGTGTTAGTGCTTCATGTTTGTAGCAATGGAAAAAAAGTGTATAGAAATAATGGGTTGGCTGAGTTTATTATGAAAGGATTGCTCCTATTAGGAGATTCAGGGCAAATAAGAGTCAAGATAAAACAAAGTTATGGTGGAAAGCTTGGAGAAATTGTACTAGTTTCAATATCTTTGCTTCCATCTTCTAAATTGCCAATTGTCAAGTGTCATTACTGCTGAGGCTGTTAGCTGCTCATTTGATTACAGCAGAGCTCCCTCTCTGGAGCGTAGCTCTGTCCGTGTGTGAAATCACAAATTGTGCTTGTGCAGGTGCAAAAGCTTGGGAGAGCATGAAGACGATAATTATTTTATTGCCTTTTTTAATACATAGTTACATCTACAATAAAAACACAGAAGTACTGAGCTGTTTGCTTCTATTTGTCCTTAAAGGATTTGTGGCTGCATGTGCTTCAGCASTTGCCAAGAGTTCTTGCAGTTTTAATACTAACTTATGATGAAGCATACTAAATGAACCACAATTTATTTAAGAAAATGAAATACGGAAACTTTTGAGGTTTTAGCAGGAAAACAGACTGGWGTGCAAGTAGTCTGATGTAAATGAATAGATGGCTTCAATGAAAATGAAAGAGAAGAAAACTCCCTCCTGGGGTTCATTATGCCTCTTGAGCTGTTGGTAGTAAAGTTAATTTTTAAATGCTTTGAGGTGATTAAGAACTCAGGCATCACTCTAAATGTAAATAAGTCCTGTTTCATTTCCTTGCAGTTAACTGATTGCAGCAGTCACCAGCTATTTAGCTGGCTGATGTATTTGAGATCTGCAGTCTAGTTCATAATTAACCCTCTTCATATGAAGTGAAAATGTTAGCAAGCCTGGTGTTGAACGTATATAACCAGGATGTGACATATTTGCTCACTAGGCAGAGAGAACGTTTATATTCGTAAATCATGAAGGCACTATTTGAAGCAAAATATTACAGAACAAAAATCAACACAGAAATTGTTTATTTCCATTCACACCAGATGGAGCTTAAAAGCACAACAAAATATATCCAATATAGAAACTCCAGCATAAAAAAGATAAGTTTTTTATAGTAAAATTTAGAAAACTATTAAAGCTTTGCCTCTTCCTCCCATCAGCTGTACTAAACAGAAAATTTCAAGAATCTATATATGAACATCACAAATGATAAATCTCAGATGATAATCCATTCTTTTAATGCATATACAAAAAATTAGGAACGAACATCAATAATCTTGTCCAAGGCAGTGACTGGGACCCTTGAAATCTGTATTCCCATTCCAATAGCTGGAACTGAGATAGTTCTATGGCTAGGCCAAAGTTTCAGAAGTGATTAATTCCGGTCAGTTTTTTATTACCTAACCAAGGACATGCTAAACCATAAAAAGTCGAAACAGCTCTACTGGATACTGAAATAGTGAGGCAACCAATACCTATCTCTGGGAGAAGCTCCCCAGCTTGTGACCATGGACCCAAGCCTGTAGGAGTTCAAGAGGTTTTTGGACAATGCTCTTAGATAGTCTGACTTTTATTTTGCCCTGYATGGAGTCAGGACTTGGCCATGATGACCCTCCTGGGTCCCTTCCAAGGCAGGATATTCTATGATTCTCTAAAGAATAAGGATAAAGGCTTTATTAACATTCCAGCCCCAAATTCTTGTAGTGAAACACATCCATCACCTGCTACCAGGTTTCTTTRTGATCCAAAAAGGCATCTGATATTTGTCCAAACATACTATAAATACGTAAATACTTCAAGGCCAAGGGAGACCTATAGAGATGACCACTTTAACATTTACCTGCAAAGTCAGTCATTTCACATGTTTAGTCAAACCAAATTTAAACCATTTTTTTAACTCAATTCCTTTTATTCACTTGAAAACCAGAATAATTGTCAAAGGGAAAAAACAAAAAGCCAGAAAAATCTCACAGATGTTAGGTACAGCTCTGCCTTGCAGAGAAAGAGATTGTGCATCTAACAATGGCAGATAAGAATGAAAAAGGAAAGCAAGATTCATCAGTAAGTAATCTAGCAAGAAACAGGTAATGTCTCAATGAACAACAAAATGCTAAAATCATTACAAATAAAGTCTACAAAAATGCAGCTGCTTTTTTCCCAGCACTGGTACCTAACTTCAAGTAGCTAAAGTGGAAGAGCAAGAAAGGTCCTAAACTGATGAGGATAAACACTTCTTAAAATTTCCAGTAATCTGAGTTTAGCTAGAATCTGCCCCACCTTAAATCCTGTTTCTGTTCCAAGACTGTCACAAATTCGTTAGTCAATTTGCTGAACTAAAATTGACTACAGCCATTTTGGGAAGAAGGTCTTTACAGACAATTTTACACCCAATTTCCATTCTCCCACTGAAAAGTTTCATACAGCCTTGTTTCCAGATTAAATATTTCATTACAGTCTTACCTGACAAACATCTTGAATACAAATTAACAGCTGGATTGTTAATTCTTTCCTTCAAGAAATGACAACACAATACAGTAATACCCAGCTAATGAGTAATCTTTCACCTCATTTTAACTGTTAGTTTTTACAAAAGTTTCCAAAAGAGTTTTTCTTCTTCCCTGCTCTTCACCAACTTCTATATCAAATTACAGCTAGTATTACTCATGTCTCTATACCTCACACTTGTAGCTAGAAAAAGATAGGGAGGGAAAAGGGGTTGATCTAGTCATTTATTAATGTCAGGGAGCTTCAGGCTAGATCTATTCAGTGGGGGAGAAACATTGTTATTGCTCCCAGTAAATTGAGGCAGGTCACGTCAATCTCGCAAACARAAATTCTCCAGTTGTTCACATTTGCTAAATAAAGGTTCTGTGGCCAGCTGCCTGCTGACAGCCACGGAACTACAGCAGCAAGAAACATTTCATATGTCTCAGGCACCCGCAGGGAAAGCAATGTTGCCCCACAAAAAGGTTCACAGAATTTCCAACAAAAAGGCACAGAGGAATCACTAGAAAACACATTGGAAACAGAAGTCTGATTATACAGTTATATACATTTATTATTTGTAAGAAGGAGATGGCTGTAACATCTCCAGCAGGCAAGGTCTTTTCTTTACTTTTTTACTTTTCCACATCCTAAGTATGTTTAACTTAGTAATTTATTTTTTGTTTGTAAGTTAGGCTTGAATACACCTGTACACAGATATGTGTATTCAAGGACTGTGAAAATGAAAATTAATATATGATTATAACCAGAAACTGATCTTTGAAGATAATTCTCAAAGCAAGGTAATCCCTGCCAGAGAGTACACTTCGATATTCATTTTATCAAGCACAGCTGCTACCTACTTCTATGTTTGAAATTCATGCCCTCTGCACAGTACCTTAAAATCACTTCCAAATTCTACATCAATGCCCTTATTTGAATCCYATTATTAGCAGGTGGAAATACTCTCAAAGGCAAGAGTCATAGCCCATAACAATACCAATCAATAAATGGATTTAGAAAGGTAATTTCTGTTATATCCTGCTTACCACGGATCTGACAAAACTTTCAGTAACTGTAGGACCCCATGAGAAGATGTGCAGGCAAAGAGCAGGTCATTTTTTGCCATTTGCACTGAATTTTTCATAGGGTTTCCCTTTTGTGTGCTAAATGAGGACAGAATATCTGCATAGAAGTTCCCCACCACTCAGCTCTCCTCCACACACCATGACAGACCCGTCCCCACAGAGAATAGGTCACCTTCACTATTTTCCTCCACACAGRATCATAGAATAGCWTGGGATGGAGGGGACMATAAGGATRATGYAGTTCCAATCCCCTGCTGTGGGCAGGGATGCCTTTCACTAGGCCATGTTGCTTCTCTCTGGGGCTGCTCCATCACAGGCAAAAGGGAAGCTAAAAATCTTCTCATCTCACTCACTGGCCACAGCAAAAGCATTAGAAATCCTGGAAGGTCTTCCTATACCTCTGGATGGTCAGCTTAGTGCAGAAGCAGTCAGGAAGCTGCACAGCAAGCAGAGGGACACAAGAAGAGCAGGATCCTGTCGTGCTGTGGAGCTCCCACAGTCCTGGGGTGTAACAAGTGTTCATCCAAAAAAACATATGTTTATTTTAAGCCTTTAGATTGTTTACGCATTCTTGTTGTTATAGAGGTGAAAACGATGTCKAAGAGTTTTGGAAGTCTGAAAACGGCAACCAGTGTGAAGTGCACAARCCCACAGTCAGTCCTGGCACCTCGGTGTAGTTGAACTGGTCAAGTATTCTTTCCCAATACTTTGGTATAGATGACAATTTTCTTCATTATACCACTGCATTAATGGAACTTTTCCCATGCCTCACCTGCCTGGGATAACAACACGTGCTTGTTCAGAGRAGCGCTGCTGACATTAATAATGAAATGCAGAAATTGTAACACCCCATTAGCAGGGAGTAGCACACAGCCTTGCTGCAGTGCCCAAGTTTGTCTTACCCAAGAGAAACTCTGGAGGATGCTCGACCTCAGCAGCCCTAAAGTGCAGAGCATTTTTAGGTGCTCAGCATCTCCCACAGCGTGAGCAAGACTGAGCAGCTCCAGCCCACACCGACTGCCTGGGTGAAGGTTTTCTAATCTTATCCTCAAAGCTTTTCAAACCCTCATCCTAACAAAGGTCTTAGGGGACTTTTTAATCTTCATACTTCTCCAACTCAATTTAATTTAGCTTCTCCTCAAATCAAGTCAAAGACTTAGGGGGATTTGAGGAGAAATACAATCTTCTTTCATTAAAAGCAGGGTCTTATCACAGATCTTTGTGTTTTGTATTATCCTGGCAATAGGGGAGATCGTGTAACTGGGAGTGTTTATTTTCTATGAGGCAATTAAGTTTGAGAGATATGATTGTAATTCTATGTGCTTGCTTGCAAAGCTGTGTACTCAYTTACACCTGGGCAGGGCCTGGTCACTCTGGCACCAGTTGCCAAAGTTATTTGTGTGTGCACATATCAAGGGCTTTGCGAGGTCAAAGAAGACCATTCAATTGAGACTTGAAAAACCTCGTCAGTGTAAACAAAGCTCTTATCAATTTGAGAAAAATATTGATTTTTTTTTACATCCCATTGCTCTCTTCCCATCAAATCTACAAAAATGGAATGAACAGAACAGAAACAGAGCAGAACACAAAATTCATGATTACATATGAAGTGCTCTCCTCTTCAATTTAGAAAGATGGGGGGTTCTCATGTTGAATAATTATCCATCTGAATCCATATCCTCTTTATTCTTCACCCTGTTTTAATATCTACTGAGTAAAAAAAATAAACAAAGCAAAACCAAACCAAACACAAACAAATAAGCAAACCCCCCCACAACAACCATAAAAAACCCCAATTAACTTACAGGCCAGAGAGAAGGTTGCCTGGACAAGGCTATGATTTGCCAAGCAAGGACAGCCACAACTGCTGATTAGAAAAATGCAGTTTTTTGTTTTGACTGAGGATGAGCTTTTCTAGTAAAATATGGTGCCAATTAGCATTTACTGTACATCAAAAARACTGGTTCTTAACCTTTTGTGACACTAGAAAGAGCTGAGGATACTGCAGTTAGTCATATGACACACAGGTACTCAGTTAATCATAAAGCACAAACACCCTACTCAGATAATCAGACAAGAACTGCTAATTATGAAAAGAATAGATTATACTGGAAAAAAAAAAGACAAAAATCAAACACTTATTCTAAAACTTTTCTCCTGTGCAAGGTGATTTTTTCTCTTTTCTTATACTGATGTTTATTACATTCAGTCTTTGCTCAAGGGATTTTCTCTCACCAGCTTGCTATTCTCAGCTACATCTAATCTTTCACACCTGTTCAGATTCCTTAACCCTTAAAGTTCAAAATCCTGCACATGGATACCTCTCTTAATTAACTTCCCTGCTTGTAGCTGAAATCATATAACTAGGAAGAATCTTGTATGAAAGTTGGTTCTTAATAATTTTCATTTATACCCCTTAAAATATGATACAAATCGACCTATATTTCTCACTCAGTAGCCAGTTCCTGCTTTCCTGAGGTCTCCCATTCTCAACAACTTCTACTCCAAGACCAGCCAGATTAAGCTGATCCCAGTGATGTTTCTGGCGACAAAAAGAAACAAAGCAATCGGAATTTTTACCCTCAATGCATTCTCTTCAGGACAGAGGGCCCACACTGTTGAATGAGGATAAATTAGCACTGAATTACATACAAGTGCTGAATTAGTATGTCATGAATTCATCAGTGTCATTTAACTTCACCTTCAACATAAGAGTTTTTATTCCTGATCGACTGCATGTTGTCCTCAAGCTCAAATACCAGAGCTGTCCTGCAGCATCAGAAATGTTCACAGAATCTAAAAAGCTTGCACTACATCTTGCAGTGTTTGACAATAAATGCTGCATTATCTCTTATTTGTTTTTCAGATTCTACAATTACGTGCCACATAATACTGAATATAGCTAAAAATTAAATGTTATGTTCAAAGTAACATATCTGGAAACTTAATTAAAACCTTCAGATAAAGATTATKGCCAAAACTATCACTCACTTGGAACACTGAGATTTCCACCACAAGGATAGATTTTAAAGGCTACATAAGACTACAAGATAAAACTCTCACAAGCCCAACTACCTCCCAAAAACTTTGTTTTCCACACAGTTAGCAATATATATATATATATATATATATATGTGTAGGATGTTCATGATCTCTAAAAAAAAAGAAGAATTAAAAAGAATTCAAGACACATTATTGCAAAAGCTTCACCTTTTTTTTGGAAAAAAATTAGCCCAGAAGCAGCAGGTTTTACTTAAGTTGGTYAACACGGCTGTGGAAGGCAGGATGCTGGGTGGTATAAGGAAACATAGGATGCAAAGTCAAAATGGAAATGAGATCAGGGCCTGTCTCTAGAGACAAAGTGATTATTCTGTAAAAATGATTATTCAAAAAGAGCAGTCTCTGACAGGGAAAAAAAAMCCGATAGAATAAGGGTCATAGGGGGATAGTGTGCATTGTTCAAATATTGATAAATAAGCAGCACAGAATGGGTAGAGCATGAGGTACCAATCACAGCAATGGAATTGCCTATTTACTGGATAAGGAAAATGACCAAGGTGAAAATCCACTGGAAATGGACAGGGCATAATTATGCAAACAGATCCATGTGAAGATTTTAGAATTGACAGGGATGGAGAAGTAACTGCCATCCCCAGACTTACAGGCAGCAGGCATGGAGCCACACCAGTCAGCCAGAACCCCTTTTAACAGACTCTGTGTGTGTGTGTGTATGTGTGTGTGTGTGTGTGTGTGTGTGTAAAATGACAGATTACATAAAATTGCTCCTCACTTCTTAAAATTACAAAGTTGTGGTTCTGTTTCTTTGGTGCCCTGTTTTCCAGCACACTGTCACCTAGAACCACTGGTGTGCAATTACGTGTTTCACAGAATGGCATATTTACAGGAAGCCATGATTAAATGTTCTACAAAATTGGCCTCTTCTGTATTAGTCACTTTTCATAGAGGAAAAATGGAGTTTGACATTTTCCTCATGTTAATGAAGACACCTGTTCTGAACTGATTTCATCTCACTGCCTCTACATGTGATCTGCCATTGCAAGTAGAAGACAACTCTGATCTTGTGTTTCAATTAATTTTCAAGATATGTATTTTCCTCTAAATATTAATGATGTACAGAACCAAAAAAATGACAAAGTGATGTTTGTATATATAACACCATATTTCAAAATAATGAAAGATTTAACTAATATAAGCATAAGAATTAACTTCCACTATTCATAAGTGGAGTATAAGTGAACTTACACATCTTTCAAGTATATTTTTATGWACATCGAAATACAGAAGTGCATTGACCTTGAAATTTATGTAAATAATAAAACAATTCTTATGATCACAGAGAAATAAGTGAGAAAATGAAAAAAGTCCCATAAAATATTTTTCCTTCCTCTTCTGCCCAATCCAATTCCAATAAAGAGATTAAGAGGGGATGGGTGGAGATTATTCAAATACATTAGAATTCTTTTTTTTTTTTTTTATATGGTTGACTCTTACTATAGAATTGCCATAAAACTTGTCAGTTGTATATATACTCTATGCTATAAAGTTCCTCTTTATAGTGACATCATTAATTTGATTTGGAGGAACTTTGCTGATCTCACCTTTCTATGAGACTTTTCCTTGCATAGGAGTAGGTAGAAGGGAATGGTGAATACAGGAGAAGACAGATGTTGTGTTATTTTGTGTCTGCATAGCACAGTGGAGTCATTACTACTGCAAAATGTCAGCAACCTGCAGGAGGTTTCTCTTTTCCCCCTCAGTAAAATGAAAGCAGATCTGCTCCTCCAGATTGTAGCTTTCCATTGGAGTAGACAGTGAAAGTAGTACTTAACAATTATCTTTCTCATATTAGAGATAGAGAATGGTAAGTATGGGGGAAAAAAATATTTTATAGGATATTTTTAAAGACAACAGGACAGATTGAACTCTCACTGTGACACTGTCGTATTAGGATGTCTTTTAAAAATGTATATGTTAATCAATTGTGTCAGGGAAGGAGGAAAACTATGCAAAGAGCCATTGACTAAATCACCTGCAAAGGGTTTGTTTTGACAGCTGATACTCTTCCCAAATGAAGCTCCAAGCTAAGCATCACCTTTTACAGATATTCACAACATATTCCCTCTCTTTTCACAGGGAAAAAATAGAATTCAGCATTGCTCCTCTTTTAACGTTATTAGGATTTATTTAACCCATTTCAGAAGAAACAGAGCTCATTACAAATATCTTGTACTGTGACTTCCRATTAAAGATGCACCCAGAAAACCACTATATCTTGCACAAACAGATAAGTAGGACTAGAAAAATACTTCCTCCTGACTGCTCTCTTTTCCTTTCTAAGATAGTGATTCTGAGAAAAAAAATTATCTCTTTGAATAAATGAATATAGGAGAGGGAGAGTTGGCCTTCTGTGCATATAAGTTGACCAGTTGAGCAAGAAATGTTGCAAAGACCTTGAGTGCAAGTCTTTGTTTACTGAGAATAAGCAATCAATCAGGCAGAGCACACAACAAGACCTTGTTCAAACAATGGATAATGCTGAGTGCCTCAGTCACACAGCTTAGATTGGACAAGTAAGCTTGACATTACCAGCAAAAAAGGCAAAGTCAACAGCATAAAGTCACAGAACAAGACAGTTCAGGGAGGTCTCAAGCACAGGAATGTTAACATGTGTTCAAATGGACACAGGGCTTTCTTGGGATTTTTCTTGAACAAAATGTTTATTATTTAAAGCTATCAAAACTTGCCTTGAAAACCAGATTAAATAAATCCCTCACATTTGAAATCTCTGTGACTGAAGGCCCACTTGTGTTGATTTTCATGAGATTAATAGTATGAAGATTATTTTTTCTTCCTGTATGTATTTGCATATGTTTTCTATATTTCATTTCYAGCAATAGCCCCCATTTATATGCTCCACTTGAAAGCAGACCAAATATGAACTGCAGCACAGAAAAAAACAGTCCATATGACTAAGAAAAAAGCTAATGTAAAACTTAGTGCAAAACAGGAACTAATTATTCTGTGAAATATACACATCTTTCTATTTCTCTGTCCAGCAGTTTCTCTACTATGTCTTTCTCTATTACAAATGAAATTATAAGTGCTCCCRAATTTTGCAGACAGTGGATCCTGACAGTCTTCTGATTACCTGGTGATGGATGAACTTGCACTATTTACACAAGAATTCAGTGGGGGTGAGAGGGAGGAAGGGGAGGGGGTGTCTGGTGAGAGCCAAGAGACCAGATATAGAGAATGATTTCACATCCTTGGGTTAATGAACAGTAACAAGATTAGAACATCATTTGCAGCCTGCGAAGAGTTTGGTTCAAGAGAAAATTTATGGGTCTGCTTTACTTGCTGCTAACTGAAAATCCCATCACATATAGTCTTCTTTCTCCCACATTTTCTGTGAAGGTAGTGAAAATCTTCAGATTAGCCAAGCTATTTAAGACCATAAGATCATGTCAGGTGTGATATAAAACACCGATTTATAACCCAGACTGTTACTGTGAACTATTCTGCACTACATCCCAACAGCCCGTTCTTCAAACMTTTACCTGCTCACATAAGTTGATTTTCCTTGAGCCTCTGCAGAACTTTTTTGTTCAAAATTTCTGTTATGTGTCTGCTGAAACTCATTCATTTATCTTATTTATATATAAAAAAGATTCAACCAAGAACATCKGATGGAAATTTTTTAAGATAATCTAGTACATCTTTTGGTTTTGATAAACTGATCATTCCTGCAGCTATGCAAACAGAGGGCATTACATCTCCATAAATAAGTATCTGTCTTATCTCATTTATTTCCACATGCACAGGAGAGACAAATGCTGGAAATGGAAGTCTGAGATATATTTCATAATGGACAGGACCAGGATGTACTTCCTTCTCCTGTGCTGCACTTGGACAAGGGTTCTCCAAGTCCTCAGCCTCTGTTGTGGCTATGAAACATTCATTTTGCACAGGTAGGAAGGAACTAAATTACACACTGATGACTGCACTCAACTGCTCCTTCTGCCAGAAGGGAAGATATTGTGCTGAATTTTAAATGAATTTGGTAGATTTTCAGAGTATGCCAGTCACCTCAGGGGCTACAGAAAGGCAACAGGTTTTTGGTCGCTTGAGATTTCAGTGGATGAATGACAACAGYAGTAAAAGCTGAACTTGTGCTGTGCTAATTTTCCTCCATTCAGGAAAAAATATATACATAAACAAAGTTACYACTTATGATAAAGTCTAGAAAATTTCTCATTAAATGTATATTGACCTGTAGTTATTTTGAAGCATTCTATCAACTGAAAGACAGAAATGCACAAATAGAAAMGGTTCTGATTCATTCCAGCATAATGATGCACATCTTTTTTAATGCAATTTTAAAATTCTAATATGATTATGATAATAATTATAAGCCAATAGCCAAGTTTTTTTAAGATACTGTTATTCTGATCCATAATCAACTCTCCAGGAATTTTTCCAGGAATTGGAAACTTTGGCCAAAGTATTTTCAATTTCATCCCTCATTTCTTCTTTAGGGCCTCTCCAAAGGATTAGCATGACACTCTGGCAAATGGGTGATATCCAACACAGCAGATAAAAATTTGCCTGCTCTCAAAGAGYAGTAATCAACATTGAAAGTCCAAGGGCTAGTTAGGGGTGGTGATCCCAAGGAGCCAGTGTGGAGGGTGACGCTATTTAATGTCTTCATCAGTGAGCAGGAGAGAACAAATAAAAAGSCTGATGGCTGACACCAAGCTATGGAGAAAGGTTTCTATGCTGAGGAGCTGCATGGCCACACAGAGGAGCTTCAACAAGCCAGAGGACTGGACAGAGAGCAAACGCAGGTTCAGCAAAGGTAAACGCCAAGTCCTGCCCTGAGGATGGAAATGGCCCTTGTGGCAGTACAAACTGGGGACAGATTGCCTGGCTCATAGCTCTGCAAGGGGGGCCTGGGCAGGGGTGCAGAATTCAGTGCTGCCTTAGCAAAGAGTGCAGCCAGAAAGACAAGGGAAACRCTGCTCCTGCTCTGCTCCTGTGAGGCTGCATCTAAGTCCAGCTGGAGCTCACCAATACATGACATATATGTTCAAACTGGAAAGAGTCCAGAGAAAGGTCATTTACCTGGGTGCTGGAGCAGATTAAACCCAAGGAGAGGCTGGTGGAACATGTTTGCTCAACCTGGAGAAGAGGAAGGTATAAGGGAATTTAATTGCAGCCTCCTGCTATGGAAAAAGGAATTTACTTGAGGGTGGAGCCAAACTCTTCTCTGGGGTGCTCAGTAAGAGGCAATAGTCACAACAAGTTGCAGCAAGACAAGATCTAATTGGACATAATGGGATAAAAATGTAGACTAAGAGTGATTAAGCACTGAAAGAGGTTGTCCAGGGACATGGAGGAGTCTCTCATCTTGGGAGATTTTGGAAACATGACTGGACAAGGTCCTGATTAACCTGGTTTAAATCTGAAGTTATTCTCACACTGGGTTGGGCAGTGTAACCTCTGGAGGCTTACTCCAAGCTRTCTCTTTGACCCAAACTCGCCTTATGGATACCAACACCTCCAAAGGCTGGGGATGGTCTGTAGCCCCTCTGTCACACCAAATGAAAGCACAAGACAGTGCTGCCTTCAGGAGACCGAGAGCAGCAGCAGCAGAATGCAGCAAAGCTATCAGAGGGTCAGCTTGGCCAGAGCCCTTCTGCACTTCCACTCTGCTGCAGGCTCTGAAGAGCATCAAAGGTTGTTGGAGTTTGTCTAGAGCACAGAAAAGTCTGTTGTGCACAAGGGAAACAGAGCCAGCACAGCAGTTTGCCCAGGAGACCTGAATTCTTTTATCCTGACCTGTTGTCACAAGCTTTGTTCAACAAACTCACTGCATCTCTCTAGGAAGCCCCAATGAGAGGGTTTTCATGTTTACTCAGAGTCCCATGAGGTCCAAGTCTTTTGGACAGCTTAATAAGATAAATATTTATTAATTTGAGTTACTGTAATGACAAAAGTGTTTACTGTCTGTGAGAATTGCTTCCTTTTGGTCTCCTCCCTGCAATTTTCTACAGCTGGAAGTTGTTCTTTCCTTCACATTGCCTGACTGCCCTCTGAACTCCCCCTCACCTCTCTCCATCCTTCCTGTGCAACTGGCATCAGACTCTAATTTCAGCTGATTTTGCACTCTGCTACTTATTCACCACTCTCTTCTCAGCAGAGCCAGCCTGGGAGAACACCTCCATGCCATTTTTACAGGTTTCACATGTATCTGTCATGCCCATAATTCCTGCTACCACTTTCTGCATTATTTTGCTTTGTGTGTTTGGATGTTGTGTCAGACCAGGTGCTTGGATGCTCATGGGAATGGGTGTGGTGAATAAAATTTATAGCAGATGGTAACAGAAACTTCCTAACAGCACTGCATATCCAGGGTCAGGGGAGTGCAAACTGGAGGAACTCACAGCACCAGGCAAGAACCCACGAGGGAGTAAAAGCAAGGAGATACATTTTTATTTCCAAGACATCCTTCCTTTGAGCCTGACCGCTGGCAGCCCCTGCTCTGATGCACAGCAGCACCAAAGAGCCGTGGTGCTCACTGTCCTGCACAGAATGAACCAAGCTGCAGCAGGACACTCACAGGCACAGGAGGGTTTTGTCATCTTCCCTATACTGTATGCTCCTCTGACACACAATCAAACAATACTGGCTTTTAAAATTATAATTTAAGAGAAAGAAATAAACTATGGCTGATTATTCAACACCAAATTTGTGGAATTGTCTTTTTGTTAGCCAAAAGTTAATAAAATCTCTATGAGGTCCCAGATTAATGCAGCCTGGTGTTTCAGAGCACCACACTCGTGACTGCTATTGGATGTTGGCATAGTCATGAGTTGTGGATGAAGCTTTCTGCATGATGGAGACATCGAGACATTTTCTCTTCTGATTTTCCTCACTCCTTGAGTGAGGTCATCTCGCTATCTGACACACACACACACAGAGGATGAAGACCTAGGCCTCATCCCAGAAAATCTGGATAAACAAATGAAAGATGGAGAAATGGAGCAGAGTGGTATAATTAGTAGTCGCATACCTTTTTGCTTGGCCTCGGTTTTTATTCCCTTTTTGATGAACACATAGATTTAAGACACTTTATCCTACTGGGTAGCAGGAAATTTTCAACACTCATCCCTTTACACAATTTTGTCTACCCCTCTGCAGCATACRTAGGTAGCTACCAAAGTTCAGGCATTTCCTCTTGCAATCCCAGCCTTCCAGTGAATATAGCAATATATAAATGCAGTAGTTTAAATTCTTTATAAAGCCCATGAATGTAACGAGTTGTACTTTGCACATATCAGCCTGTCTGTTGTTATAATTAGAGMAGCTTTTGAACAATAAACCTCTGAAAAAAATCCATCTTGTAGGTTTTGAAATAAATACAATAGTATGTTAATAAACTCCAGGGGAAAAAAGAAAAAAAAGAATCCTGCTCCTTGCCCCTACACATGTTCACAGTTGTATTTTTAGGTTCTATATAATAGACAGCAATCTTTGTTTGGAAGCCAACACACACTTCCCCAGTGAACTGCAGGATACGCATAAATAATCAGGGCTGGAGAAAGGTCATCACACGGCTAGAACTGGGTTAGCAACAGCACTGAGCAAACCAATTGTTCAGAAAGCCTTAAGCAAAGAAAATCAAGCCAAGTGCAACATAACTGGCAGTGCTGAAAGCTGGAAAGACTTAATCATAGGGATGAGCCAACCTTGAACCCTAACGCTCAACAAATTTATTAAGAATCCACAAGCAGTGAGAGAAGTTACACAGTTAAGCTGTAGCTCAAGGGAATAAGTGTGCAAAACAAGAGGAGGAGAATTTAATAAGGCCCAAGGACCACCAGCTGAGCTCGTGAGAATCAATCAGGAAGAGTTTGTCCCAAGGTCTCCTTATTACTGCAGTAGGGAACGTATTAATGGTATCTATTGACTTGCAATAAAGGATTCCTGGAAACGTTTCCCTTTTACCTTTTGCAACATGAAATTTAGTGAACAGCAAACTGTGTCTGTTTCCCATCAGAAAAATAAAATAGATTTCATCAAGACTTACTTGTCCAAAAGCTCAATTTCTGTAACTGAATATTGAGTTCTTTCATTTCAATGCACTTGGGCACTGTCTCGTGGTCGTGTCATGATCTCATTTGCTTTGTTGGGCCGGATTGCCTGGACAAATTTACTTGCACTCATACCTAGGGACTACCATACTGCAAGCAAGAGCCTCTGACTGAAAGTGGGAATTATCTCATGGAAGGCACAGGTAATTTMATAAATAAGCCCCTCACAGCAGCCTATAAATTGTGCCCAGAGTGTGTAGCATGCTAAGAGTCACTGCTCAGCAGGAGGAAAGGTGGCAGCAGAGAAAGGAGGATTTTCAGAGGTGTTATACACTTTGCAAGTGAATTGCTGCATGAACACAGCTTCACAACACTAATTAGAAAGCTAAGCCTTGTGATTTCCCGATAGATTCCTAAATACCTTAGAAAAACCCTTAGGGAGAACTGTAAAAGGCAGAAATTCCACAAATGGACTGTAACTAAACAGAATGAGTTTTCAATATCACTCCAATCTGTCCACAAAGTCTGCTTTCTGTCTGAAATTTCTTCAGTGTGWTCTATATGAAAGAAACATATTTGCTTGGGTTTTGCTTTTCTTTTCTCTCAAAAGTTTCCTGTAAACTAGATAACAAATCTTGCCCTGAATTCTGAAGGCATATTAAATTAATAGTGCATACTTAATCTTGTCTTAGCATGTCTCGTGGTTTGTTTGTTTGGGTTTGTTTTTTTCTTTACAATCCTACTGATTAACTAATGCTCACTGTTGCAGGAATGTTGTGAAACTTAGGTAATTGCAGTTTGTAAAAAGCTTTACAGAAAGCTTTAAATGAAAGCTGCTTCAGTTTAAGTAAGAAATTGTTATAAGGAATAGAAAATGGAAGGATATCTGATAGAACAATGTATAGCAAGATTACAAGACAGAGGATCTATGCAAACCATAACCAGATGAGCACCTGTTTGTAGCTCCTTTAGCAGAACAGTGATTGAACACTGCATGCTGGAGCCTGATCCCACCTACCTGAATGGCACTGACGGGAGCTGAGTTACTCCTGATTTACACCAACACAAACAAGAACAGAATCAAGCCATTCAAGACCTAGTGGTACCCGTGGAATGAGAAGAAAAGGAAAGAGCTCCACACTAGACAAAGCCACCAGCCCAGGGGATTCCTGATTTGAACTACTTTCTATATGACAATGGCCAGTCCTCTGGCAAAACTGCCACTTGGTATGTACAAAACCTTGCAATCATGAAGAAGAACATTTTTCTTCCACAGAGGAAAACGTCAGTGTTTGGGAAGGGACAATGCCTAGTCATATTCAGAAAAAATGATCTGGTAAAAACTATTCCTCCTTCCTTATCAATTGGACCAATTACCTTGAGGAAATCTGTTCTTTTGCTGACAAAGGCTATTTTTCTGAATTACCTGCAAGCTGGATGCTCTTTTGAGACAAATCTAAAGCACAATATGAATGTTTTTTTGCACCCCAACAATCCTGGTAAAGCTTCACCTGCAGTCCAAACAGCAGTTGCAGGCRTTGTGATGGAATTACAGCGTAGCTGAATGTGAAGAACATGATTGCACTTAAAGGGGCACTAGCAGCTTTTGAATGAAAATTCAGTCTGCACACATCTGATGGAAAGATCACCCAGAAATAGCTGTGTATGCAGGCAAAATACTTTCTAGGGTAACTTCAATGCGTATTCAACACCAAGCAGGACAGTCGCTATTGAGGAACTGTGAGAAACAACAAGTCCAAAAACAAAATATTTGGATTTACTGCCCCAACAGGTCCAGCTGGTTCCTAAACTGTTTGACACAGATCTCATCTTAGCATTTAATCTGCRATGCTCGAGTGAGTATTCACTTAGTTCTTATCACCTGTAGCAACTACCTGCTTGTTATTACAACATTGCATGGAAGAAAGAGTCCCYATACAGTTACCCTTGTCTTACACTCCAGAACTCCATTCTCAGCCCCAGACTACATCCCATGCTACAAACATATCCACAATGACGTGACCAAACAAATCTTGAAACCAGAAATCTGGGAGAARGACAAGTATTAAAGACAGATCTGCAAAGATCAGTTCAAATACCCATATTTAGGGGCCATTATTCTTCTTCAAAGACTGACAATAAAAAGGAGACTTTCTGATGCCTGATAACTGTTGTATAAGACAATCTAATACTGCCCTCTGCAATACACTTGCTCCCTTGATAGCTCTGTGTGGCAAACAAAAGTATTTACTAATTCTGCCTATTGCATCTACATCTGATTTGAGTTGCTCTGCTAGAAAAGTAACCATCTGGGGAGGAATTTTTCAACAAGAGAGTACCAGGAGCATGGCCCAAATGATAGAGTAGAACCAAGGTAGGATTCTTATTTCTATTATRGTATTTTTAACACATTGCTCACATTAAAGTCTTTCAAGATAAAACAACGTACTTTTCTTTATTGAAAATAGTCTTTGGAGGCTACATTTTGGGGGTTTTGTGGCTACCACAGTAGATGAGAACTAAATTMTATGTCATATTTTTCTCTTTTAAGACACTGATCAGCAAACACCTAAGATGAGTTGCTTCAATCAGTTATTTGAAGGCTCCTTTTTCTTTGACAAACACCAGTTCTTGGAGTATTTTGCTCCACTGGTCCTTTCTTGGTTCTAATAATACATTTTAAACCTCAACATCATGCTTATCTCAGTCTCTTCATCTGAAGTCTGTTACATCTCACCACAGAAGGTGAAGCAACATTGCCCAAACACTCCCTCTGCTTGCTCAGTACATTTCTGCTCATCACCTTCTGTCTCCTGCTGTGTGTGATGGTGCCCCCTTCTCCTGCCTGGGGTGATTAACAGATGACTATTTTCTTCCTAGAGTTCACTTTCTTTGGTTCTTCAGCAGTCAAATTCCTTCTTCACAGACCTGGAGAGCTGCTGCCAGTCACAGTAAGCTCTTCAAGAAATGCTCACCTTCCCTTATGTGCCACATTACTTTAACTTAGCCTTTCACTTGATTTTCCTGGTCTTTATTTGCTAGACCCTTACTTATTATTAGAACTAAGGTGAGAGGAAAAAAAAGTAAGATTTGGTTCAAATCTTCCTCCCTTCTAATTTGCCAGTCTTCTCACTTTCTGCCTTTTGCTCTTTATTTGGGGACTTCTCTTTTCATGACAGTTCTTATCAGCCAAATTCAAAAAAAGGCAGACATCTTTTCATATCTAGCTTACTATTCAATCACTTAACAATCCTTCCTTGCATCTGAGATGTCATATAGTGTGGCTCTGATTACACTTGCACAGCTGTAAATATATGTTCTCAAATGGAGTTGCTCCTGACATGACCTGAAAGCCCATAGTTTCACAGCATAGCTATTCACTTTATCTAAAATAGAGGTTTATTATTATTTTGTAAAAAGAAGAAGCTTTCATTCTGACCTAGATAAGAATCTCTTTCTCTTCCTTTCTTAAGACAACTATGAAAATGAGATTGTAAATCTCCTATGGAGAAGAGACTTGGACAAATCAATAATTTATGTTATGATTTTGAGACTTTCACCTTGAGGAACTGCCAGCCCTATCTTAATTCTGTAGATCTTGTTTGAAAATGTTTTCCATTACTAATCGGGAGAACCTTTTTTTTCTTATTATTTATACAAGGCTCCTTTGATTTTCAGTGTGTGACACTTCAGAATGAAAATGGTGTCTGCATTAATTAAAAAATGAAGAAGAGAACTCTTACTTTCCTTCCCCCTCACTTAAAATCTAAGTAAAACGCTGGCAGGCAACACTCAGCATGTAGCGCTCTACTTCCAACCATGAACCCCTTTTATAGATTTCTGTCATTTTAGCTGCTTCTGGCTAAAATCGCTGGTTATAACAGTGACTTGGAAAGAAAAATGAGCAGATAGTTAAGAGCGAAACAGGGGGTAAGTACACGTGGCAATTAAATAAGCCTTCTACAAATCTCAGGCAGGGAACACGTCAGTCATATCATTCCTAAACAAGACCCTGGCAGTGCCAGGTTTATGCTGAGGCCTTTGGGGGAAAAAAAATGTGAGTTTATGGCCATGCACCTCTATTTTCGCCTCCACAGCTTACTCAAGAGCAGACAGCCRTGTCAACAGCTCACTTCCCCAAATCTGCCATTGTTTCAAGACATCGTCATCCTGACTTGCAGCAGCAYGCTCTAGGCACTGGCTTCTTTGTCCACAGGATCTGTTAGATTGGACAATTAATGGTCACCCACTCTTACCCACTGCACCACAAGTCCAAACCACTCACTGAGGTGAGGCAGTGTTCCCAGATCTGCCCACACACAGGACACACAAAGAGCTGCTGGGATGGCATCACCAACACCAATCCCCTGGGGTGAACTCCACATTTCTGCCCCAGCCACTGCAGGCAGCTGTGACACTGCTGAACCATCCTTGGGGACAGCAGGTGACCTTCAGACCTCGTGAAAGTTGTAGAACTTGTGTCTGACTGCTCTATGCCAAGTAAATTGATTCCCTTCCATCTTTATAGCAAAACAAATCTAAGACAATGGCAAAGGRCTTAGAAACCTGGAAGAATAGGAATTAGGGGAAAAAAGAGAAATTAAGGAAGAGTTCCTTGGCTAGGAATTTCACTATTAGCACCAATGTCCAGCTCCAGTAGGTTTAGACTTTGTTTAAAATGTTTACCACTCTGTAAAATTTATGCAGCTTTCTGGGATGAAATTACTTCCTTTGTGCAGACATTTGACTCTTTCTCACAATTCACTGTTACCACTCTGGAAAAACAATTTCTGAGCTACAGCATGTTGGAAATGTCCCTTTTACAGAATCTGAAAAAAAATATAAGCCCATATGGAATTG
>NW_026623374.1:407848-432559 GCF_030028575.1 Malurus melanocephalus | reverse complement strand
ATTTTTCCCAAAATTTCCAAATCTTGATGAAGTCTTTATGTTGTGGGCTTACATAACAGGATATCACAGGGCACAAATCTAAAACAAACTCCAGAAACACAACTTTTCATCAAAAACAGAAAGCATGGTTTTATTCAAATATTGTCTTTTTCACACACAATTAAAACCAATGTAGACAATGAATTAACTGATAGGATGACAAAGATGTTTGTAATCCCTGAACAATTTAAGATTATTCAACCCATATCTCAAGATGAAAAATAATAACTGCTGGGTTTTACATAACATCAACATTTGATCAAAACTCCCAGTGCATACCAAGTTACACTGGGAAAGGAAACCCTAYAACCTCTAAAGAATCATGTGCATAAATGGGAACTATACAACTCCTAACTCCTCATCTCACTTATTCCCTCTCCATTTCATATTAGATTTTTCCTTTTTTCCTTACCTCCCCTACAAAGCAGCTCAGATATCCACATATGTACAGAGCATTCACAGCAACAAGTCTGTGACTAAGACAAACTGATAAATATGTAACATCATCTTAAAAAATGCATGTGAAATATGCAAAGCCACCAACTTAATGAATACTTTCATTTTGTCCCATTTTTTGCATTGAAAGGTCAGTTTAGCCAACAAAGAGYATCAGAATAAATCATTTGTATTCAGAAACCTAGGTAATTCATCTGGTCAAACACAGAGAATTATTTGAAATTAAGCAAAGGGCTGGAATTCTCCTACCATAGGATGGCATGGGATTTGCTGTTTAAATGTCAGGACATCCAGGACATTTTCGTATGTTATCTGAGACCTTAAAAATGTGACATTAGAAGTGAGCTTCCATCTTAGCAGTAAGCAACTAGAAACTCTTTAAGAATCTTCCTGCATTTAGAAGATTGGTGTAACAATTATTCATTTTGATATCTGGAACTGAAATGTGACTACTTTACAAACTGCAAAACCAAAAAAATATGACATCATTTGTTGTGCATTTGTTTTATCACTTACCTGCTGATTATCAGAAAAGRGATTTTTAAAATCCTAAATTAAATCCTTAGAGGGCTTAAAGCATCCTTTAAGAGTGACAGAGATGGGCTTTTATTTGTGCAGTGGTGCATGATGAGTGTGCATAGAGGCAACCATGGGTATGTTAGAACTACTCATTCAGAAACCCCACAGATTGGTGTCTTTGGATATTGCCTATGAAGYGCAACTTTAAAAAGAAAAACATGAAGGAGCTGTTAACAATTCCAGTTTGTCTGGTAAGATGAACAACAGCATGTAAGTTGGGTAGTTATCTCAAAACTTCAGCATTAGCAGACACTGGGTTTCAGAAACCACACTCAGAGTGAAATCTGACATAAATTGCATCCACATKAATTTGTTCAAGTAATTTTGAATTGACACATTCCTAATAATTCCCAGCTATGTTTGTTTGGAAGCAATTAAACAAAACTTGTTTAAAAAATAATCTGTTGATACATTTTCTCCACCTCTTCCAACAAATAATTCAACTCCAGAATTTTCACCATGGCTTTTATAATGCATGCTTTTTTTTCACCTGGGTCATTTCTTACCCATGTGAAAGTTCTATCTCACTTTTTGCCTTCAACAGTTTGAAAACTTTAGAGAAATCATTAATATTAAGAAGAATGCCAAAGATGATAGTTTTCTCATCTTGTCTTTGTTTCTCTTTTCCTCTGGGCCACATAAGGATATTCAAGTCAGCAGAGACAGTGTTGCTCTTTAAAAAACCTGCTGATTTAATATTTAGTAGGTGATGGATTCCACCTCAACAATCAGATTCAGGAATAAAAATAGTCTGAATCCCACTCAGTGCCATCCACAAATCCATAGATAGAAACCCAGAGTATTGTACAGCACAACATTTCCTGCTCAGTAAGCTTGAGACAAGCTGCTGTGATTCCCTATATATACACATATATTCTGAGCTGATGCCTGTCAAACCAGCCCCTGGTTAAGTGGCAAGCATAATAGAGCTTCCTTTCCCTAGAGGTAACTGTCCTCATTACTGGAGCGAATCAACCCCTAGGTGTATAATAGAATCTTCTTTAAAATATTCATCATATGACAGCTGATATTTCAGCCATATTTGGCTGGAATGCTACCTTTTGGGGAACTTAGGAACCCATAGTCAATTAACCTAGTATTTTGCTCGCCATCTAATTTGGTTTTTTTATCATAAATCATTAAAGATTTATGTTAGTATGTAATTTGTTATTCTCCTGTTCAGGACTGAGCAAGACACGCAGGCCAGGGTTTCTCTTACTGCAGCAATTTCCATTAAAACATCTGGACTAGCAAAGCTGAAACTTCACACTTTCCCTCAGCCGGAAAACAGCAACCTCTCCAAGGTGAGTCACATCATCCAGCACGGCTCTGTTTCCTTCACACTTCTCAGAATCAACACGTCAGGCTGTGAAAACCTCCCTCTGCCAGCAGGTCTCAGGAAGACCCTGGGCAGGCAGGGGGAAATAACACAGGAGCAGGAATACTCCACGAGAAATCAGAACAAAGAAGCTATGTAGGGAGAGAAAGAGATGAGTAGAGCAGCAGGTTATGCACCCCGAACTTGTTTTTTCCATGTTCAAACACAAAACAATGCTTTTCTTTTTGCCTCTCCATTCTTACTTCTTTCCTGAAAGAAATACCACATTTTTTCCTGCCTTCTCATCCCATTTTTTCCCCCTACCTGTTCTTAATTACRGCCACAAATTTCAGTAGGTCCTTTTCCACACCCTTCCCCTGTATCACCTCGCAGCCCAAGTGCTGCTGCCTCTTCACTTTACCCTTACACAAGGTTTCCCTGTGCTGTTCCAGGCAAGGCACCAAAGGCAGGGCACAAAGGAGCCCGGCCGGGGCAGGGGGACAGTGTCACCATGTCACCGTGTCACCGGCATGCAAGGCTCCCCAGGAAGTTTACACAGCACTTGCTCAAACCCTGCGAGCCTTCCTGACACCGACTCAGCATTCCAGCRCAGCAGCATCATTTTAAGGCGATTTCTCATGTGATTAGTGCCGTCTCTCCGTTCCCACGTGCTACTCAGACATTGGTGGYAAAAAGAAAAAAAATCATTCTTACTCTCATCAGGACTTGTTTGTCATCAGAATCCCTCKTTAGTTTTAGTCATTTGCTTAGTTTTAGCCTACTTATCTCCTTATGCTGGTCTAATTAAAATCATTTGCTGACAAATATTGTCAGTAATGTAACAGTTGGCTAAATTAGCACTGGCTTAGCCTTAGCTTTGTTATCAGCTTAACYGCGCAGCACTGATTGATGAGCATTTTAAAGCAGGAATTCCTTTCTTCAGGTCAAATGCAGAGAAGGCAAAGCTGGAGATTTGAATGTGATACATCAACAAGTCTTACCAGAAGAAAGTCAGATATAATTGTGCTGAAGTCAAATCAAACTCACCTCTCCACAACTTCCCTGCAAGCTTGGTCACAAAAACAAAGATGTGTATGGCCCAGCCTGTTAAAAACAGCGGGAGCATAGTTTAATATCTTGTTCTTAAATTACTGTTATAAGCAGTATATCTTGTAGTCTGATTCTTATTTACTTTTTTGGCATAAATTGAGTATTTCCAGACCACAATTATTCCTACAGACAAAACTTAATTGCAATATTCATCACCATATATGTCTAAATGATAGGGGTGCTGAAGTGTTTTACAGTGAAAACACATCCAATTTTAATGAAGTTCAAAAGAAGAAATGTTTATTTATGGATTAAAGTACACAAAGATCTGCTGCTCACACCTCACACTTTCTGAAATACTGACAGCTTGCTTTTTTTTTTTTTTTTTTTTTTTTTTTTTTAAGAGAGAGAGAAAGAGAGCGCAAGGAAAGGAAAGGCTTCACATCTTGTACATAGTTGTGGTGAGTGGATCAACGTTCCCAGCAGACAGGCAGAGAGCTCCTGGGTCTTTTGACACCAGCTGAGATCAGATGATATAYAGCTGAAGTCTGAAGACAAAGTTGCATCTGGTGAAAGGGTGGAGATGTTGTGCTGATAACCCATTACAGCTGCAAGGGGATGTCTCAACATGTCTCGAGAAAGACTGCATATTTYTCTGCTTGGGCCTCAGGTTTGCTGCTGTTCAAATTCAGTGACATCATTTTAACACTCCTAAAAAAGGAAAARAGGTGKAATCCAAATGAGCAATATCCTGTAGAAAAGTGCTTTGTATTTGGTAGGTGTTATGAGGAAAAAAAAAAAAGTATAACGACTCATCTAAAATTACTACTCTCTACTGAAGACCTAAATTGAAAATAACTTTAAGAGAAGATGTGAAGGTTTCAGGGCAACAAATAAATAAAACAGAACTATGAAAAAAATCAAATACAGAGAAAAATCCAGGTTTGGGATAAGACTTTCAGAGCCCTCTTCCCCACTTCAGGAATTTGCAGCCATCACCTACTGAGTGAGAGCTTCTGCTGTTGGTCTTCAGAATGATCCAGTAAATGAGGGTGCACAGAAATATTATGGGGGGGAATACCAACCTCCTGGAGATCTAGATTCAGCCAGCTTGGAATCAGATGTTTGGAAAGAAACTGGAAAACTGTGGCTGTGCATAGACTTGACAGTGACCCAGTGGAACAGCAAGAACCCAGTTTGCACAGGTTCTAGCAAGTTAACTTGTGCAAGAAATCCCAACTGTTTCAAAAAACGTAATTCAGCTTGGGGAGTGGAGTAGGTGGGAAAAGGGAGATATAACAGACAGGTAATCCCCATTGCTCTGAAAACCACTGCTATCACTGACCTGCTCCCAAACCATCCAAAGACAAGAAAATATACAATCTGCTGCCATTATTACAGCCCACTTCTCCCTGGATTCAACCACAGGAAAACAGTAAATCAGAGTCAGCCCTCAGCTTATGCTACATGGACTGAGAAAGAAAAAAAGACAATTTTTGCTAAGCCAGCTAACAACATGCTGCTGCTCCAACACTCTGCCTCAGGCCATGCAGCCTCAGCTGCACCATCTGCCCTGGAAAGACTCCAGGGAGGAAAGAGCAGCTGAGAGTGCAACAAGTTGAGGATCCAGTATAACCACGACCGTTCTCGGCTACAAGTTCACCTGAACCCTCACCTTCCCAGTTCCTGTTTCTTGTTCTCAGACACCTACTTTGTTAAATTGTTATTTTTGATGCGCCCTCCTCTATCCAGATCTCTTAATTACTTGTTTCTTTCTAAGTGCTGTTTTCGTACACCTTTCCAGGGTGTAACTTTCTCCCTGAATTCACAAGGCACAGCATCCTGGGTATCAGCATGGTGAAATGCCACTTAGAATGAAGGCATTAGGCACCAGCAATAAAACAAGGTTGASATTGTTTTTAAGAGCAGTAAAACCCTTTCTAAGATCTTGTGACGTCAGTTACGAGAAACAGAGATAAAATGCTTTTCCTATTTTCAGTAGCAACATTCCCACTGATTTTAATACTGCAGAATGTGTCCCTGTGCACTGAAACAAACCACTTGTATATGAATGCACTCAGGAAGAAGTGGCCTCCAGCAAAGCAAATTTCTTCTCTTTAGATTCTGAGGAATAATAGTAAAAAGATCTGTCCCTTCAATCTGTATCTCAGCGAAGTCACCCCAAAGAGATGTAACATTCTGGATCGCACCATTTTGTTTCCCTTTCCTTGACACCTTACCATGCTTCCCATTTTGTTTCTACTTTTCCTTTTCATTCCTGACATGCAAAAGTTACCAGCTTTACATGAGGTCATCATGCAAAGACATGTGTGGTCTCTGAAGGTAAACAATGTTAGCTAAGGAATGAAATCCACTGGTCTCCTAGGGGGCAGAAACAAGAAGGCAGCATGAACCAGCTGCACACATAACGTGAAAACTCCGTTCTGGATAACGGATCATTGAGCACATTGGAGATGTTTAGGTGCAAGTCTACAAATTCAGGGGGAGAACGTGACTGTTGTGCTGGCAGTGCAACAAGACAACTCCCTTTGCMATTCTCATCCACAAGAGAAAGAATAAGACAGATTCGTGAGCTGCCCTGCCTCAACCTGCAGAGCAGAGGAGCTGTGGCTGACCCTTTGTTACACACTTCACACCCCAACAGCCCCACTACCGACTTCAGAGGCAGCAATTCCCGTGGGGCATCTCCACATCACGCCAGAAAATGCTCCTGGCAGTGCAGAGACTGTTCTCCTCTGCTCCATGCTCCTGCAKCTGTACTCAGTTCCACGTGACAGGGATGGATCCAGAGGTCTGACTGCACACCTGAAATATTTTGCTGCCGTCTTCACAACATTACTGTCAAATCTTAAATTGCCTTGAGCAGCRGCAGGACAGGAATTTTGCATGGCATCACATGGGCTGCTGAATGGAAAATGTACATCACCTGGAAAACTGCCTTCAAAACTCATTTCAAAAAGAGACTTTGGAAAAATCTGACATTGTTTTCATCTTTATAGATGGATTTTAAAAGGCACCTGAAAATAATTCAGAAAGCTCCCAATGTTTTTTACACGCATACCTATTGTTTTCTGCTTTTCAATACCCAAATCCTGATTATTTCTACTGGACTTACTGCTCTGCAGGCAAGTGCTGCTTCTCTGCTGCTAGCTTATCACATCCCAAGGGAAAGGCAGGACCTGTTCTTACATGTTGAAAACYAGCACAGAGCAGAGTTTAATGTAAAAAGTACATATTACACAGGCAATTGCAAACATTTCAGTGTTTTGTTCAAAATTTCAGAATTTTGAAGGAAGTTATTYCTATAGCACAGTTCTGTGGAATGTTTTCTGAAGTATTCACATGTATATTTAAATCCATCCTTGGCATCTGGATGTCCAGCAGATGGATTACAAACCTGACTTGCAACTGTTTTATTATCAGTGCTTACCACTGCCAAATCCATATCTCTGACATCTCTGACAGAATCACATCATCAATTCAGGGATTACGAATTGAGACCAAGTAGACCAAGAAAGGATACAGGTGCTCAGACACTGGAGAAGAGGAAGTCAAATTTTCTAGGCCACAGAAGAATGAGGAGAAATGAAGGAATGAGCAAAATGTCCTCTTCGCTGCAGCAGGTCCATGTGGGTGTGGGCACATCTCTCCCTTTCACTCACAGTCAGTTCACAGACTGAAGCCACTGTYACCTCCTTTCTGCTGCTGGAGAGGGACATGCAGTTACACACTCCCTCTGTCAAAGAACATCAAACATTCTGTAAGGTTCAGAAAGTTATCTGGAGGGGGAAAAAAAAGGAGAAAGCAACATCAAAATACTCTCTCGAGACAGAACAGGTCAGAAGAGCAGTCAAAGGATGCAGATCCAGCCATTCATTGCCAGTTCCTACCCTGTGGTATTTATCCCCTGGGGGCCCTGTGGCAGTTTCTGCTGAAGTGACCCTTTTGCTGCCCAGATCCAGGGATCCTGGTACCACCTCAGCAGCACCAGCTGGCACTGCTGTGGGTGCATTACAGAGCACAAGGGTGARCCAAGCAGGGAGACTTAATTTTTATTCTTTAAAGGGAGGAGACCTTTGGAAAAGCTACCTGTAATGACTCTGTCCTTARCATAAATGGAGGGCTTTACAAGGCTTTTGCTCTCCACAAACATATTTAGAGGSAGAAAGTTACCAGTGGGATACATTTTGCCTGCTGTTTGACCAATTTATAGTCCACTGTATTTCTCACAAGTGCAATGTGCAAAAGGCAAAYATCTGCCCATCTGAACCAAGACATTAAGAGAGAAATGTCCTGTGACAACACAGGATACTCCTCAGAAAAACCTATTAGGAGGTTCAGAGGCTGTAAGGAGGAGGAGATCCCCTGCTCACAGCAGGCTTGCTTTCCTCTCCTGTGCTCATACCAGGACACTGCAGATTGTGTCTGTGGCTTTCCATGCACGGAAAAAACAATGCCAAGGAATCTTTTGAGATAAGAGTCTCACCAAGTGCAGTCAAGAGCTTAATGAAGGCAGTTTTCACAAACCAACTGAAGACCTCTGGACACAGTCCAGAAGAGGACGTTGGGAATCAAATTACTGCACTGACAATAAATAGGGTTCCTATGTCCAGATTTTAAAGTATTTACTTGTATTTTGTAGTTATTTCTCTCTGTAACAGCCAAAAAAAAAGAAGGCACTCTGCACAGGAAATTATAATAGTTGCTTTACAATGTGTATCTGAAGCTCCCATTTTTCATATTTCCATTYTTACAATTGAGATTCAYAGTCCCAAATCCTTCCATTACATTACTGCCCAAAATCAKTCTACTGCAACAAAGTCTGTGCAAGTTTAGAWGCAATTTTAAAAGCGTATTTATTARCATGTACCAGATGCTTTTTAACTTAACTTGTCATCTTAAATATACAGCATTAGTCAACTACCTGTATTTAAAAAACAATATAACCCATAATACAAACGTGCATCCAGATTAGGGCATGCACTGAAATCTGTGATCCAGGTTTCCAGGTTCTTGCAGGTGGAGATCAACACAAAAATCTGCACAGAACACAAMCACAGCATCAGGCCAGGTTTTATGGGGTTTTGGGCAATGTGGTGTGTGGAATATGTCCTTGCCCATGACAGGGAGGYTGGAGATAGATGATCTCTTTGCATCCAMACTTCTATGATTCTATGATTCTGTCAGTAAACRTTTCCTTTTCTTAGATGACYTTTTACATCTGTCTATTGCTTTAGAATCTGTTGCTTTTAAGGACCAATTTTATTCTACTTTAGGGAAAAAWTATCCTTTTTCCTAATGGGAATAATCTGTAGCAGCCACTAGTCACCTTTTTAAGAGATGCCCATTCAAAGGCACGATCCAGAGACTCGCATTAATCGCATGAAAATATATGTTCTCTAGTAAGCTCTGACATATTGCAAATGCACTGAATGCTTGACAKTTTTATGATTATGCTAATGTTGTGACATTTTGATGTGTTTGTTTTTGAAAAAACATCATGCAATTAAGTTCTCTGAAAGAAAACCAGAAAGAAACAGATCAATCACTGAGAAGGCAGGAGAATGAAAACTGGTGCCAGCTTTGGAAACAAATGCCTGATAGTCAGTGGCAAACATTTGAACTAGATCTTTCAGATTTGTCAGTTTTACTCTGAAAGTAAAGAGTACTGATAGGGTGACTTTCAATTTTTAGCACAAGCAGTGGCTTCACTTTCACCTCTTCCCTCTACCTTCAAAGTATAATAGCATTTGTCATAAAATTACTCTTTCCATTGCTGAAAGAACTATAACCCTTAGAAAACTCTTAGTTCCCCTTAGACAATTTCAAAATATGCATAACCCAGTTAGGTCATGGAACCTTGTTTTTAACTTCATCCCCTTTTAAAACTTGGGGGCTGCTTAAGTTATATCCCAAAATAAAGTAGGGGAGAGAGTTAAGATTTCTAAATGCCAACATAAATAATTTCATAAATCCTCTTCCTCACCTACAGACACAAAGATTAAGAGGAAGAACCAGAGAACTAATATATGCTCCACTGGAACAGCACAGTGTTTGATGGCAGGAAGGCTGCATGGATCCAAGCTGTGCAGTCAAGAAGAAACACAGAAGGGCAGCAGACACTGGAGGAGAACCAAAGGGGGATCCAACTGGWTATTTTTGGTACAAAGCTACAGAAGACACCAGAAATGGCTACAGGTTAATTACACCAGTKCTAACAAGCAATATCCATCTCCTCTGCCAGATCCTTGGAAGTAGTGTCTCATTGAAAATGCTGAAGTAACTTAGTAGCAACTTTGGAAGCAAATTAAAAGCACATTCATAACCTCAGGGACTGAATACATTTAATTTCTTGTTAAACTAGTCAGATTGAGTTTAAAAATAAACCTAACTTGATGRAGACTTATTATTGATRAAATCAAGAATCAGCTTAATTCCAAGAAATTCAATTCTTTACAAAATACATAATCAAGGCAACAATAGCAAGCTTAGGAACTGCRAAAAGATACTACAAAACAGGGTTTGATAAAAAAAAATTGAACTCATGGTCAAATATTGGAAGTCATATTAACTCTGGAAATGAGGTTATAAAGAGGACTAAACTAGAAAACTGTAGGAGCAGTTTCAGCTTTTTCCCTGAGACAGTGCAAGATAACAAATTTAAGTTAAAGAATTGGTCTGAAATTGAAGGAAAGAAATAAAAAGGAATTTCAAAATCAAAAGGAATAAAYCAGCAAAACACAAAGCCCAAGAAAATAATCTCTTCACCACATTCAAAGATTCCTACACCTTTTCTGTTCCTAATAAAACATATGCACCTGAACTTTATTTAATGTTCTCAGTATTTGCCTTTTTTCAGATACGTTCACATTAATAACGTAGAGCCACTTGACCTACAGAAAGATCTGCTTATATGATTGGCATGGCAACAGATGCAGCATTTCTTGAACACAAGGCACAAGTAGTTAAACAGCATTAAACTTTCCAGTTTAGCATTAAACTTTCCTGAATTACTTTCCTACAGAGCAAAAGGAAGAAAGAACCAAAGCTTCCCTTTGGCTCCTTCCCATCCTTCTCTTGGGATGTTTTATCTTGGAGACACCTCMGTGTCTCATCCATTTCTTCCCTTGGTCATGGTCTCTGACAGACACCTCCTGCTTTTGCTGGCTGCAAAATCTTTGAGAGAGTTGATCCACTGGCCAGTGGTGGTCAGAAGGGGAACAAAACTGGAAGGACAGTGTTTCTATTGAACTAAGTGCTTTAGGTAGGTCTGTGCCAACATGTGAGCCCAGCTACGAACACACCGCTCACCTGCAGATATGCCCTTAGCAGAAAYATACCCCAAAAGCTTAAGGATGGCAATTCGCTTTTCAGAACAAACCAGAGTTTCAGCTACATGACCTGTAAAGATCAAGACTGAACCAGATCAAACATATTACAGCCTATTTTATCCAGCTGGGACCAAACTGTGAATAATTTGGGTAGATTTCATTTTATTTTAATCCCCTGGAGTGCAGATGTCTAAAACTGAGCTAGTCAATTTGGGATTTTTTTTTTTTAAGTTAAAGAAGAAAAACAAGCATTTAAAGATGAATCATCTGACCTATTTTTGCTGATCTACACCACAATGAGATCCATCACACCTTAAATTTTGTTAAATCAAATGACTCAGTCTCTGTCTGATTTGATAAATAAAGCATAATTATTAGCTTAGAAATTTTGAACACAATGCAATCTTCTGTTTACAAGGGAGACAAGACACTGCAGGCTAGTAGATCCAGAACAGCTAAAGTCTTCTCCTAGCACTCCACATATACCCTACAATGAAGCTACTTTGTTTCCCACTGATAAAGAGGACCTTCGGCTTTTTCCATCTTAGCTTCCTTGTCTGATTTTTGTAAGGCAGATAAGTAAAATGATATTTTGCTTAAATATTTTCTTCAACCTTTGTGAATCCAAATCAGAAATGGAAGTGTGCCTAAGGCATTCACTCTTGAATATCTGGGTGTTATAGGTTCTTCTAGATAYAGAAAAATGCCAAATTTGAATCTTGGCTTGAATTCATTCTCCTAGCCAAGCTCTAGTAGAAATAAACAAGATCTAACATGGAATATCAGATTTTAGACCCACCATAATGATGCGGGCTTTTTTACCCCAAGCCTGACTAATCAGGGTTTTTTAAACCCATGCTCATTATAATTAAATGTAATTACAATATCCACAGCTTTATATTAAGGTTCAGAATTAAAACAGTATGAATTGAACTAAATAAGGAAAGCATGTAAAAAAAAAAAAAACAAGCTCATAGATATATATTTTTCTTTATCAACCTGCACTGTGAAAAATAATAAATGAAGTAGCCATAATTGCAACAGTAAAGTGAAAGTAAAATCTAATAAATCTAATTAAGACTAATACTTTTCAAACTCTCCAAGGTTTTGGGTCCTTTTGCATTGCTAGTTCCCTCATTTCACGAGGCTGAATTCACAACCACGAAAATTAAACTACAGCTGGGGTTACCGAGCATCTCTGAATATCAGACCCAGGCACCACACCTTCCAAATCTACAAACTCCTTTTGACAATATTTGCCAACACAGTTTCTTGTTATACTATGCAACCCCTCAAACTATTCACAAGTCATTCCTTGGACCAAAGAGATCAAACCTCAGTTCCACTGAACACTGAGGGAGTCCTGACACTGATTGCAATGAGGYAAAAATTACCCTTTGCAGAAACGAGTGGAGGGGGTGCACATGAAGTTATTTGTGGGATTTCTCATGAGGAGCCTGCCTTACCTTTGAGTCATTCTATAATAAATACTATATCATTGCTCAATTGTATGGAAATGGTGATTAGTGGTTCTGCAAATGTTTTGCTTGGGATTTGCATTTTCTCATCAAAGGATACTTCTCTGCCATCATATGCTGTCAGCCTCTTTCAGATGAGACGCCTCAGCACAGAGATGCCTCAAATATATCAGGAAGAAAACATATTAAACCACAAAAAAAAGTACAAGCTAAACACAGAGACTCAGAGTTCAACCACAAGGGCTTGAAAATCAAGGGAGCTGAGGCAAAATATTTTGGGTTGACTAAATACCATGCCCCGAAATTTAAGCTACTTGCTTTAAAAAGAAATTTCAGAGACTAAGGCAGAATGAAAAGCAGCAGTGAATTTTAGCTTCTGCTCCCAATTTCTGGCTTCAAAATCTTTTTGCTTTATTTTACAATTGAAACTTTGGGGGTTCTGTATAGTTTGAACAGCTGTCAAATACTTGTGTTGCAGACCTCCAGCCATGAGGAAGTGGTTGATAAAGGGGGAGGGATAATAGTGCGGAGCCACCATCCATTTCAGAGCTCCTCAGAAATCCCTGGATTTTAATWGTTTTTTTTCCACCACACCAGTGTGGTCAAGGAGCTCCAAACTCATTTGCATTGTGATGATAATGTTGAACAGAATTTGCTGTACCCAAAATCAAAAGGCAGTTCTTTGGGTTGCACTGATTTTGTTAAGTGGGATTTCACACATGCTTACTTGTGGCTATCACCATAATGCTATGATAAGAAATATCCACTTATAACAATTTTTAGCATATTGGAACACAACAAAATGCTGCTTTACCTCCAGCATGTCTAAAACTGTAAACCTGCAATAGCTCATCACATCCTTTGTAAACACATTTAATCAAACTGCTKCAAATATGTATTGTGTAGCCAGTATGATCATAACAACAGTTTGAAATTCATGGACCTTAATTGCCTTTAATTCTAAATGGATATACTGCAAGTGTGAAATAGCCCTAAAACTGAAGAAGCAGATGTCCATATAGAATASAAAGAGGGCTGAGCCACACACTCTGGATATGGGACACTGCTGATGTGAAAAAAATTCATTTAGAGCATGTTTTTACTTAGGTATATGGTACAGTAATATAAACAGCATCCATTTGACAAAGGTTGGTTTGTCTTTGTAGAAGTCAAGGCTTCAGTTTTTTATTTATGGTGTATAAAAAAAATTGATGTATCAATTAAACAATCTAACAATTAAACTAGATTATTGATTTTTTACCTGTAAAATTTCATGTTTCTGCTGACTTGAGAGGCTGGCATCTTATATACAAAATATAATATAAGCAATCAGAGTGTTTCTTACAATGTTCTTTAAAGRTGGAGGAAAAGTTAACAGACTGCTGAATTTTCTAGTACCATATATAAGTCTGAGAACACCAGAGAGAGTGTTATCTGGAACTGAGATGCAAATTTACAGTTTTAAGATACCTTTAATGTCCATTAGGTGTGAGATGAACTCATTCCACTGCACAAATCTAAAGTAATAACATCCTTAACCAGACTAAAATCAGCAGCCCCACAGCCACACACTGCATATTTTTTCTGTTTAAGGTTTCCATTTATGCTCAAGACTTGAGCAATTATTTTATTTGAYATGATCAGTAAGTGGCTGCTCAAACAACACACTCTATTGATAGAGCCTCCATTTGGTCTGTCACTGGATTCACTGCCTATGAAAGCCTAGAAACAAAATACAGAACCAGAGAATGGTTGARGTTGGAAGAGACCTTTTGARGTGATCCAGTCTAACCCCACTGCTCAAGCAGGGTCACCTACAATTGCCCAGGCCCATGACTCGGGGCAGTTTTATAATACCTTTGAGGAGGGAGACTCCACATGTTTTCTGAGCACCCTGCACTCGTGCTGTCACCTACAAAGTTGAAAAGTGTTTGTTCATACTCAAAAGGAAACTCCTGCTTCAGATTGAACTCTTTGCTTCTTATCTTGTTATTGGGTACCACTGAAAAGAGGCTGGCACCACTCACTTTGCACTTTTCCTTTATATATTTACTTAAGTGGGTAAGAGACTCTCTGAACCTTCTGTTCCTGGGGCTAAACAGCTCCAGCWCCATCAGCCTTTCCTCACAGGAGAGATGCTCRAGTCCTTTAATCATCTTCATGGCCCTTCAGTGGACTMTTTCTAGTATGYCCATGTCTCTCTTGTGCTTGGGAGGCCAGAACTGGACASAGCAYTCCAGAGTGGCCTCATCAGTACTTCAGAAATGGGAAGGATCTCCTCCCTTGACCTGTAGGAAACACTTCTCCCAACGCAGCYCAGGATATATTTAACCATTGCTGCAAGGTTAAATATTTTTGCATGACAAGGTTAAACCTTTGCATGACAACTTGGCATCCACCAAGTTGTTTTCTGCAAAGCTCCTTTCCAGCCAGTTAGCCCCAGCTAACAACTGGGGTTGTTCCTCTGCAGCTGTAGGACCTGTCACAGCTCTATAGGGTCTTTGTCCAGCCCTGTAGGGTCCTTGTCCAGCCTATCCAGACCCCTGTGGATGGCAGCCCCACCCTTTGACGTATCAGAAAGATGGATCTTGTGGCTGAGGTGTAGAACTTGGCACTGATTCCTCATCATTTTTCCAACATCTACAACTACATAGCCTCTTGAGATGAATTACCAACCAGACCTTTCCTCTTGGGGGAAGGAAGGGATTCCYAGGTTCACCAGGTACACCTGCCCAGTTCTGTGGTCACTCCAACAGCACAAGGGACAGCTGTATCTTACAGATAACCTTTTAATTAGACAAATTACATCCTCATTAGAAYGTTACTGAAGTCAAAAAGCACTGTGCCTCACACTGACATTGTTGAYAGCAGTTTCTGTTCTATAAAAACAAGCATTGTAAAGACAGACCCTTTCTCTTAAGTACCAGCAGTTTTTTTAAGAGAAAACAAAAAAAAAGCAGTATTTGAACCAGGGAAAAAAAAAAAAACAAACCTAGATTTATAAGAAAAACAAGGGGATTTTTTCCTATGGAAAAATACTAGTGTCAGAAGGTTCAAATATTTTAAAATATTAAATTTATTGCCTGATTGAAATTCGCTATAAAAATATTATTCTTGGGAACTGATTAAACCCCTTGCCAAATGGTAATATATGTGTAAAAACGAGAAATCTTTGATTTTTGCTARCAAACAAATGAAATGCTGCTTATTACTACTCTGAGGCTTACTCCACCTYTTCTTTATAGCTTTTCATTAAATTCCATTAACTTATGATCAAATCTTGAACTATATTTAAATTTATTAGATTCAGGAATGATTCCAACATCACCAGACTAATGAGAAAATCAGCCCCTAAGAGTTGCTTGTATAAATATTATCACGCCTCTATACAGCAACTTTTTCTTCATTTTTTAACATTATTACATTTAGGAGGGCTTTTGCAGGCTGCATATTCCTCACTCATCACTCCCACTTTACAAAACATGTGTTTAATGAGGCTGTGATCACAATCAATTTTACGACTTTGCCTGGGTATTGTAAGCAAAGAGCTTTTGGACTACAGTGGTGTGAATGACTACAATGCATCAATCTGCAAACAGGGCTCCAAAAATGGAAAGACAACCAAATACTCAGAGGGATGTCAAATTTTACAGTGCCCTGAAGAGAGGCTTTTATGATCTCTAGAGGAGACATTGTATTAAGGCAAATTGAATTAATCCCAAATTTATTTAACAAGGCTGGACTGATATGATTCTTTTACAGTTTACTTCACAGCTGTTAATCATTAAACACATTTTAGATAATCATCATATATTCATTTTGCATGCAATAATATTTTTATTGAAGTTAACATAATAGTACATCTTAAGAACTCTTTTGAAAATGTTCCCTTAGGAAAAAAATTATCTGCAAAGTAAAGCCACGAATTGTGTGCCTCATGGGTTAGCCAATTTTGTAAATAAGTGAACACATATCATTATGGCACTATTCTAATGCCATACATATCCCCTGGTTTAATATGCATTGTAAATGCTTTGTCCGGGTTTATTTTATGAATATCACTGATTTACTCACCCTGGAGAGGTTGAAAGAGCAACTACAGAGATTGTAGGCTGCTGTTCTACAGCTCTCTTGTTCTTTCCTGTTTTGAGAAAGAATTTTGTCAGACTAGATTTTTTCTGCCCCCGTAAGATCCTCCTTTGACTTCAACGAAACTCCTCCCAGAAAAATTACTTTGGCCCTAATCCTGAAAGCTGATCTCTGTCAATGGACATGCACAATATCCCATTGAACTCAGTAGAGCTYGATATGAAGATTTTTTGATTTAGTATGAAGAGAAAAGTAAAAGTCACAGGTTTGCAAGGTAAGGCCTGTACTTATATCTACAGTGATTAACTGGTTCATGTTTACCTGCAAGTTACACCAACCCACTTTCCTGATGAAATGCAGCAGGGATTCAATATGAGAACAATAAAAATGTTTCAAATTCTCCAATTTAGTTTTCTGTACTGAAATTATATTCATTTCAACGACTTTCTGACAATTTTGTTTACAAAAATATTTTAAAATGACCTTATGGAAATAGATTTTTTTGTAAGCCCTTTTTCTCTACATCACCCAATTCTGTTACATAAAAAGGAATAGTCCCACTTAGTAGTTTGCCTAAAAATTCATGTCCTTCTGGTAAAAACCTCATTGATCAGAACTGCAGTGACAGTGAATTGCATGTAACGCTCCTGAAACGATTCTTCACAAAATTCTACCCAAGTTTGAACGTCTCCTTTAGCAAAAATCTAGTAAATTTACAGCCACAAAAAAAAAAAAAAAAAAAACAAAAAAAAACAAAAACAAAAAACAAAAAAAAACAAAAACAAAAACCTCATTTTTTTCAAAGACTTTAATAACTTGCTTGCAATTTTTTCTGGTTTATTGAAGGAAAGGGAGCCAAGAGGAAAATTCCAATAAAACTATATGTAAGCCAAAGGTTTGTTTATGTTTGTATGGATTAGCATTCACACGTTTCCTGTTACTAGACTTCCTATTAGTGATGTTTAACCACATATCCTGGGTTAAGGAATAGCTCCTGAAATCAATTTCCTGATTAGGCTAAGAGAGGTCAAAGGTTAATTTTGCAGCCATGTGATTAAGCTACCAACAGCTACTACATAGCCTTGTTTTAACATATAAAGTTACTGCAAATATTAGCTAAAGGAGGTGGCACACTCTGGTGAGCACACAAACCTGCTGGGGGAAAATAATCCCAGAGTCTTGTTCACTGCATGTGACATTTAYTCTCTCCACATGCACACATAGAATACACATCAGTGGAGACAACGCTCAGATATGGTGAGGCCAACCTGGCAACCTCTAAAGTGTTCATCATTTAAACATGTGTGTGCCAGAGCCCAAATCCAGCCAAAAATCTTCCTGCTGTTTCCCATCACAGACTTTCTTCATTCACTCGCTMCAGACCTTGAAGTGGAAACAAGCCTTAATGGTAATACAAGAATCCACAAACTTATATTTATCATTCTGGAACAAAAAGCACAGTGATTTCTGCYTCCTCAGGAAAAAAAGAAAATCTACAGGTGGATGATAAATTCATAAACAATGCTGCAGCAGATACTGCTGTTGTACCAAATCAGCAGAAATAAATGCATGAGTATTTTTTTCCATTWAAATACCAAAGTGAACAATCCTCTGCCCAAACACTTCAGATGAAACAAGAAATACCTGAAAAGGTTTGTGAACCTTCTGCCTGGAGGGATTCTTGTTTCCAATTGTAAAATTRATTCCTTTTTAATAGTGGCATGAGTAATGACAGCCTATTGACACACATTGATAGCAATGAGGAATTCTAGAGTTAAAGCTGATTATCCAGATTCATTCTCACTGCAGAGCATTGCCCTTCCCTGCTGAGTTCTCACTTACAAATGATTTCATTCTTRTTCAGTTTTAGTAACTTGCTAGCATAGAAGATGACAGTCAAATGAATGAAATCACATGTACTGACATCATTTTCTTTTAGATCTGTGAGACAGGTGATAGGGAAATTTGATGCTGGATTTAGTGAAGATGGTGTTTTAATTTAGTTACATCATTACAACCACTGGATATTTAATAGAGGGCTCACAAGTAATTAAGCAACTTGGGTTGCAAGTCATAGTTTTAAAAATAAAACTTGTTTTGACTCTTACCCAAGCCCTGTCATTGCTAATACAACCACCACTCTTTTGGGTGTTCCTCTCTGTCTAACATTATAATTTATGTTTGYATCGGTGTGGCAGCATTTTACACTTGTTTTGCACAGGGAAGGCCTCTAGATAAGATGCAAGATAGCAGAGACAATCAGTCACCAGTCTTTACTCAGGATTTCCTGACTGTATGTGAACAATAACAAAATCTTTTTTTTTTTCCTGTAAAAACTAATGCAATCGAATATATATATCTAGAAATAGAGAACCTCTGTTTCCTAAACTCAAATCTAGTTAAATTCCAGTCACAAGGAACTGCCTCAATTTTCATGTTTAGGCTGCTTGCAAGACACAATTTTTGTGAATCGCTCATAGTCATTTAGCCTTCATTCCTTATAAGCAAAACAAATATAAATGGATGCACATGAGCTGTTCTTCATTCATTTGTGGACTTAGCATTTGGAATTCTTTYCCAGCCACGTGACTGGTTCTACCAGTCAGACAGTACAACTTTTGTTCTCTAAGTAGATTTCTTAAACTTTGCAAACAGCATAGTACTTGAAAAGCATCTTCCACCTTCCAGTCAAACAATGAAGATTACCTGAGAAATAACAATTTTAAGCAGAAAGAACAATCTAATGACTTTTGTTATGTTTAAAGAAATTTTTTTCATGAGAGATATTTCTGCCTGGCTAAAGGTGTTCATTTCAGATTTTAAAATACTCTCTTTCTTCCCTAACATGCAGTGAGCAGGCGAGAAGGATTTTTCTTGTCACATTCAAACAAACTCATCACCACAAAAGCAGCTTTCCTGTCAGTCCAGGAGCTGTCACATCACACTGACCCGTGCCTCTTTTTTTCTCCACGTGTCCCCTGATTTAGCTGGGGCTCTTTCTGGCCAGCAGTTTTGATGCTTTACCAACTGATTTTGTTTATCTGAAAACGTTAAATTCTAGGACTGTTTACATCTTATTCTCAYGGGATTTTTTTTTCTGCCTTTTTGGTGAAGGAGAGTTAAATAACTAACACAAGGTCAGTGATGTAGAAATCTTTCACACCTCTCAACTCTATTTCTTTSAAATCCCAGACAAATGGCTGCTGCTCATGAATGGTGGGACTCTCCACCTCATGGGCAGGGAGGTAGATTATCTGCTTCTCTCCTGTGAGAAGAAATACCMCACATTATCAACATTGATGGAAAAATTGTCAGTGCCCTTATTTTAAATGACAGTAGAGCAACTAAAGCATATAAKCAGATCCTGGGAGACTTGAGTAATACGTTCTCCTAGATAAAAGGTGTTCATCCCCTATTTTCAAAGAAAGTGCCCTAACCAGTAAATTAAAGCTTGATCAAAGTGCTCTAGGATGGCTCTGCACTGCATCACAGAGCAATACATGAACATCCACTGAATTCCTCTAGAACCCRAGTCTGACTTTAGTTTCCTGTTGGAAACGAAGAGAGGAATATGGCCTGTGGTTAGATATCACTATTCAAGACTTCCCTGAATATACAGCAACTATATTCCTCATTATTTGCCATCTACTTCTGTCAAGATAACACCACAGTAATTCCAGTGCAGTTRCAGCACTTGCAGTAGTACAGCTGATGGCAAAACTTGGCTTGATATCCTCAAACATAAATGGATATTTTATCTGTTTAGCGCATGCTGTCTCTTTTATTGAAACTGAAACAGTGAGACAAAAGTCATCCCGAGGAGACCAAAAGAAACCTAAATATGTATTTTTTTCTAAGCATATGAATATTTTATGATTTATGGTTTCCATATTTGTTTGTTCAACATTTTGAGTTGTCAGAATASGCATTAGACAGAGAAACAACAGAAAAATGGAAAATAAGTCAGTAACAAACTGAGTTCTTACATTTTTCCTTGGGACACAGACATGAGGATGTACACWCTATCAATGGATTGCAAATAACATACTAATTGTTCACTTGTACCAAACTTAAACCAGGACTTCAACACTCCCAGAAGGCATTCAATACACAATTTTAAAATTATTYTGGTCACATTAAAATGTAAAAAAGCCTCAATAAAAATAATTATAGTAGGAAAAGAAAAAAAAACAGGAAAGGAAACAGTGTGTATTCAGTACAATCAGTTAATCAGATTAGCAAGTTTCTTACTAATATCTACAGTGAGATTTTTTCAAGTCACACATTTGTGCAAACAATTTCAGAAAAGGTTAACTGTTATGAGGGATTTCTTTAAAATCTGTCTTATTAGTATTTCCTCCATTTATCATTCTGTCTTCATCAGAATTAAAACCCTATTTCCACTTAGCATTTTGGTGTTAGTTTTAATTGTATCAAAATTTGCTTCTTCCTTTTAGGTAATGGCAAGGTAGAAGATAGCAAAGATAGACTTGCTTGGGAAATGCACAGTATTTTTAAGTGTGAGTATTCAAAACTCTATGTTGTCTTCCAGTGGAAAGCAAACAGAAATATTTAAAATACTTAATTGCCTCCCTAGGCTCTACCTAAACTCTTCCTTAAGTCACACTCTTTCCTTTCAGTGAACCTCAAYAAGGCAAACTTAAAGCTTTCTTTGTTATCCTGGTCTACGGCACGTGAAGGGTGCCAAACAAAACTCATTCAGAGCTCTCAGCAAAAGGGTTTCTTTCTCTGACTCCTCCCCAACATCAAATAGAGAAAAAAAATTAGTCTTTTTCTTTTCTTTCAGTATTAACTTCCTCCTTTTTTATTTCTTTTGAGCCACTTTGATTCTCATGGTTATTATTTATCTACATAAAGATGTTGCCCCTGATGGAATGAAGTGGTTTTACAAGGAATCCTTGTAATGCAGCAACTCATAACCATAATGTAGGTTAAAACATGTTACCCAAATTGCTGTGGTTTCAAAATGTACAAAAAAAATATATTTCCTAGGGCAATCTAACTTCTCCTTTTACTACAACAACAAAGTAAATGCACTAGGAATGCTATGAGTTTGAGCAATTAATTACACAGTTAATAATATTTTATTGTTTTCTAAAYACTTTAAAGTCMTTTCCAAACATTATGATTCAGTTCYTGCTACCACTCCTCATACAGACTAGRAAAATTAATGGAATTACTCCAAAAGCAAATTACATTTAGGTTCTGGGAAAATATCGAGTTTGATTCAGGTTTTTTTCTAAGAATTTCAGGGGTTTTTTTCTAAGAATTCAGTGAAATTTGACTGTATGCATTTTGCAGAATTGGGAAGTGGAAACCCAGACATTAGGCARCTTCATTTAACAAAATGGGTGGAAAGTCAAGATTTCTCTCTTTAAAAATAAAGTCTTAAGTCTCCGGTAACTCACACAGGTGAAGTGTTCTAAAGGCACAAAAGGTGGCCAGACAAAAAATCATTATCAAAAGCCTCAGAGCTATATCCTACCTCACATTTTCTTTTTATTTTATTCTTATGTTRCTGCACCATAAGAACATAAAGAATTAATAATTTAATAACTAACAATAGCTTAGAGTTCCATGTTTATTTCATAACTAAAGACATRATGCCATCCAAAAGTTACAGAAATGAGAAGAGTATAATCATAATATCCAAAAATCTTAAGCATTTCAAGCATACCACTGCTTTATCAAAGACTTTAGCAGCTACTCAAATCATATGRTTTGCAAAGGCATCCTTTCTCAAACAAAATAATTATAATTCAGGTTTAAAGTTAAGAGAGAAAAAAAAAGACAATTAAAAATACCAGTTCTGTTATACCTGAGTTAGAATTTTTAAATTATTAGGCAAATATTTGTGATTTAAAGATTTTGAGTCTGAGAGAATGAGCTACTAAGTGAATGTTTAATAAAGTCAGGTACAAATTAAAAAGCTCAATAAGTATTTCTCAATTCTGCACAGAAATCCTCAGTTTGGTGGTTGGAACCACATCAAATCAAATTTTTACTAGGTTTCAAAAAAACCTGCATATATTCATGGTTTCCAGAGGCTAGTCAAGAGCTTGAAATATTGGTCTTGACTAYCCAGTCAAGACCAATTCTTTCCACAGGAAAGTAATTCTCAGAGGAAATTATTTGTCACGCTACTTCCAATCTAAAGATCTAAACACAGCCTTTCCTCTAGCCTTTGGCACAACCCATAATAATTGGACCATAGGAGAGAGCGACAAAAAAGTGGATCCACAAGATGCATGCCAAACATCTCTACCAGCTCAATCATTTGCTTTTTCACCTTTCCTCCCCATCAGGAATAATCAGTAGCTGAAGTATTAAATGACATGTCGTAGCCATTCAGTGATGGAGGAGCAGGACAGAATGACACATTCTGCTGATCATTTATAGCTATTGGCTGTTATAGGATGCTAACTTGCAATACACAGCCTTGTTTGAATTTCAGATGAGCAGATGGCCAGATGGATTAGCCTGTAAAATTAATATTCCAAACCCATGCACAGCAGGACTTTGTAAGGGAACTAACTGCTTCAAAATCCATTAAGTCARTTTAGTGGATTTTATTTTTCAGGCCTTGTTTATTATTTTCTCTGCTGAAACCTGCAACAGCAAAAGGCAGTTCTAGAGCACTTTGGTATTTTGGTGCCGTGGCTTCCTTGAATATTTCTTTCACCATGCCAGAAGCACTTATTTCCAGTGCACACCCGCTGAAAAGACCGAAATTCATTTGCCTAGTTTACATTAAAACAATTGCATAACCCTACAATGAGGTGCACAGCACATGGGCTCTAGAGATATTTAGGTGACTACTTTTGGCAACAGGCTTTAGCAACACTGTTGAAGTTATTSCCAAAACCACTTCTCTGCGCTTTTCAGGCCTCTCCTTATGTAGGACTGGATGTGTGCAGACATCTGGCAGATGCCATCTGCAGTTCCCAAAATGTCCAGAACACAAACCTACTGAGACAGGAAGGAGAGACCCACTTGCTGGTGGGCAWAGTGACAGAGGGTGCAGTTAGCAACCACAGCCTTGTAGAAGGGGATAAGTTGCAGAAATTAAAAACTGAATTTTTCATGTCTCCTGGATCTTTCTGAAAAGCTTACCTCAATTGCAATTAGTGTGTCTTGGCCTCTGACCCACTGCCGATGAACATAATACAAGTCTTGAGGGAAACTGCTGTATTTTAGAGACACCAGCTTGATTACTATTGATTACCTACTTGCCTCAGTAGTAATTTCCCTTTGTCAGWGACATTTCTGCCTGACTGCTCCTTCTGGGGATTGAGTTTTCTGTTATATTCCTCTTTCTTCCCCAGACTGATTCCAAGAAATATATTTTGGTCATTGTTTTGGGTCAAGCATGGGAGGTAGTAGAAGTGAAGGGCTCCACTCTAATCATGGCAGGAACTTTTTAAATAAATCCCTCATTGTTCCAGGGTAACCAAAATCTTAACTCTACTTTTGAAAATTCGACTGTCTCATGAGGTAAGTTTCCCTTTCCCCCTTTGATGGGGTAAAAACATAATAATTTAAGATAAATAATATATGGGGCATTAGAATACTTCCATATAGTTACGATCTTAATGCTTAATGTGGAGACTGAAAGGATTCCTACAGTTAAATTACTGTGTGGTCAAAAACGAAGTTTAAAGCTGACTCTCAAATATGATGAGCCAGCTGAGTGGCTCAGCAACAATGACGTCCTCCAAGTGGCAGATGAGGCTTTTGTTTTATTTGTTTGACAGTAAATATCTGGGCTGTTGCTTAGCAGCCACAGCCAGAGACAGAGKCGTTTCCAGACAAAATAAACTACACTACAGCAGGTAAACCTTTCACAGCAATTACCAAATGGAAATGAGAGCTGAACTGATCACTGCAAAGCAGCCCAACACCTTTGTTTCCTGCAGATGTTTTAAGCACACAAATGGTGATTTGGGGTTTTTCAATGCCAAAGTGAGAGGTCTTCATACATTAAAAAAAAAGTACACTGATTTTTAAGAATGATATGCTGAGAGTTCTAGAAACAGAGACCAAAGTTTTCAAACTTCTGTCAGCTGTTAAATCCATATTTAAATAACACATTGAATAACTAGATTTTCTCCCAGAGACATGAGCATTTACAACTGTTGCTGAATTCCAAGGAATTTTCATGTGTCCTATGAGCATTGCGCTCATCCAGAACTGAAATACAAATAACAGAGAACCAGACTGAAAAGCTTTTGTGGATAGTTTTAATTTGATATTAATTCTGATAAGCCTATTTCTACCTTTGCTCCCCACATCCCAGGTTCTCCAGCCAAAACTCGTGCATGTCACCTAC
>NW_026623374.1:399318-407818 GCF_030028575.1 Malurus melanocephalus | reverse complement strand
AAAAAAAAAAAAAAAAAAAGGAAATGCCAAAGCTAGTCTTGCATATCACAGCTGTACAGCTCTAAGGCAGGTATTTCACTGAGAAAGCAGCACTTGGCCTCAGTGAGCAAACAGAAAGGGCCAAATTCTGCTCTAGTTACCCTGGGGCACTCCACCACAAGGAGGAATCTGCATGTGAATAACCCTAGAGAAGAAATGTGTTTCCAGACACTTGAGCTTAAAGACTRAAAAAATGCTGTTGTGAATTCTGTCATCTTATATTTTCATTGACGGGTTTTTGGGGGTGGTTTGTGTTGTGGGATGGTTTTTTTTACTCTCAGAGTTGATCCACGGGGCATTGTCATTATGTTGCTGTCTCACCTTTCAGTTGACAGACAGACTTCCTGCTGGAGAGACATTATTATTTAACCGGATCCACTCATCYTGCCACTGATTTGTTTTACTTTTGTTCCTGGCAAAGAACAGCAACTCTAGGTAATGTTTCTTTTCTCATTTGGGCAAGTCCTTCAGAACACTTTAGTAAATTAACCCTATGTAGTTCACTTGGTAAATATAGATCTCCTGAAAGGATATATAAAACTAAATTACTTTAGAATTTCCAGACAATCTTTGTTTTCCTTAAGTTTTGTCTGACACAAGGTTAAGAAAAGACTCAGGAAGCAAATGTGAATGTTTAATTCCTCAGCAAATAGAAGTTCCAAGCACAGTATGAGAGAATCAAAGCAAAAAGGAGAGATTAAAATAAACAATATAGATGAAGACATGCCAACTCTGTTTCTRAAGTAGAGGTATTATCAATAAATCTGCAATAGTCTGTTTTAATTACATTCGTCTTTTCTAGCTAAGGTTACCCTTTAGACATTGTAATTCCTCTGGAAATCCACATCTTTAATTTGACCACAACCAAATTTTCTTTCATTAAGTTTAGGATGCATGTACTTAYATTTGCGTATAAATATTTATGATACATCCTGTACTATACAGCACTGTTCAAAGAGAAGTAGCAGATTCCTAAAAGCATTACTGAGTAAAATTYGCTCATCTCAGTAACTTCAGGCCAGACAATTATAATAGTCTTTCACATTCATCTACAAATCTATTAAGAAAACATATTCAGCATAGATRTGTTCAATGGAATAGTCTCCCTCTCACACTGTCAGAGTTTAGAAACTTCTATCAGGTGTTAAARAGGCTTTAAAATCTTATGTTGTGGATGCCATTCATAAAATTTTCCTCAAGGATCCAATTCCAASTTATGTAGTTTGTACATAAGGAAAATTTTCCAGTTAAACTACACAAGCCTTGGTCTGAGCTGTAGAGTGACAGCTACTCACCACCAATTTCATACATRTTTTTTCTTTCTAGCTAGAAAATTAGCAGTACAGTTTGCTCAGGGGTGCCTGCAGACTAAATGAAGGGTTTCTGTTACTACTCACCTTCTTGTTTCTTCACTCCCCAGATGCTCCAAGAATCACCAAGACAACTTCCAAAGTCTTCATTAATGTAGATTAAAAAAAGAAAAAAAAAAAGGGGGGGATTTGTGCCCAAACACAGAGCATTGCAATGAGTAACTATTAGACACCTGGGCACAAGGGAAGAATCCAGAGATTCACAGGCGCAAGGACTTGTTTTATATGGGAAAAATTAAATGCCTCTTATTGCTAGAAGTTAGGTAAGATTATTTCCAGGCTCCCCAGTTAGGATTTAAATACATAAAGAGGATAGAGGAGGATCACAAACATATGTGTAACCTACTTGCAGTGTGAAAATATACAAAGCAGCTTTCAAAACCAAGTATGAGTACCAAGAACAGTTCAGCTCCAGAGAACAAATCTCTGCAGGAAGATTTGGAAGAGGACAACATTAACCTTAGCAGAGCTCTGAACTGTGTTCACCTTTGTACAGAAATTAGCTCAGTTAAAATCAGTTTAAATGCCTGAACACTCACTCTTGTGTAGTCCCCCCATGCTGCAGGATACCCCAAGAGCCTCAGCCAGCAGAGGTGGCTCAAGCACTCTGCCCAGGACAGTTGCAAAATGGAGAGAGGATTTCTCCATCAGGTTAGTATGCTAATGTCAAAGCAACATTGTCAAAAACCAAAGCAAAGTGAAGTGCAAGCCAATGGGAGCAAGTCCTGCAGATGGACTGTGAGGCCACCCCGCTCTGGAGGAGCCACACAGGGCCACACAGGAGCTTTTGAGCCCAGCTGGGCAGTGTTGCCTCTGCATCAGCTTCTTCAAAGTGAAGATATTTAATATATTGACCAAATGTGCAAACAAAAACATTAAAAAGAATCCTCTGAAGTCCCTTGTCATATCAGCTGCCCGGGCTCCCTGTCCACCCTGTCCATGGTGTCCCAGATCTCTGGGGTTCAGCAAAYTCCTTCCCCTCCCATACTGCCTCAAATCCTCTTTCAGCTGAGCTGAGCTTATCTGCAGAGACCAGCCCAGAGCTGAACACCAGCAYTTTGGCAAATCCAAGCCAACAATGCACAGGACTAAAACCAGTCCAAGCTCCCAGCCAAAACTGGTGTATGGGTGAAAGTGCTTAGGACCCTGCACAGCAGGAGCAGATACCCCTTCAACCTCACCATTTAATGCTAAGTGTATCCAAAGAAATTCAAATAGTGTGGCCTAGCACCCAGAACTTTCTTTCTGCACAGAGCAGTGCATCCATGTAGTGTAATTTTCCCCCCTGTAAATATTCTGCCTTGTTGCATTTAAAACTGTGAATACTTAAGTTAATAGCTTTTGACTCCAATCCACAGGCAGTAGAGGACCAATTAACTAATTACATATATAAAAGTCAGTTTCTCCTCTCCACAAAAAACAAAACAAAACAAACAAAAAAAACCAACCAAAAAAAACCCCAAAAAGAAAAAAAAAAAAAAAAAAAAAAACTCCACCACCACCCACTGCATAAAAACTGACACAAAAAACTGACACCACAGAAACCCACCCACATCTGAGTACAACCATAATAAAGTACATTCATTTATTTATGACTAAGTCTGGACAGCTTAACAAGAGAGATTTGCAGTAAGGTTTTTTGTTAAGGATGAACTCCTGTTCCCTTCACTTTCAGTCTTCCTGCTACAGTTAACAATTATTACACTTAAAGACAAAGCTGGAACTGCCAGAACTGAGGCTGAGATATTCAGTTAATAATTTAGCAGCAGCTACTTATCAGGGTATACAAGTTCACATTCCTCCTTTTCCCCACAGAAATGTCTTCTTCGTGAAGGAATTTCTTTGGGAGGTCACTGTTGGAGAAGAGAGTGAATAGCACTATCTGCAAGAAAATGCATATTCCAGGCTCCAAGAATTATTCTGGATAACTTGCACAGACTTCTTTAAATGCATGGTAATACCATTCTTTAAAGAATATTAAATCCTCTATGCTGAACTCTTCAGCCACACTGCTGCATTTCACCTGATTTGAAAATAATCTAGGTTTTGCCCTCGTGCAGTTCTAGCAAGAGATCCATACAAAACAGGCAAACTAAAAGAAAAAAGTATAATTAAGTACTTCACTATTTAAATTTTAAGTTTAGATAGAAGAAGAATGAAATTGATTAAACTATGTACAAAACCTAATGTCAAATTTGGACTACTGAAAAGAGCTCATTCATATCTTATAAAAGAATGCTTATTCACAGCCAGTATCATTGTCTATTAAATATTACCTTTTTTTTCAGAACTTTACAGCTGCCATGGGAGGTAAATGGTACCATGAATTCTATTTCTCTGTAAGAGAGTCATCCAAACKAAACAATATTTCTGCAGTGCACCATCAAATATGATATACTCATCAACTGTGATACACAATTGTTTTCAGACTGTAAAAATATGCTCAAAAGTAATAAAGGTGGTGCAAATAAAAATCATCTGGGGAAAAAGAAAATTCTGTGTTTTGACTCATGYTCTTAGTCAAGCAAGGCATTTAACCAAAGTAAGTTTTAGTGATCAACACTCCAGATTAAAAATTCACTTTTCTGCAAAATTTAAATGCTTGTATGTTCTTCTATATCATTTTTTGCTACGTTCAGGAGATAAATTTGAGGAAGTTTTATTTCACTGAGATCCAAATTCATCTCACTAACTGCAGGAATTTCTCTGGGGTGCCTAATTAGGAGGCACATCAACAAAGGTTGCCTATATAAGTCAATGCTGAGAGACAGCTTTAAAGGATAATTCAGTGTTGCTACTCTGAAATTGCCTCTTCTCATGCACTATAGAACAGGGCTCCTAATCTCAGCTGGGTATTACAATTAGTTGAAATTAATTCTGGCCCCATCCCTAGGGTTCCTRCAGGAAAAAAAAAATCCTTTTTTCTTTCATTCTGAAAGTAAAAGAAACATTTTTTTTTTTTAAACTCTGAAACCCAAGAAAGACATAGGACAGATGCTCCTGTCTTTCACTCGGCCCTGCAGGCTTCTGAAAACCTATGGAAAATACCATTCTCACCGGTGCTATGGCCTCACAAAGTCACAACCACTGCCACAGCCTCAGACTGTATTCAGTATTCCCAGCAGACATTTCYAGCTCTCTAGCTTGAACTTCACATTCACCCCATTTCTAAGCCATTCCAGTCCCCAGGAAGGATCTTCAACTGTCTGAGGCTGAATAAAAAGAACAATGATGTGGCTCCCCACAGCAAACCTGCAGTGTTTTTGAACACAGATGGAAAAAGTAAAGCAGAGCCCAGAGTCTGCCCCGTGCGTGATCCAGGAGCCGGGGCACCCTGGAATCCTGAGGACACACAGCTCTCACAAAGGTGCTCTGCTCTCTGAGTAACCTGCTTGGGAATTTGACACAGGAAGAACATAGAGTCATGGAATTTAAAAAAAAAAAAAAATTAAAATTTAAAAATCAGATCCTCRTATTTACATAACTTCTTCTCAGGGTACACTTCACCACTGTCAAGGGACACAAGCTCCATTCACCCAGCCAAGTTCAGCATTTTTTCTATAAAAMTGGTTTAAAAAAATCCAGGCTAGCGACATGTTAACAAAGTAAGAGCTATTCAGGAGTGCTAAGTAAGAATATTTGGAATGCTAAGTGAGAACATTCAGGTTTCTAGGGTTTGGATGGGGATGGGGAAGAGACAAAACTGTATTATTTCCTGAAGCTTCTTTCCTTTAGGGACTAATTTTTTTTCACCAAAATGATGCCTTTGTTAAGGAAAAAACAATGGTTTCTCATMATTTCATACTTTTTTTTATGACATATGAGAAACCAAAGGAAAGAATCAAGGAGGTGTTTTAGCTTGGTTTCACAGTCAAAATTCACATCTGTCTACTCAGAAAAGGCTGAAGTGACTAAAGAATTTATGAAATTGTGATGTGAGAAAAAAGAAACAGGAAAAAGTAAATCTTACAGAAAGAGAGATTGCATTTGTCTAGTGTTCCTCAACCAAGATTTTCAAGAATAACTAATGAYTTTGGCTTATATAGTGTCTGAATTGCCTATGTAGGTATTAATTTCCAGAAAACGATGAGTACCTTTTCTCTGAAAATCAAGCCTATTGAAACTATATGGAGCTGGAAAACAAAAAGAAAAGAGGCATGGAAAACTTTCTTTAAATTTAGAATATTGTTTTAAACACCCACTTAGCTACAATGTCCAAAAACACACTTGGAAAAAATAGTCATAGTGAAATGATCAGATTATCTGCTAAATAATTACAGTGTTGCAATACGTACCCCTGAGATATTCAAGCAGCTTGTGWGGAGAACTAGAGATGATAATGTATTATCTCAGACATGCAGAGTTTAAAAATAGGCAGAAATAATGCCTCCAGACATTTTTTTTTTATTTGCTACACCAAAATGATACTCCTAAAGCATTTTATACATTTACTAGAGATTGAATTCACCATGTTAGTGATCAGCCATAAACTAATCTATTTCAAAATAGTGTTTCTGCAGAATTTTATGATTTTTTTCCAAGTGCAGGYACTCTCCTGCAGTTAAAGATACAATCATATGTGAACCCTGCAGAAACTGATAGGTTTGATTTTCATTTAAAGGTTCATGTGACTATCAGGCCAAATSGGACTACACAGATTATTTCAAGGAAGCACGTGCTTGGTTATCTATAGCATTAGGACCTTACCCATGACTTCTGCAAACATGCAACTATCCTAATATCTGAATAYATACTGCAATCCACTTGAAAATATACCACAGCACACCAAATTATTAAACGCTACAAGATACCATTACTCCCTTTTCAAGTTCCATGGGAATTTATGTCCAGCAAAATACAAGGTGCAAGCAGCTGCACACAAGATTAAATCCCCTACCTCCAGCAGTTTTACAAAAGTTTTCCTTGATAAATGTTTATTTCACAAAGCTAAGTGCCCACCAATCAAACTGCTATGAATGCCCCCAAACTGGTTATCTCTTTAGAAGATAAAGTGTGCTGTTTATATAACTTATTAAAAATTGCACCCTTGCATTCCTTTTTCAGATAAAAAGTGTGAGGGCACTGCTTTATCACTTTAACTATGTGTTTCTTTGAACATATTTTTGCTTTAAAGTAAACACCAATGCTATTTTTTTACGACTGCTAAAATCAAAACACATCTTCTCGAACTAATCTGTACAATGGTTGGGAAGAGCCTTTGATTCGGTACCGTAATTATAAACAGGCACTTAAGTCAGATGTACTAAAAGAGCATCAGTCATTTAAAATCAAATTAACAGTTTGATTAATCAAACACCAGACTGTCAAGTCAGATAACATACCTGATGGCTTTGTTCAGTTATCAAAGAGGGTTTCCACTTAAAGCACCACAGAATTCATCAGCAAAATAAATTTTACTCAAGCAGAAAACTTTGGTTTTCTTCAAATGTTCTCTACAGTATTACTAGCAAAATCCTCAGGGCAAGCCAAATTCTGATTCACTTTCATGTGGTCACATGGGCAGATAGATTTCCTGCCTCATTGAGGTCCACTTTTCAGGCAGAGAAGTGCAGTGGAATTCAGAAGGATGTGCATTAATAGTATCAGGTCACRGTCATGCATATGTGGTATACCAGAGTGGAAGAAAACCATTCAATTTACTTATTTCTGAAAGTTAGTGGTTATTTACCAGAATATGTATGAGAGGCTAGTGCATAGAATAGGAGACACTTCATGCATTTCCACACCTGAGTCTCTCCATTAGACTATTTTCTGTTCCTACCACTGAAGATTGGTCTCCACAAACATTTGGAAAGACCCTCCACATTAGAGACAATATAACTGCTGCCATTATGTTAAAACTCCAAAATGGAAAAGATCATGCTATTTCATTGCAGTCCCAGAGTAACAAAATGCACAGATGGGAATATACCATATTAAAACAACCACACATCTGTGGAACTGTTATGGAAAACACCACCCCTGTGGTCCAAAAGGCAGGGTGTTCCTCTGTTCAACTGGGACAAGCAAACCTGAGAAATTGTGACAGAAGAATTGTCCTCTGAAGTGAAGCAGCTCATATTGATCCTCTGTAAGTACAATACACAGCAGTGTATCTGGCAGGAGGTGTCTCCAGTAGTTTTTTGTTTGATTTATGAAGAAGAATGATGTTAGTCAATAGAGAAAGAAGGCAGACATTTCAACTGACCAGAGAGGTCTCAAAGAGAAAGAGAAAGCCATCTTTCTTCTGTAGTATCCAAATTCTCCTGGTGTTGGGTAATGCTCCAGAATTCATTTTCAATCCCTTGGGTGTCACAAACAGCCTGAAAACAACTACGAAAGAAAAGAGAAGGAGGGAGAGAGAGAGTGTTTCTCACTGCATCGATTCCCCCACTATTATTAGACACTGAAGATGGCACCTATGACAAGCACTGTGAGTTGTGAAGCAGCATCAACAAGCAGATGTGTGCTTCTGGGGATAGGCCTGCTTTCAAAAGAGTGATTGCAAATGCATGTCCTTTGGTGTGTCTGATCTGGAGCCCATTTCCAGCATGGCAAGGAAGGATAAAATGGAAGCACGCCAAGAATACCAACATAAAACCTCTAAATTCATAGCGTACAAGTGAAATTAACAGGAATAGGGACCAATTCCAGATTAAACAGCAGCAAAGGAAAAACTTGAAGAAACAAACCCCGTCACCTCATACACCAAAGATCTTTCTGTCATGATTCAGTATGCTGCCTGCATATATCTATGGGTTTGTAACCAAAGAAAAATCAAAAGTGCCTCTTGTAAATGGGGTTTTGAAAAACTGATTATTCTTTGGCTTCATKCCACAACTGCTTTTGATACTCATCCATTTACAATTATGTTTYAAACTTTAAATGCCTCTATGCTTCCAGCCTAAAATACATATTATTTGCTAGTTGTATTCTAAATGACAGTTCTTTCAAGGTGTCTGCCTGTGCAGCATTTGGGGGCCTGAACASTCTAATTCAACTTCATGCATTTTAATGTTCAGTGCTGCCCATTGATGAGCTCTATTGAATGTGAAAGACCTCAAAATGTGCAGAAAGTAATTGTCCAGTGG
>NW_026623374.1:370005-399241 GCF_030028575.1 Malurus melanocephalus | reverse complement strand
GTGTGTTAAGAATGAAACAACGATCATGGGATATAGGAAATCTAAAGACTTATGGTAAAAGCATTTCTCTTGTTTACATTGGCATAAAGACAAAAAGTTTCAAAGAAAACAYATATGGGGTTTGCCAATTCAATTTCTGCTAAAAAGAATTTCCAGTACAGGTCAAAATCCAATGATATATGAACCACAAAGTCTTCTGAGGTTTGGATCATGTATGCCATGAAAATTATGGCTGCTTATCTAATCTCTGAAGTTTCCTTTCTTCCTTTTCCCTTCACAGTCTTGATCTCTCCCTCCACAGCTTCATCTAAATTTATTACTACTCATACCAATCCTTYTCACTGTTTTTAAAATATCACAAAATATTCCCACCAAAGGGGTTTTTTTTTCCCTTCTTCTAACCACAAATATCAGTCTGATAGCTGTTTCAGATACCAAACCTCAGGAAAAGAGAAGTGGCAATATTGCCACTATTCATCACTATTGCAATATTCCAAGCCGGTATYTGGTGGAGTGAGTTTTTTCATATCCACAGATGTTTCCTCAGGATGGAGTGAACTACAGTTCACCACCTCCATCCCACAGTCCCACTGCAAAGGCATGCCCTAGACATTGCAGATACTGCATACACAAAAATTAATCCATGTATTTGCACAACTATACAAGCAATTTGGACTTTAAACTTTTTATTCAAACCCATTACACCTGGAATTGATAGAGTTWGCTGTTGTTCCTTTTTAAGGCAAATACTTGATCTTCAAGCCGAATGGACCATCAGATACTGATGACTAATGAATGGCTATGYATTGTCTCACCTTTAATCCTCATTGATATTAATGGAGACACAGTTTTCAGACTCGGGTGCCTGATAGCAAACAAACCAGTTCCCTTCGTGTTTGAAATATCTGCCATACCGATGCAGGAAGATTTAGAATGAAGGAAAATTTGATCAGTACTATTCTCTGTGAAAAGTAAATTTAAACAATTTTTCATCAATTTTGATGAAAACTTAGATGTGATACTTTCTAACAAACAATTAATGCTGTATTTTTTAAAATTTCCATTCTATTTCTACTTCATTACTACACTTCTTCCACACCTTTGCCATAAAATACTGATATGCAGCRTGCATCCATGCTAACAAAGCAAAATCACCTCAGCACCAGGTTACAGTAATACAGAATTTTTTAATTAAATTTCTCAGGGTTTCCATGCCATGAAAAACTTCAAGCTCTGCTCCAAGTTAGAACAAAAAGAGAAGCCTTCACATTTTATCCTAAACAACAGAAAAATGCCATTTTCAACCAGCAATATAATACATAATTAAGGAACCTAATTTTCATGGCCTTAGATGAACATGAAAATGCTCAAGATAGATATGAGCTTCATTTATAGAAAATCTCAGAAACATAAAATAATGATCAAAGATTAGGACTGAATTTCTAAACATTTGGATTCCTTATTTTTCTTATAAATTTTTATTTAAAAAACAAACACAAACAAACAAACAAACAAAAACTTTTCCCAACAGTATAATCCCATCTACTGGCACTGAGTACTGATTCTTTTCCACATTCTAATGGGCATTTGGGCATTGGCTAGCCAGTTTAYCCAAATTCCATAGAAAAGGCAAATCATTACCATATCAACCCCTCCATGATCACTAACAACAATGCCTGACACTGTTTTTAGCCTCATATTTTGCCCAAAGTCTAAAGCCATATGAAAAGAAAAARATCAAAAACACAACMAAAYCAAACAAAATTATAAGTATTTGCTATATTTTAYAATTTTCTAACTCATAGTGGATTAAAGTATAAGCATATGAAATGAACACCAGAAGGGAAAGTTTCCGACATGGCCCCATTTGCTGTAAGCAAAGATTACACTCAGAACATTCAGATAAAATGAATTCAGGTTGAATAAGTTCAACCTCTTGCTCTCAAGCATCTGATCAATAAAACAGAGCTTTAAAATTGTCAGAAAGACAGAGAACTTTTCCAGAAGGCCATCTCAGATGAAATCTACACTCAAACTCCATTTGCTTTAATCCGGTATATACAACATAGATATGTCATCTGGCGCACTAGAGTATATATTCCTCACTATTCACAAGAATTTGTAAGAGTCTGGACCATTTSCTATATAAATCTTAGGGGTATAATAAAGAGAAGCCTTCCACAATATGTCAGTGTAATTCTAATTCCATTAACAACTTTATTTCACCAGAAACTGTGRCCCTCCATATATGTGCTCCTGAGACTGAAGGATTTTCTTTTCCCCTTTGCAACAGTTTTAAATACAGGCTCATSCAACTGCACAGAATAATAGCACTCAAAGGAAAAAAATAAAACCAAACCACGCCAAATGTTATAGAAGGAGTTGTAATCAGCAAAATTCCAGAAAAGGGGGAGAAATGGGATTAATCTAATAGCTTTTTCATATTGTTACTTGCTGCATCTTTAGAACAAATATTTATGGAAATTAAATCAAGACATTCTCAGACTTCCTGCTTCCTTTATAACATTCTCTCCCTTTCTGGTCTACATACTGCAGAATAGATTTAGCTCCCTTTTCACTTACCACCTTCAGATCATACTTTCCAAAGAGCATTTGAAGGAGAAGTGCACCCAATTTAGTCAGTCCAGCAGACTTAAGGRTCTGAGCAGGACAAGAAGCTCTTCCCACAGCAGAAAAACCATTTCCATTCTGCCCTTTTTATTTTTAATTCTAGTGGGTATTTCTCAGCACTAATCCAAAGGACAGCTCAGTCATCTGCACACTGTTGCAACATTGTTTTAAACATCTGAAAGGTCAAGACCACTAAAAATATGTCCTCACAGTGAAGASTTCCTTTATTTGACATCAGCTGCCCAACACATCTCGCTTCTGTCCAAACACTTGGCAGTCTAAAACCAGAGACTGGAAACAGCTTAGCTACAGGYTCAACAAGTACAATGGAATTCACCCCTTTTTCCCACTTTTTGCTTGCTGCAATGTCAATAGACATGGTTCAAGTAGCAACTGGGGTCACATCTGAATTCACTTTCCCCCTTCCAGGGCAGTTTTCCCCAGCTGTGGGCCTGAGGAAGGCAACTCAACAGACAATGTCAAATTCAGGCACCTTTTCTTGTACACTYGCCAAGAGACAATAACACAGGGCCAAGTCTGATTTCCTGACAGCAGAGATTCAGGAAAGAGCGTGTATCACTCAAACAAAAGAATTAATTATTTATTCMATTGCTAGCACAACTCTAACTTACATTTCACAGGCTTGCATTAACATCCATGATCTGGAAAGAGAAGGTGCACCTAAAGCAGATCATGYATCCCCCCAGAAAAACTGGATTCTACCACCCCAGCTGAAACCATGGGCGCGTGTCCAATAAGCAACACCTAAAAACCCCAAGTAAACTGGGGACTCCTTGAGACAAGTGCTTCAACCACAAATGCCTGGAGATATTGCTACAAAGAATGTACTGTCAAAAACAAACAAACAAACAAATAAAACCAGAACAACAAARTCAAAACCAAACAAGGAGAATGAGAAAATATGTTTATTTCCAGATGATTCCTGTAAAACTGAGGCACACGCAATATCAGGCTACACCAGAAGGGTGTACAGAGATAAGTACAACACCCATCAAGGTATCWCATCTTGCCTAATCAGAAGGTTACAGTTTCCTTTTTATTTCAAATCCTTCTAGAATATGTGAACATATACGATTTACTTCTGAGTAGGACTGTATATGCAGCGGATTTTCATATTTTTGGACAGCACACAATTTTCAATTCCTTGAAATTACTCCAAACCTGAATAGCAGCGTTTTAAAATAAACTCCAGTCACACTTTCATTCATTCTCAGTGGTGATCCAACCCTGGAAGGGTCTGGAGATCAAAAATACCCAGCCCACATGTATTCTTACATAAGGCTGGGCATGCCAGGTCAGACCAAAGGTCCATCTGGATGGACATCCTGGCTCTGACAGCAGCCAGGGGCAGATGCCTAAGGGAAAGTATAGAAGCAAGGCAAGCACGTYGTGATCTTTCCCCTAGTTACACTTCCAGCATCCTGTGGTTTCAGGGCTTCCTAAGCCAGAGGTTCTGACAGCAGTTTTATGTGCTGAATTACAGGGCTCAAATCCCCAGCCCCTTATTTTGTGTAACAACRGGAGAAAGAAATGTTTTGCAGTTAATTAATTCATGTGTTAAGCTAGATCTGGTTTTTTAGCCTCAACACAATCGGGGCTCCTGCTGCAAAATTACATTTGTTTAGGCACATTTCCATGTCACACATCTAGACACGAATTCCATCAATCTTCTCATTTCGTTTGCTGTTTGAAGCTGCAAAGAATCCACAGTTTGTCCATAACAGATGCCAAAAGCCTAGAAACTTATTACACACTGCTCACAGTGTGGGTTCAGATACATTATCAGCATAAAAAGAAAAAGGCAAATTAGGCCACAGTAGGAGAACACATTTTTAATATTACAGTCTGTGGTTTGCATCTCTAATTTAATGCTGCTGTTTCCCAAAGTTATGCTGCATCATTCTGGGTTGCTGAATTGAAGAGATGATAGGGAACTAAATTTTTTCAAGTGACTGGGCAGTGCAGATAGTCAGTGCTCTTCATGAATTCCAGAAAAACATTTAGGGCCAAAGCAAATGAGACATTTTCAAACAATTCCTTGGGCATTCAAACTGATAGGAATTAGGWATGAATATGTTTGTTGTAATAACTACGGGGAAAAGGGAGATTTTAGTGCATTCTTCCAAAAGGACAGAAAGGAAAACCAGTCAGCACCTGTAAGCAAATTGCATCCACTCTCTGTAAGTGCTCRGTTCTGTTGGTTAAATACACACACCACACACACAAATGTCACATAAATTATCATCTCAAGAAATCATTGCTTACTGAGAGGATTATCTGTGCCATTATGGCTCCTCTCTGGAGCTGATAGCCATCTTTTACATCCTATCTACTGTTAACTCCAGCTACAGCAGAAATCTTGAAAGCACATATCAAAGAATAGCAAAGAAATACAGTCAGCAAGGAAAAGTAAGTTGCAAAATTTCTAGTTTCATGATGCATCTTCCCAAGCTGCTGGTCAGCTGAAGCAACTATGTTTTGCTTAATTTAAAGTTTAATTTAAAGATGGTGAATCTCCCCACTAAGGATTAGATAACTGATATTGAAGAACTTAAAGTTAGGCTGGTTTTATGAAGTTACAGATTTTTCTGTTTWGGAAGAAAAAAATCAGAGAGCTCATATATATGAGGTTTAGACCTAATCAGATGGAATCAGAAAGGYAAAGGCCTAGCATCTGTTTACTTTATACTAAACAGAAGTCTTTAATATTAGGTTCAATTTCAACGGTTCCAATACCCTGAGATTTTATAATACCATTCATTTGAGGTGGACTAATCAGAATTTACCCATTAAAACTACTTCCAAAAGGTGATGAGTACCCACCTTGAAAATTTACTTTGCTAATAATYAGAGGATGCATGTGCATGCACACAAAATCCGTCACCAATGAACACTGTGTCTGCCCTGGCTGCTAGCTACCAAGTGGCAGGCACAGTAGAAAATTATTCAAAATTGTAATTAATCTCATGATTATTCAACCAGCATTCAACATGCTTRTAGAAGATCATTTTACATTGTCCARAATAAGCAGCCTGTTACCATTAAATAGTTCTTTCATGCAAACTAAAGAATTCACAGTACAGGAAGAGATCTGCACAATAGTAAATTTTCATGTCAGCAAATTGTTATCAAAAATTGAAAAAAAAAAATAGTTGTTCTTTATGATGGATATTCAACATGTTTGAGCCTCTTCTGCATTTCTTGGCTTGCTCAGGGGAATGAAAAAGAAAACAACTATTTGAGACCTTTTGGTCTCTATTATAATCCAAAGTATTGTGCTACTTCAGCAAACAAATTAAATATAGCAATTAACTGGGAAGAAGGTGTCTGTGATTCTTGATATTCTCAAGTGAAATTAAGTAACACTGGCACTCATATAGCAAACATATTGTTACTGTTGGATATTTATTCAACAATACTGCAGGCCCTCAGACCCTTTAAACTAAAATTACATGGCTAGTATTTAAATGGACAATCAATGGTGCATATGTCTGTAGAGTTTGAGATACATATGGTTTGCTAGACTGAATCACCAGGTAAGCTTTTAACTACTTTTTTTTCATTATTTTTTCAGGAAAATATAAAAGAAGATAGGAAATGTTTAAAGATATCAGGCCCATTTGACAGCCTCAGGCTGATTAGAACACAAATTCCACACTGCACCTAATAATTTTAAAATTACATATTCAAGCTTTTCTAGAACTCTGGCAAYAGTACCATGAATCCTGGGAAAATTCATCTCATCCTCCTGATCTGTCATTTGCACTTCTGAGCAGTGTCTTGCTGTACTGCTGGCCAAGCTGAGTTTAGAAAAAAGTTCTTTTTAAAATTTTTTATTTGATAGGGGTTACACCATTATTCTGAGCCTCTAATGTAGGGTCTTTAATCATTTTACCCTGTTGGTTCAAGAAGCTTTCTCTTTTTCAGATGTTTTCTTATTTTAACTTTAAATATTACTACAGTATAGGAGCTTTTTCCTTCCACAGAACACTGAATTTGTCCTGATCTCCTCAGCCTGACACRTAATAACATCTTGAAATACATTCTGTGCCATGTTGAGGATTTATCCAGACACCACTTCTCCTTTTTTGACTTTGGACTATCACTAATAGAGRAAAACTTTCTAGAAAATACCAAAGACTGTACTTCTTAGTGGGAAAAATACAAGCCCGAACTGCTTCTGATGAACTAGAGAAATTCCTATGCCACTGAGTCAACCTCTTGTGAGTGTCACAAACCATAAATCATAAGTTGCTSATTAATAAGGCTCATAAATATCTTTCATACTATGGGGTAATACTTTTTATGTGGGAAAAAAAAACAAGAATTGCTTAAACTGTTTRCTTATAAACATTTTACTGCATGACATTAAGATTTCCTTTTTTTTATATGAAACAGCTGTAAAGTTAWTTCATTTTGCTTTTTAAGTATATAGTACAGATAGTCAAGCACAATGCAGTTTCATATTCTGTTTCCAAGAAAAGGGGCACAATCAACAGCAAGTGGCAATTTTACAAAGTAGCAGCTAGTATCTCAGAAAAACTAAATAAATCAGAAGGTTTGCCTAACACTGAAACTTTCACTGCCACAACTTTGCTAAAGGAGGAAAGAATTATGTTAGACCAACAGAAATCCTGATTAACTGAAGGGGTATCATCCCCACCCACCACCAAAAAGTTCCCATTTTGTTAACAGTCAAAACAAGCTCTGGCAAAAATGGTTCTCATTTGAAGCAGTAATTATGGAATTTGCAGTCTTAATTATAGAAATTGCAAGTATAACACAACCAGCAAACCTTGCATAGATAGAAACAGCYTCAGCCACATCTGTAAAATAGCAGTTATCAGAACAGTGCTTCCTGAAAACAGGTAGAGCAAAGGCTTAGCACCAGATCCAATGTCCTGTGGTCACRTTGACTTTTACTGCAAGTTGATTTTGAGACATACTGGAAAAACTAATTTTAAAAATAAAAGGCAGGCAACTAGATTTTCAGAAATGTGTGGAGTTTAAATTTAATTAAGCATGAGATTTACATTGTTTGGAACAGATCTATATTGGTGGATCTAAATTATAAAATAAACAAACAACTACCCATATATTATTTAGTTCCTGTTAAGGCCATCTTTGGAAGTGTAATGGCTTGTAGGATTGGATTTAAAATAATGKCCCCATAATAATGGCTATCAGTAAAAATTACCACTATTGATACTTAAACCCTAGATTTTCTAGAAAATTCAGCATTCAACATTTAGACACCTAACTCAGCAGATAGGCTTCCAAAAGAACTTTGTTCCCATTTTGGCACTGAAATGGATTAATTAAATTTTCAAGGACCCAGTGCTACACTGTGTCAGGCATTGTGGCTCTGCAGCAGTGGACCACTTCAACACATTTAATTTAACCACATAAACTGTCCCAGGGAGGCCATGGGGACATTTGGACACTTAAAAGCCCTCACAAAATCTGTTGTGCTGCTGGCTAAGCTTTCAGCAGCTCACAGGAGTGATCCCAAAAGTAGCAATGAAGCCTGGGCACATTTGAAAACCTTCCATRGATACTGAGCCTTGATTAAATTAAAATAAGTTTGTTCCCATTTGTTTGAGAATTTGCCAGTAGTTATGGCCTTGCTCTCTTGCTTGGAAAGGAAAGGRTGTAWAAGAAGTCCTGTTTTATAGAACAGAAAGGGAGAAAAAAAAATCAATGCCAAAGGTGAATATAATTACTTTGAAATCTACATCTGCCCTTCCATTAAGTACTGTAGACCTAAGCTCTGTGAACACCTTCACAATCCCCATTGCCATGTTTATTTCTCTTTATTTATTTACCTTTTTGTTCACTGATGTCCCTCACACATGGACACCTKCAAAGCAGTTGAAATCATTCCCTGTAAAGCATTCCCTCTGAATTTCTTTTCCCATTGGTTTTAGTTCAATTTTGGCTTTTCCACAGTCTTGGGCATTGCCTTTTTATTGTTTCTACCATCACTGCATTAAGCAGGGGTCACCATTCTTTCCATTCACAGTGAGTGAAAAGTGATTATTGCTGGTGAAGAGCAGCTGGGAAGGTGCCACCTTCAATAAACACAAAATAAAACGCTGCACAGAAATTGCCCTAAGGGCTGTCATAGCATCAGTGTGAACTATCAGTCACAACTGGATCACTGATCACTCTACAGATTGGAGAAGGCAGCTGCCACTGCCAGCAGGAGTTGCCCACTCCTACGCTACAGGACCATCCTGCTCCCCTCAGGCCCCCATGGCCGCAGGAATTCGGCAGCAATGGGAGCGTTCCTGCCCTGCCCCAGCCACGTGAGCCATCCCATCTGGCTGCACAGCCTACATTAGCAGCATTTCCAGCTCCTTCTGTTTCTGTGAAGCTGACAGCCTCCCAACTGCAGCTCCTCTCTAGTTCAGAGCAAGCACTGGTCAGGGATGCCAGGATGATGATGCTGTCAGTYCCAGCACTGCATCTGATGGCATCTCTCTGCTCCATGTGCAAAACCTCACACAGCTTTTGATCCCAAGTCTGTACTTTTACACATATACATTTACAGCTGTTAAAATTGCCAGCATTCTTCACCAAAAAGGACATTAACTCCTATGAATTTATTGCTTCCACAGAAAGCTTTTTGGATAAAGGGAATTAAAACCGTTCTTCAAAATGACGCACATTCTTATAATGTGTAGTAAACATCACACTAAAAGGGGTAACATTTATAAAAAAAACAAAAAAAAACAAAACAAAAAAAAACCTGCATTCCATGCAGCCGGCAGCTGTCAAGCATCAAAGATTTCATTTCAACATTATGTCAAAACCCATGATGCTTTAAGGTTCATCAAAACATGAGTACATCTCCAAGGCAGATGTCTTGACTCCTGAGGCTGTTGAATGGCTGGATTATAGAAAAGTTCCAAAACAAAAAAAGAGTTTAAAAAAAAAGGACCCATGTATCTAAAATTTTTGAGAAAAAAAAAGCCTCCATACAAGCACAGAAATAACATTCACCCTTACTTTTGGCTACAATTCTATTTTATCATCTGCATTTGCTATTTCTAGCACTCCTTTTCTCAGCTGCTAAGGCCTTTGTGATTTCACTTACACTGCAGTTCTGGGCAACTGTTATTGCTTTCTACTGGTGTTTTTCTTTCCTTTTCTTTATGTAGGTCTTAGAGATTTTATATATATTTTATTTCACATTAATAGCCCCTGCAAGAACATATCAAGCTAAGGWTTAAAAAAATACAGCTAAAAAACACGTAAACAGAAAAACAAATTGTGATTAATCTAATTTTGGTCCAAGAAAAAGTTATCTAGCACACTGATCCACAGAATGTGTTATATACCTGTGCTCTAAAACTAAAAAGTGGTAAAACCAATGTTCTCCAGAATACACAGAGATTTGGTCCTGTGCAGGGCCAGGAACTGGATTTAATGATCTTCCTGTATTCTCTCCAGCTCAGGATATTCTGTGATCTCAAATAGGTGAACTCTTCAATTCCAGTGGCATTAACTTGGCCCCAGGACCACTTAATATGGCCAAAAAAGCCAGTAGCAGAAATATTAAAGATATAAAAAAGTATTAATTGCATGAAGATACATAAAACCAGATCAGACTGGATTTATGAACCAAATTACATCAAAACATTTTATTGACTTCAAGGTTCTACAGGAAATAGCCATTGACATGAAGAACKCTAGGAGCAACAAACATCTAGACTCTCAGAAAGCCTCTGACAATTTTTCACGTGATGGATTWGTGCATAGAGTGTTAAATATTAACTGCCCTAAGGAAAATTTTGAGCCTGGATAAAGAAAATCATAAGACAAAGCAATTGGTTTATAGACAGAAGGAATAAGATGAGAATTTAAAGTATCAATTCACCATAACATGGCAAGAATTGTTTTGCATGGGATTTATATCACAGAGCTATTCTTCATATTTTGATTAACAATTTACAGAAAGAATTAAAAGATTAAACCTTTAATGTCTATTGTCATCAGCATCAGATTAAGAAATGGTTAAAACTAGAAGAAATATTTGTATTTTGATTAAAATATAAGCTCAAGGTGATTTGGGAATTTTAAATTCCACATGTGGAATGATGCAAGCAGAAATGGTAACTCCCTAATTAAATACAGGTCAAATAAGAGTAAAACATTGTAAAGAAGAATATGATCTAAAAAGGTATGATCACAGTTTTTACTTCTTCTAACACAAAACAGAAACAAATGTATTTTGCTTTTCTCTGAGAGGCTCTTTTGTAAGAAGGAAATCCTCATGGAAATCTAGAGGAGTTTCACCACTAATTTCAACAGGTCAAGATTTCTCCATAAGTGTGTGACATTGTTGGTTCTATGTTAATAAAGGAAATGTCACATGGGGCAATGATGAGGTTTGATGCAACAGGAAAGTTTTCCACGTGAGAGAAAACTGGAACAAGTGCAGATGGGATGGGTAAATGCACCCTGATGAATTTACCTGACTAATTTAATGATATACTTTCTGTAAATTAACAACAGTCACATGCATCAGATGTAAATGGACCTGTCTGAAATTACTTAACATGTGGTTCCGATAAATATATACTATACTGTAGGAAATTTCACTTTCCTAACATGCTTCTGGTTCACACCCATCTTTTCCCTTTGTGTGCAGAAATGAATGACTGTTACCTTCTGGACTGGTTCTAGAAAGTTAATAGATAATTTAGATGAGTTTCATCATTTTTTCTAATGAAGATGTTTGCTCCTTGACTCTCAAAGATGAAAATACACAGCAAGTCATTGAATCATTACTGGGGTTTTAACTGTATTGGTTCCACTGCTGAAAGCCACGTCCCTATTTACTGGGGAGGTGGAGAGCCTGGAGAGGGGTTGTCTTTGAAAGCTATCACATTGAAGTACATCCTCACAGAGAAAAAAGCATTTTATCCAAAAAGGCAACAGATTACCTCAGAAGGTGCAGTTCACTGCTATCTTACACCGTGCTGTCCCCACATGATAGTCACTCTTTCTTTACACCAAGTTAGTCTGTTGTGTTTGAATAGATCTTCAGCTTGTAAATTCTGTCAGATTCAGGTAYGGAATCTCGACATCACTGCCTCATCTTCTATCACACCTGCAGCAGGAACAGAAAAGATTCATGARGTCACTGAGACACCACAATTCACTATTCAGCACATTTGTGTAAAACTGCAACCAACTCCAGGGAACCGCCTTTGTCTTTTGCTTGTTTACTCTCATGAATCAGCTCTTTTGGATTTTTTGTGTATCTGTCTCAGATTCTGCATTTCTCTATCTATAAGAACTTTCCTCCACATGTACCTTCATTCTCCTTACACACACTCACTAGTCCCATTTCAGATACCTCATATAGCTAAAAGTTTAGGTGGAGCTGAAAATTCACAGAATTTCGGAGTCCAGACTACAATGAAAGCAAAAGCAGGGCAGAAATCACTGCTTTGGTAATATTCAAACTACAGGTTAATATTTTTCCACATTACCTGGGAAATTTCGTAGTATCCTAAGGCTACAAAAACATATCAATCAGAACATAAGTCTGAATACCACGCCCTGTGGAGGGAGAGATCTTGGGGACCCTGGTCCTGATCCATCCCCTATAGCCTCTCATCTCAGGAGCCTTCTGCTGTCACAGAGAGACACAGACTGACATTAGCCATGCTGGCTGGTTCCCTGTGTAATCCTGATCCACAGGTGTCTAATTGCAGAGAGAGGAGCAAAGAGAATGTCCTTATCAGTGACACCTCAGTCTAGTGATAGAATTAGCTGTGACAAACCCAGTTTACATTTTGSYTAAAACACCCACYAGCAAGCAATGTAACTTCAGGAAAAGCTTAATGTTAATGATTCCCTTCAAGCCTATGCTTCAGTTGGGATTAAAAGAGCACATGAAATTTCAGTGTCCGTTACAAACATCTAGGAACAACCAAGAGTATAGGGCAATGTAACTGGAATAAATACACAGACACAAACAATTACTCAGAAAGAATTCTGGAGTGGCTGTTCTTGACCAGCTCAATGTACAGTCAAGCCCTCAGTCAAGATGGTTTGCTAGGTCAGGGTCATACAGAGATGGTTTGTAACAGAGAAATCCTGTATTGCCTTGGTCAGCTGACTCATCCTCTGCAGGTGCTCATCTTTCATTAGGAGTTACCTACACTCTCATCTGGCATGCTTTGGCAAAATTAATAAAGTTATATGAAATAAATTGTGGTAATATCAATCTCATAAAAGTATGGATTAATTCAGAACAGAAAAAACAAAGTATAAATTAGTAACTTTAATTACTTGAGACAATCTCAAAGTTCATCTGTCCTTCATGGGATGTTGTCCCTTCAACAATCAGAGCAGTTGCTCCACATAAAATTCAACCTCAATCTGACAGCCCACTTCAAAACTCATATGGACAGCTTCATTCAGGAATGAAAAAGAGCATGTGGTCATGGGAGGAGGTTCCATGACACCTCTGAAACCTATGYAGGACCTCTGAAAAAAGACAAAACTGGAAGTATTGTTACAGATGAGCTATCAATAGATTATGAACTAAGAAAGCCAGGCAAAAACTGCTTAAAAAAATAGGTAAGGAAATTATAACATCATGAACAGAGGAATTAATTTCCAGGAAGGAGAGAGAAAATTAATTATTAGTGCATATTAATATATTTTTAACATATACTATATTAGTATATATAGTATACTATACTGTATCAGTATATCATAGAATATATTACATTATATTATGTTAATTATGTTATATTATTTCTATTATATTGTATACTCTATTATATTGTATTATATACCTGTATATATTAGAATATTCCTACCCAAAGGATCTGTTTCAGGGAAAGATTTTTTTGTAAAAATTTTATTTCTCAGTAAATGCCAGGCCATCCTTCATGCAAACATGGACTATTCTGTTTTGGTGCAAACATGGACTATTCTGTTTTGGTGCAAAAATGGGTTCCAGATCACCTATTCTTCTCATGGAAAAATCACTTTTAATATCAGACATTATGCAAAATATATTCATGTTGGCAGAAATGAACCTCTCTTGCAAGAAAGAATAAAAGATAAAAATATTAAGAATATTTTGAAAATATGTACGTTTTCATGCTAATCCCACTGCATAGCAGCTCTTACAATGTGTTCCTAGAATCATTTGTGTTGGGACAAGTTTCTGTCCATAGGATTTCAAGGGCTACCTGAAYCCAAGCCTCCTGCAGCATTATTTCACTAATCCTACAGCATCTTTGACATATAAGCATATTGTTGAGTCTTGCATATTCCAGTGATACTGGTTACAAAACAGCCCTTGGCAGCCTTTTCTATTGCATAATTACTCCTATGATGACTGAGCTGACTTTTGGTATAGAGTTTGAAACTTGGCCAATATCCTGCATTTTGAGGAGTCAAAAATATAAAATCTAAGTTTGGGGTCCATTTTTACAATAATTTGAACTGTTTCTAAACAGCCATATAAAGCCTAGGCTACCTTAGGCCTAATATTTTGAACACATGGAAGATTTTTGCTGTGAAGTTGCTGTGTTCTTCCACTGTATCTTTATTTCTGAARACAGRCCMGTCTTAGATCTTTTCTACTCAAGTCCTCCYTTCATTGATCATCCATATAAAAATCAGAATCAGTRKCTCAAGCCTCAATTTGRCAATGAATTTAAATYTRGACRGAACAAATTTGATTATTTTCAAAATAAGGGTTTTCTCTCTCCTGATGGGATTTAAGGTTTTTCATTATTGTTGTTTYCTTGTTAAGCAGTGGGAATAATTGAGGAGAGTAATCCACAGGTATCCCTTTGAACGCTCACAGACATTTTCAGGTCTGTTTTGTCATGGGTTGGTCCTGTCTGGATGGCCAACAAAGCTGCTTTATCATTGCCCTCATCAGCTGAACAGGGGAAAGAAAATATAACAAAAGGCTCATGGGTCAAGATAAGGACAGGGAAAGACCACTCACCAACTCCTGTCATGGACAAACTACTCAACTTGAGGAAAAAAATAATTATTACCAATCAAATCACAGTAGGATAACAAGAAATAAAACCAAATCTTAAAATAACTTTACCCCACTCATCTCTTTTTCCCAAGCTCATCTTTACAGGTCTGTKGTCTCTGGTCAGTCCATCACATGCTGCCTCTGCTGCCTCTTCCTCCTCAGGGAGAGGACCCCTCATCCTTTCCTCCTGCTCTCATGTGGGGTCACACAGGAGACAATCCTTTACAAAAGAGTCCTGCCAGCAAACCCCCTCCAGTGTGGKYTCCTCTCTCTCCATGGGTCCACAGGTTCTGCCAGGACTCTGCTTCAGGGTGGCTTTTCCATGGGGTCACACCCACCGTGCTCGAGTGYATGGTCCCGTGGGCTGTGGATCTCCGTGGGCTGCAGGGSCACAGCAGCCTCACCCTGACCCTAACACAGCTCCCAGGGAATCTCTACATCTGCAGCATCCTGCCCCTCCTTCTCCACTGCCCTTGGTGTCTGCAGAGCTTTCACTCTCACATTGTCACTGCCTCCAGCTGCAGTTTTCTCTTGCACAGKTAATTTTCTCCCTTCTCAAGTTTGTTAGCTCAAAAGGGCCACCAGTGTCACTGACAGGCACAGGGGAAGCTTCTGGTGGTTTCTCACAGAAGCCACCCCTTGCCACCAAATGCATTTTTATATCTTTAGATTCCAGCATGCAGTGACRTCTACAACATTTTGCTAGCCCATTTATGATGTCATTTTCCACTACCAAAGCAAGAAACACTCCTCAGACAAGAAAGGGACAATGACATTCACAGCAGCTTTCATACCCTGAGCACTCATTCAGATTAGATGACASGGTACAACTGAAGAGTGAGAGCTTTATTTGAATTAATAACACTCTCAGGGGGTAGAAGAAGCTACTGTCCCAATAACCCGCCTTCCTATGATAAAATTAATTCCAGTATTACCCATAATTTTAATGGGTTGTTTACTAGACTGCTAGAAACACTGGATTAGTGATAGGAATGTGTTAATTCCAACACTCATAGAAATATTTTTTACCCTTCCGGAGTAGTAAAAATGCTCAACAAAGGCTCAGTTGCTATTTACAGTTTGAACACTGCAAGTGAATAAATGTTGCAAGGTGTTTTGTTGGTGAACTTCAGTAAGCATCATTAAGGTGGAGCAATGAGTAAAGATCCAAACAAAAAAAAGGCTGTTGCTCTGAGCCAACATTTCTTTCTGCACTTCAATACAGGAGAAAAGCCACCAACACAGGGGAAAGAAAARAATAAAATGAAAGGCTTTACCTTCACGGTACACAACAGTCTTTGCTGATTCTTAGATCTTTCTTCTGTGCTTCCTAATAACATGAGCTGTCAATGTTTGCTCTAACACTTGGATCACTCTGCAAATATATGGTGAATTAGCAAGAAGAATTCAAGGACATTTATCACAATAAATATCATATATATACCCCTCAAAAGCCTGTATTYGTTTCAATGTCATGACTTTTGGAAATACAATTATTCAGTGAAAAATGTTACAATTATKCCCTGTTCCATTCTAAAGAAAATCAAACAAACTWAATTTTAAGRTATTCTTTTGGTGATTTGGGTTTTYTCCTCCCTCATTTGACCAAATCCTTGGGCAAGGAGCTTATTTGCTAAGGTMAAAAGCAGCAGAGACTTTGCAAGCAGGAAACTCTATTAATATTTAACTTGGACTAGAATTCCCCATGTGTTGGTGGAATCAATGCACAGTGACCACAAGAGTTGGTACTGATAATCTATTTACCTGGAGTAATATCTCTGAAAAGTTTTGTAGTGACCATAATGCAATTAAAATATCTGCTTTTTCCAAGTTTAATACTTCTGGCATCTGACAAAAATGAAGCATTTCTGGTAAATGCTTTTTACATGCTTTTTATTACTCACAAACATTTATGAGGCTAACTTTCCTTTGCCAAGGCTGAATTTTGCTTTGCTTCTTGACTGTTTAATGCACAGTGATGCTGCTGTTCTAACAGTGCAAAATCTGTAAAGTAAAACATCCAAATCAGTGTCATTTTTTATGAGGGAAACTGAAGAAAAGGCAAAAACAAAATGTCAAAAWTTTTTTAAGGCTTTACCAGGTATTTCTCAAATTCCACAAAGGTAGTGGTACCAGCACATTTTTGCAAAACACATTTTCTAAAAATCTTCTCTGTCCTTTAGTCAGGAACAAAATGAAAATGTGGGAAATAAGCATTACCTGAAACCTCAYCAGGGTGACCAATTCTCTATTCTATCATCAGTCACCATGACCAACTCCCAAGTCATGATACAAAGCTAAATTTCATCCTGCTTTTTCATGAAAGTCAAATGTGTCCCTGCCTTTAATGAAATCTATAAAACCTTTATATTCATAGCAAGAAAGAGAACTCTGTCCTACATCACCATGCTTCAACATAYCTATCTATAAATAAACAGCTAGAGAACTTAAGAATTCAATTAAGTTTTCATTTCTCTCAGTCAACTGCAGATCACAGAGGAAGCRCCAATGACAGCAAAGACAGATGATGAAAACATGATCAATTGCTATCACTTCAATTTAGRTAAAAAGTCACTCACTTTTCAGCTCTGCTTGGTGCCCAGAAGAGATTAGATTAAAACTAAATCAAGAGAAAAATAAAAAATCTAAACAACAGCCAGAGAAAACCTTTTCCAGGTCTTTTAAATGTCCTCAGTTAATCCTACCATGTAAAGTCAGGCTACTAGCAATGGCTAAAAGCAAATTCCAGAAAATGATTCCTTTGAAAGTTATCAGTACTGTAGAGCCTTCAGAGAAAAGGAGCGTGAGAAGTTAGACTATCTGTTTAAGTTGTCTACCTCTATACTGGATTTTGGACTATATTAGAAAACTTTCTAGAACTTGMCTGGGGCAAACATTACAAATTCTTGTGTCTGCATTACCCACTATCGTGTACCATAGTGCTATGCATGATTCCCAGAAGTTCTGGTGTTATTCAATAAAATCACTGCAGAGATTTGCTGAGATCTGTCTATCACACCCTGATTTATTTCTGTTTTGGGAAARTATAGATAAAGCACTGATGCACGATCAGCAACTGGCACTTTAATTTGTATTGGATAACACTTCTGCAAGTGGCTTCATAAATCGAAAYACAAAGAACATGAATTTAGCTCATTGTTACAAACAGAACACAAGMAAAGGGAGAAGACATCTGTTTCACCACCACAAGGCTGTCATCACATATAGGAATCTATAAAACAACAGAAGGAAAAAATCTTGACTTTATTTAAAAAGAAAACACATGCTTTAAAAACTGAAGCTTTACCCTTGGTTCATCCTACCAAACCCTGCATACAGCAGCAGTTCAAATATGAACAGCATATCTCAGCAGGCAGAATTAGCACCAAAGGAAACATTTTAATGAGAACAATATTAATCCTAGATTTTATCTTTCTTCTGTCAACATTTGTCACCACGACAAATTACACAGTCACTTAACACATTGTTTCATGATGCCCAGCCCTGTGGCTGAGCACACACCGACACCGTGAGCTGTSTGGAACCAAGTGTAATGCCAGCTTATGACCTTGCACCCCACAGAGAGACCCCCCCGGACACAGAAACCTCTCAGCCCATCACTGAATGGCACAGCTGGGCTCACCCACCCCACCTTGGGGTTTATTGCACATCCCACACACAAACAGAGCTGCACCAGGAGCACAGTTTCTATTGTCACCTCCATGTGATATGAATAATCCTTTGGCTTAAGTTGTCTTTTCTAGCTGTCAACAGTCAGTGTAGTACAAGACAAACAGAATTTTTCAGTAATGAAAAAGGACCAAAATTTTTAAAGYATCACAAAATATTGCTYTTCTTTGACAAAAATGTGGTATGACTTGGCCAAATTACCTCATGAGGCCCCATGTTGGCTCAAAGAGGAGGACACTGTTGGAACACTGAATCAAAAAAATTTGAATGTTTTTCTGCCTCTGCTGCTAATATAAAACTGGTTTTCCTTCAAGCTTTCTATTATTTAATTCATAGAGGGCCACCATCTAGGTCAGCTTGGGKCTTTTTTGAGAGTAGCTAAAGAGAAGCAGAGAGCAGCAAGCACCACACAAMMAGTGRAAGTGCTGGCTATGCACTTGGATAYGTACAGGGAACAAAAATGGGATAGAAAATTCACTCTAGATAAGGCAAGCAAAACAGTGGCATCCCAAAGATCCACCAGGCAGAAAGGTTACAAGACTGAAGAACAGACTCCTTCACATCCCATGGAAGCCACATTTTCTGAACAATTCAGAAGTCCCACCCTGAATATTGAGTCAGTCCATTCAGAATCCCTCATCCCCACTCTATGCTGGCTGTTGTCTCTGCAGCTCCATATAAACTGTCAATTAATAGTGACATTGTTAATAAGTCTTCTCCTATGTGCACAATAAAGTCCAAATCTTAGTTCAGGACTGAGAAATGCCATGGAAAACATAAAAGGCTTGATTGCACAGTATCCAAGGCTCATGTCCCTCTCCCCATGATCATTTCTACACAGAAGTTACCTTGGCATGATGGCCAGTGGCGGTCACAAAAGCAAACAGTAGAGGTAGTGCAACAAATTTTTGCTGGATATCTCTGGGAAGACCTGATGGATGCAAGTTTTGATGTGTTTTTGGTAGGTATTGTCTTTATGCTCACACAGTTTCACTGAGCACAAACAATAACTCCACACTTGACGTGATGCACACCAGGAGTTGTCTGGCTGGTGTGCAACACACCAGGGAAAAGGGGCTGCAGTCAACCAGCTACATGTTTGGACAAGTCTAAAATTTCACAAGATTACAGACATTTGCAAAAGCACTGCTTGGCTCTGAGGTTTTCGTTGGTGGTAGCTCCCATATTCTCGTACCCATTATTATTAAACTATAACRAGAACATGGAATAGCTGCAAAGAGCAGCATTTTCTGCAAAAAGGCAGGAAAAGGGGAAGTGTAGTACAATGGTTAAATTTCCACTGATGCATAATGCCAGAAAATGCAAGTTTAGGAAACTGAAGATTGCATTTTTTTTTAAAATTTTAGGAAACCATTGCTATTAAACAACACTTTTCACTGAAAAAYGCAGGACTGGTTCCTCTGCTGCAGTTTGATACATTAATTCCAAAAATTTCTGGCATTATATTGCAAGATTAACTGCACTGCAAAGTGCCATGGTTACTCAACAAAAGTGAGGAAAAAATGAAAATATAAAARTCAAAACACACACCAATATAAATACTAATTTTGAAATGAAATAATGAATTATTATTTTGGAAAAGCACAGTAACCCTACCCTCAAAGATAAAGAGACACCTATCAGTTATATTCTCTTGTTGCCATTCCTGAGGAAGACTGGAGAATTATTACTGTAGCAAAAAACAGAAGCACCAATAATACTTCCTCTAAACAAAATTTATTATTTTACCCAACCTTATTCATGCAGCATCCCATCTTCAAACTACATTTTCTTCCTTTCCTCTCCGACTTCCTCCACAGGCACACGGGAGGGATGAAATCTATCTGCAGATTTCACCATAACCAATAGTTTCCATATTTATGAAGACCCAGAAGCTAATGTAAGCTTAGTGCAGAGATGACAGTTGTGCCTAAGCAGAGGAAACACAGGGGGAAAAAAAAAAGAAAGAAAAAGGATGAAACAAAACACCTGAAGTAGAAAGCCTAGCTCAATAGTAGCTTTTTAGATCTTCTAAAAAGATCAAATCAAGACAGAATATAGGCAGAGTAAGCCTTGTCTAAACTAGGGCTGCTCAGAGGATACACTTTAGCAGACCTGCGATACCTTTGCCTTTTACAGCAGTGAAGCAAAGGGTGCACACATCACAGCACCATTTTGCATTATGTGGAGCATCAACCACATAAAACCAGTTCTGCTTAGTTGTGTGATTATTTGTGGAATTCTGGGATCTGCTGCCATATTATTTTTCAGAGACATTTCTTTTCCTAGATGCCCTGAGTAGCATTCGATTGATTAGCGTGGGTTTTCTGGCTTAGTCCCTAAGCTGATTTGAACAAACCATTTTTTAATATCGTGAAACACACGTCCATGATTGCAAATTGTTTAACAAGACTCAACAAACAAGTCCSTTGGTGGTCCTGAAGTTTCTTAAAAGCAGATGATGAGGTACAATTTTATAGATTCTCTTTCCTATTTGTGAAAAGCTGCTAAGGTCGGAAATAGGCTTTAGTGCAAACAAGGGGCATTGTCAGACAATAAAGAGACAATTGCCTGTGTTAGCACAACAATTAATTTATTTGCAGAGAACCACTCAGTCTATTTGTTACCAGAAATGTGCTAATTATTCCTGCTAATTACATGCAAAACCTTCATTATCACCTATATGAGGAAGAGGACCCCTCAGGTTTCAGTGACAAATTAATTACTGTGTTTTCCTTCTCAGTGTACTTCTTGACAGTCCCTGTTATCTGGAAAATAAATTGGCTAGCAGGAAGCTTGTCTCTCAGAGACATTCTGCAAACTAAAAGCAAACATACCAATATCATATCCAGTCACTACTGCTATTTTTTCAGGCAGGTATAATTCTGAAGCTTGTCATACTGCCTGCTCTACTACTTAAAACATAAGATACTTCATTTTTCACTTGCATATGTAGCCCACTCCTCAGACCATTGTATGTTTTGTGTATCTAGAGGTCTAGATAAGCCCCTAATTTATCTAAGCAACCATATTAGTGTTTTCTGCAATGTTCTCCCTCAGAGGCAGGAAATCCCCAGAAATAGCTAGACAGAAACTTCTTTATTCTTCAAGTCTACCTTCATTCTTGCCTTTCACTCCAAGCCTTTAAAAACCTCAGCAACAATATTGCTAATAATACACTCAGCCTCCATACCCTGTACTCCTGAATACAGAGTTTCTATCTGTGTATCTTGGTTTTCCTCTTGTGTCAGAAGGTAAGTTCCCCAAAAGAACAGACATCTCTTTTGTGTATTCTTGTTGTAATTAGCATGTCTTAAACACTACTCAACTGTAATTATTACTAACAGAAGTAGTAGCAGTAGAAGTAGCRGAGGTAGTAGGAGAACTATGAGGAGAAAGCACAGTGCAAGTTTTCCAAATGAAATGCATTTCCCAGAAATGCAGGGAAAGATTCAACATTTGGAGGCTGATACTGCCTTTGTCATTTTTTTTTTTTTAAAACAAACTTTAATTACAAACCAGCAAAGAAAATGCCAAACTCTTATGTAACCACAGCTATATGTACATATAATTTTTATTTTAATTTTAGTCCACAATTCTATCTGAGGTTCRGGCATATGTGCATTGTCTTTGTGTGATCTAGCTCAATATCTACCTTCATTCAAATAAATCAAAAAGAAAACAAGTAGATAAAAAGGAGGAGTAATGTGCTTCATCTGACTGCAGTAAGTTGAGGATTTTTTTAAGTCAGAGACATTCACGTAACAGATAGAATGTGCATGGTTTTATTTCCCAAAAATAGTAACTCATAAAATTATTCCTAAAGCTCAGTCCCTACCAACAGCACAGAGTCTTCTTTATCAATAGGTATTAGTCCAATCCATGAGGATAATAAACAAAACTTTTGACATATAAAAAATCTTACCTCCAAATGCCAGCTTATTACCAGGCTTTTTGTTCCAAAGGATGGGAAGGGTTCCTTGGCATAATCAAAAAATCACATCCCTGAAATTTTAAGCACACTTTTTTTAAGCACTACATCACTCTATATGACTGAAAACCTCAAAAGAGAAGAGATTAGCATTGCTGCTATGCCTCTAACAAGTGCCCTCCAAACCCAAAGTAGATCAATCCAAAAAAATGTAGAATTATCCTACTATCAATCCATTGAAAATTGGACTCAACAAGGAACAGTTTAGAAACGGAATGAAAAAGCAAGACATAACTTACTCATGACAGAAAGATCTTCTTTAGTTTATCACAGCAGGTCAATCACCAGATTCTTTTATCTGCTTGTCAATAACAAGAACAGCAACATTTGACCGACCCTGAGTGATGATTGGCAGCAGAGATGCCCTCTGGCAGCAAAGGTGGATTCTAAATCTGAGGGGCAGTTGATGGGTGGGGGAGAATAATCTGAAAAACAGAGATGCATAAAGAGAGCTGCACAGCATCARAATTATTGAGAACTGGACATGAAGGGGACAATGGAAAAGCAGGTGATTCTAGACTGCTTTTGCTATGACAYGGAAGAGGAACAATACATTGCTTTCACAGTGAAACATTTGAGCCATAAAATAATGAATATGCCTAGCAGGCAAAACCTTTCTAATTTGCYTGGCCTGAATTATGAGAACATATTTTTGGCCTGGCCTATACCACAAAATATGAGTAGGATTAAGAGCATTCAAAGTAGYTGACAAGATGCTGAAGCAGAAGAGAACGTTCCCACAGAGACTAGAAAACTGGGGTCAGCACTGGATTAGCTGACACATAAACTGCATCTTGTGTTCCAAAGGCTTAATCGCTCCACTTAAACCTATCAGCATACAAAAGCAGCAGTAGAAAAAAATTATAAACTCTGTCACAGCAGAGTTGCATTTTGGCAACTATGACAAAGAATGACTCAGTAATATTTCTTACTTTTTCCCCRTGTATGAAGCTTTTAGAGATCACTTCCTCCCTTCTTAATCAYTTACATCCAGATAAGAATTTCTGTAGTCAGAATTGTTACAGTTGAAAAAGTTTGGTAGTCAGGGCTATTTTCTCAAATGCAGGAGCCCAGGGACTTACACAGCTACAGCTACAAAGGATATGGATCCACTTCYCCTGAAACTAACACTTGTCTGTCCAGTTCTCCAAGACAAGAAGTAAATACTGAAGTGGAAAAGAACTGATCTAACTCAGAATTAAGTATTACTAGCAGAGTTTTTGGTTTTTTAATTAAAAACCATGTGCACTAAAATACCAAGAAATTGAAAGGGAAGTAGTTGTTTGGCATGGGATTATTTTAGATCTACTTTTTCCTTCAGGTTTTCACATGGTCCTGCATAAACATTTCCTGGCTCAATATTGTGTTTGCTCACACCAAAGTTCTTCCACAGACGCTTTTACTTCCTGCTGCGAAGAAGGGGGAGGGCAGGCAGTGTGAGTGTAGCACTATTTATCCTCCTCAGACAAGGTTTGATTTAGAAAAGAACCAGTCACAACTTGCTGGGTACCAGAAGCCGAATAAATTATTTTACTGTTTGATTATCCACATCATTCAAAATCTGCGTCAGTGGCAATTGGCTTCATCCCTGTCACACTGAGACCTGGGCTGCACAAGTTTGTCTCACAGAGAAATGTGAAGTTTCTGGATATGAAGGCTCCTGGAACTGTTGGTTTTCAAAAATTCTGCCTTGGAMTGAGCACCTTAACTCCTCCCTGTTCTGTAGCACAGCTAAAATGGAGCCATCCTGCTGGAGCCTGTAGAGCCAGCAGCTTCCCCAGGGATCCCCCACACCCTTCCCCTCACGCTAACGAGCCGCTAACTAACAGAGTAAATAGAAATAAATTAGCAACAAACTCATTCTGGTCGATGTCAAGGAGGAAGAGAATCCCTAAGAGGAATTTAAACAGGGGAAAAGATACACGAGCTTCACAGTCCATTGTATGAAAGAGTGCTTGTGCAAGATACCGAATTTAAAAAAAAAAGGAAAAAYTTTCTTAAACAAAAGACAGACATAAGACTTGTTAAACAAAATGGAAAGTAAGTCTCCAAGGCTTGCACCACTAATGGAACTGAAGGGGAGGGATGAAAAATGTTACCATTATCTCTATCTCAGGAAGTCCCAAAACCATGATTCAGTAGAAGGTAGGAGAGTACACTGAGAAAGGATCATTACGTGCTTGACATTTTCTTATACGCTACCCCAGGCTGCTGTCAGAAACAGGATACCCAGCTAGACAGATGTTTAGTCTGATCCTGCATGACTGTTCCTCCTCTGTGATAGGAAGACATAAATGTGGAGAGGAGGAAAGTTATGTGCAACTCMGGGATCACATGAAACTTGGAGTTGATGCAGGCACAGCACCTGACAGTGAGGAGAGTCAAACCAAGGCACGTCAGCTCTGGGCAAATTCTGATCAAGGACTTTACCTCTGGGAGAAGTTCACACTGTTCAAAATCCTTCTCATGGACTCTAAGACTTGTCTTAAGGACATAGGGCACCTTTGGAGTGAAATCACTTCCCCTAGCCTTCTCTAGTCCTTCAGTTACATATTTCATTCTTTACCAAAAAAAAAAAAAAAGTTTTCTCTGATCTGTGTGTAAATTATNCAAAAAAAAAAAAAAAAGTTTCTCTGATCTGTGTGTAAATTATCCATCATGCTATTGACAATGTGGACGTTTTCTGCACTGCATTATCTAGCTCTTCCCAAGAATATAAATCTTCCCAATGCCACCAGTCCTTCTGATATTCAAGTCAAAACTTATTCACAAAGGTCAGCGTTTGTTATCCTGCCACCAAGAATTTGGGAGCTAAAGCAGATATGTAGAGAAATCTTGCAATATAGTGACAATGTCACAATGTCAACTGTAATTTCTAAGYTGTGCATAGATCACCCAAATCATCACAGCTCAAACACAGCTGGAACAATTCCTAGTCAGAAAGAGTTTTACTTCCTACTTTACTACGGAAAGGGAAATAGGTAACAACAGTCACAAGAAATTTTCTTTCAGCACAGCCATCAGAAAGACTACCTGTTTTTGCTCCTAGCCACTGTAACTCATGCTCTTTCAGGCAGGTTTGCTAAAGAAACTGTATCTAGAAAATGTTATACAACAGTTGCAGCAAGAAGCCTATAGAGCAGCCTATTCACTGTGACAAATCACACTGAGCTTGCTGCACACCAATACTCAATGTTTTCTTCCGGGTCACTGAATTGATTCTGGTTCAAATTCCTGACAAACCATTTCATATGTAAAGACATTAAATGACTAAACCCATTTTCTTCTGCTAGCTGGGTCTAGCATCTAGGAGCTAGGGTAGCCTGCAAGGCCATACACAGCATGATACAAGCACACTCAGACATTTCTCAGATGACTATCCTGCCACTGTAATGTTATATAAAAGGGAGCTGCTCCATCTTTCTCACAGCAGCAGCTGCTGTCACTGCTTTATGAGGAGATGAAGCTCTCCAAGGATATTGTGTGCTCTGGAACACTCACCAGATCAGCTGTCCCAGGTAATTCTGATCCCATAACATCAGCTTCCTGGATCCTCATCAAGCTGACAGAGCAGGGCAATGAGCTCTGCCAAAACAGAGCTGTTTTGGACCTCAACTGCAACCAGCATGGCAGGCACCATGGGACAGCAAAGCTGCTCATGGAGTTAAGTGTCACCAGGGCTAGACTGCAATTAAGAAGGCACTCTTAGAGCCACTGTTTTGGATTTAAATAGCCTACTCTTCCAAATCTCAGGTAAACAATGYGTGACTTCATTGGTCTACTTCTCTCAGCAGTATTGTACATGCTACAAATTTATTGCTCAACTGAATGASAAAGTTACTTACTGGTTGTGTGCACCATGGCCTGATCCCTAAGATGAYTCTTCAGGATAGGTAGATTACATGWAAATAGTTATAATGGAATGATTTTCACTATGCAGGAAATCCCCTCATGTCACTTCAGCCAGCTTATAAAACCAGTATTTGTTTCATAAAGAGAGGGTGATGTGGTGGCAATACCAGCTTAAGCAACAGCTTCAACAAGGTCAGACCTGGCACTTAACAATAATACTCATGAGCAAAGTTTAAAACACATGGGGCAACTGTACAGAAAGCAATGTCTTTCTCTCTGCTCAGATAACAGATGAGGAAGCACAGACATGTAGTTTAAATTAGAGAGCARAATCCATGTGTTTGTGTTATAATAATCAATGTCACCTTGCACCAGAAGAAACAATACACATGCAGAAGGATTTCTTTCAAGATAATACTCTTTAAATTACATTGGTATACATTTTTAGTTAACAGCTATATACTTTTTCTGCTCTGAGACTCTTGCACACTGGAGACTTGCACAACAAGCTGGCACACAAGGTAAGATTCACACTGCATTAAGAAAAAGAGAAGTTCTCAAAACAGCAACAGAGTTGTTTAATTTGCCTTACCCTACACTGTCCATCAGAACAACACTTGTTCTTATTGCTGTGTCTATGTAAAAAGAGATACACAGATGGATATTATGTTAATTCACAAAAATATTAAAGACCTCTCATCAATGTTTATATATCAAGGAGTGCTCTTAATTTCCATCATAATGCCCATTCCAGTCATAACATGGTGCTCTTCTGGAAGACCACAATTAATCTGCTACCTCTCCAAATAATATTTCAGTGATTTTGGTTTAGGACTTSTTCCAGGTCAATAGTCCCTCATGACTGAATCTGTGTTTCAACAGGAAAAACTTTGCTGGGATAGGCAGGGGGAAGGTAATTTCCACTAAACCTGTAATGCTTACCAGTGATATTGAGCAGCAAYGTTTTTGATGCTGTGCAACACCAGATGAGAAATCACTTTCTAATTAAATGGGAAAGTATTGTCTATATGAGGTAAGAGCCAGCTTCTGAGTGTGGAAGTAATACCATTTTCTCATTTTGCAGGGTAGGTCTGCCCTGCTTCTTTAAAAGAAAAAAAAAAAATGAGTGTGGAAGTAATACCATTTTCTCATTTTGCAGGGTAGGTCTGCCCTGCTTCTTTAAAAGAAGACACTGTGAAAAAAAAAAAAAAAAAAAAAAAAAAAAAAAAAAAAAAAAAAAAAAGACCTTAGAAGGATTTGCTATGTATGCCATATAGAAACTGTTATTCCCAAGGCTCCACAACTCCTAAGTGTTTCAAAAACAGACACAGAAGAATGAGAAAACCAGGCAGGTGACAATAATGGCATCGGCAAAATACCTTATGCCTCACTCAGGTATTTTATATTCAAGGCACAAGTTACAACTCATAAATTTCATTAAATCTACCTAATTTATACCAGAATCCATTGCCTCTTTGTATTTCAAGGGAATAGAAATACATGAGAGATTGTGGACAAAAGTGATATTTCTTGTAGGAATAAAATCCAAACAGAAAAAGAGAGAGACTTAGGCTTAATCTTCCTTATTATTTGATAAAAAAGCATTTTCTGAGTAAAGGTACAAGTTATTTGTGGTTTTGATCACTCCTGTACRCTGTTCCATACCTAAGAGTAGAAAATGTTTCAAATATTTAACAAATCAGGGCTAATTATACAGAATAATTGAATCCTTAATATAAAGCCTGAGAGACTTTATTCTTCTAACGTTACTTGCTGCTGATGTGAATACCATGAGAAGAGATAAAGCCACAGACCTGCTAATACAAAGAAGACAGTTAAAAATTACTTTCAGTTTTGAGAAAAACACTAGGCTCTGAATATAAGTTAATTATTAAAGTTCAATTCCCTTCTTTTCCCAAAAAAAGTTATTTTAATTACTGCTTTTTTATGCCAAGTGTCTGCTTAACTTAAGAGAAGAAATGACTTTTTATTTGAAGCATTGCCTACTAGAAATAAGAGTTACTCAAGGGCAGTGTTTTATTGATAAAGCCTTTTTCTTAATAATCATCATATGTCATAACATTTCACAGGATTCATGAGGTTCATATTTTTTCAAAGGCAGAAACAACTGGAAGTTCTGATCAGAAGCTACAAAAAACCCCGAAGCACTGTCTAAAGTTGGAGTCATTTTTGCATTTTAAACTCCAGGTATGGTAAAAGTCATATCTTCATAAAAGTAGGAGAGGTAATTTGTTACCATAAGAGCCACCATTTTTAAACTGTTATGAGTATTTGCATACATTTACATGCACTGAAAGCACAGCCATTCAGAGCAACCAAGGTTCATTATGAAGACAAACATGCTGAGTATGACTGAGTGACAATCCACACAATGGCTGAATTAAACTTTACATTCACCCACCATTTTTCTGAGGAGGAGGAACAGCTAAGGATGCCTTACATCTCTTCAGCCACTTTTTATTTTTGATAAACCCTGGGGCTGCCTCTGTTAAGGTGAGAGAATGCACGAAGCAGCCCATTCAGCCYGTTGAAAACCTCTGCTATGGTCTCTGACTTCTAGCAGGCAAGCTTAAATGAATCTCTCTCAAACAGTGGAATAGGTAGGAAAACTGGTTTATCAAAAAGACATACACAGTTCCCTTAAACRGTTCAACTTTAAGGCATGTCTGCATGCATTCCTACTGCCTGTGACAATAGTAACACTTCCTTTCAGCCTAATAGGTCCTGAGCCCCATCCTTTGTCTGCTGATTAACTGCTCTATTCATTGACCAGACCACTAATTGCATGCTCCTTATAGTTACCCTACATTACTGTAAGAATTAATGAGACACAATTACAGCTCCCAGAAATCTCAGGCCTAGCCAACTGCAAAGCACTCCAACTGAATAAGAACTCCCCAAGAATAAAGAGAAAAATTCAGCCCATTGTTCACAGGAAGCAGAATGTTTTTTTGTTAAAAAATTGTATTTATTTGAAGCTGTTTCATAATTAGGCCCTG
>NW_026623374.1:349306-370000 GCF_030028575.1 Malurus melanocephalus | reverse complement strand
AAAAAAAAAAAAAAAAAAAAAAAAAAAAAGAGGGAGAGAATAGGGAAAGAACTTGGGAACCAGCATTCACTGAGAAATCACAGCGGATGCAGAGACGAGCACACAGTTCAGATATGAAGAGAAAAAAAAACATAAGGAAGGAGTGCATAAAAAATAAGTGCTATGAACACTGCAAACATCTATAACCAATCAACTGTTTAAACAGAGCCTGTCCCACTGTATGGGAATTACCATTAATGCAATCTTGTATTTTACAGCTTCAATCYTAAACAATTTAAATTAAGCATATGGCAGGCTTCTGCAGCCAGGTCTCTACTATGAGATGGAAGAAGAGGAATTTAATTTCCCACTCTCAGAATTTAATATGCATTAGAAGTCAGTGTCATTAGCCATGAAAGTCAAAATGAAGGACAGAAAATGAGTTTTTTGAAAATCACCCATATTGAAAACTGCACTCACATTTAATCTGTGTAATCAACAGCCACAGCTATTCAAAGTCTTAGTGACTACAATCACTACCTATTAGCCTGYAAGTAGTTCAAAAGCTATTATTCTCACTTGAACAATTTTCCAATACACATGAGACAGCATTAAGTTAATGAAGTTAATATGCAAAGTCAATATTCTTTGTTATGAAGTCATCTTATTCCATTGGTTCCTCTTCAACATATTTTCACCATATAAACTTGATTTAAATTACACGTATAGTTTGACAAAGCCACTGATACTTAAAATAGAGTTTGAAATGCAGCACTATACTTTATAGTCCCAGTAACCATTTTCCAGGGTACAATTTATAGCAGCCACTGAGACCCCAGACTAAGCATGTCAGACTGGCACTGCTACATTCCAGAATCAACATCTTTGGACAGAGACAACATTTTTTGTACGACTCTACRGGGATTCTCAATAATTGCACCTAACTGCGGTAATAGTTTAAATTCATGGAAAATGGATGTTCTTCTGATATTATCGCTCACTGATATCACAGCAGAACGCTTTCCTGCATGAAGCAGACAGTTACCACCATGTGGTGCTGAATCCCAAGCAGGAAACAAGGCACAAATATGGATCAGAGACCTTTGTGTTCAGTGTATAATAAGTCCAATATCCCTGTCATAGAACAGCAATCATTAACTCGGGGATCTTTTGTTAAATGGCCCCTGTGGCTGGACTGGTAACAGCAGGGATCGAATTTGCAATCCTCAAGACTAGATTCATCTGTCAGGGAGACTGCAGGCCTACAAATTCATGCATTTCCAAAGTAAGTCTCTAGGACTTCACATGAAAATACCAATTTCAATTAACCTTGGCTGATTAATCAACCTCAGTGCACAGCCGCAGAGCTTACATGCACACCTCTGGCTCTGGCTGTATTATTTGAAATGGGCTTTCCACATGTCTTGAAAAAAACCTTTGAGGAAAAAAAGAAACCTTTGTCTCAAATAAAACATCACCTAGCTTGTTCAAGCTGTTCCCATTTCAAGCCCAAAAATAGAACAAGTCTGAATTCCTGCAGAGTGTGATGTGAAATTATTTCTACTAGTGCAAATAATGTATTCTGGTATCTGGTCCAGCCTTCATTTCAGATTGTACGAAGTAACTTAACCAATACAAAATATCCACACCCTGGAGGTTAGATGTAATTTCTAGTCAGGGTGTCTCTCTCACCATAACAGAAAAGGGAGTCCTTCCTGCAACAAACATTCTGAGCCCAGTCTTTAGGGCGTCAATTCCAAGTAAATGAAAGGTAATTGGAGGCATACAGGAAGAGCAAGGTAAGAGGCAAGGGAAAGTTTTAGGACATAACCTGAACTCACTCACACCATTTCTACTCTCCTGTTCCACTACGAATTTCTTTAGAACTACTTATCCTCCATGGTACTGCAAATAGCACAAGCAAAGGACAGTCCTGATCCATCATGTGTTTCCACATGTTTTTTTATCTTGGCACTGATTCACCCAAGGAAGATTCCACTTTTGTACTTCTCACCCTTTAGTATGCATGTTGCACATCATAAGCTTCAGTACTAGGGAGTTTTCTTCTTTCCCTTTCACTGTTATGTCTACATTCAGCCCCCTCTCTTCCTGAAAGTAGCTCAGTTTTGTCTGTACAGTCTCTTAACTGTGGCCCCAAAAGTATCTTTAAGACTAGAACCACCAACAGGAGAGGTGTCAAACACGAAAATTCATGCATTGTCAGGCACTATTTATGCAACTTGCAGCTGYAAGACAATCCTGCAGAGAGAAGATTAACAGGAGATATCCAGAGCTGCTCTGGAGGTCATCCTTGGGAGCAAGGTAAGCATAAGCTGTGATGCATCATCTCTGTGTGCAGCGATAAACTGGTGTAGGAGTCCCCACAGGATGAAGCTTGCAGCTGATTTACACTAGAAAGGTTAATATAGAAAATACACTAACAAGATTCCTCTTTCCAAGCAACTTACACCTATCCCTCAAGAGAAGTAAAATGTACAGGTAAAAGAGCTCCTTATGCAGCTTCTGCACTGGGGTTTTTGTTGGCATAGCTATGTCAGCAAAAAATTCATATCCGTCCCTGACAGGCCTCCTTGATAACCCTTTCAAGTGCAAACCAAGTGTCAGTATTTCTGCTATGACAGAAAAAGAGTTCTGCCCTAGTCAKGAGCTGAAGATTTGGCCTTTCACGACCTGGAAAGGTTCTTTCTTCCAAGGAAGTCAAACCCCAYGATCATGTTTTCCACCATGAAAATAATAATAATTGATTAATACAGTACAATACTGTATTAACACATATAGAGCAGGAGAAAATAGATCAGTAGCAAACCATTTATATTCTGCATTCCCATGTAAAAATTGTCTTTACGCCATATTAATGCCACAGAAAATCCAGAGAATGGGAGGCACCAACAGTTCTATGTGAAAAATAGAACTRTGATTTTTAGGTTAGTCTAAAAATAATTTTAAATCTACTAATCTCTGGATATAGTAGGTTATATTTGTCACTCAGAAATATTTATGTAATTCTAAGAAGAGATTCTATACATTGAATTCCCAAATACATCCCAGATCATGGAAGAAGCTGACCAAGTACAAACATTTCATTTCAATCAGCTCTTTTAGGTAGAAAGTCAACAACACTGCTTTGAAAGCAGCTAGATGGCTTTAAAGACAAGACAATTAAATTTATAAATCTATCAAATGTGATCAGACAACAACCCCAGAGGTGAAGAATGATTGGAGGAAGACATGCTGCCACAGGCAGAGTTGCAGGTGGCTCCCTAAGGATCACCAACCTTGTACCTGTTCCCAACATAATTTACCATATTCTCTCTATCCAGTTCAGTTGCATCTGATCCTATAAGATTGTTTATGGAATAAGTTTAGGCCTTGCACTGATGGGGCAACAAAAGGCCCTTTGAAAGCCCCCCTCACCGGGGTGGAGTGCAAGGCCCATGGTCCACTTGGGGTGTTCCTCAGTACAAACCAAGATCTTCCATGACAAAATTCCGCATGAATAAAGCAAAGTGTTTCTAACTACTTACACATGCAACACCCATGACCATCAATTAGCCAAGCAGCGTGAATACCTGAGCCACAAGAAACAGTCAATCACATTAATTTATTTAGTTAATTAATTAATTAATGTTCCTTTATTAAATAGAAAGAAAATGTRTTTCAGAAGCAAAAAGCAATCATCTGTGATATCTAAGCACTTAAATCACTACCCAAACTGCATCCTGCTCCTAAAACTGAGATAAATTTATGGGAATAAAGTGTTCTGTTGATTTATGTCCTGATTTACTATTGCTAGTTCCAGAAGAGCGAACAGCAGAGTAGAATGGTTCCTGTGACAAAAGCATTRGACTGACATAAGGTTCTGCATCCTTTAAATACCTGTGACACAAACCCCCAGCATTGCACTTTTTGTCAGTCAAATGAAGCATAGTTTGGCTAATATGCAACTTGAATATTGGTCTCATGTTGRCAAAAACCAGATTGAAGGACAAAATAGTAAAATCCCTGACAATTTTGAGCCTTAATGATTCCTTTAAATCATCTTTACAAGGTGCTCTACAAATACCAGAAGTCTTATGTTTCATATATGCCATTGTGAGAGGGAAGCCAGTCACTGGAAATCAAGGGCCTCTATTATGGATAAAAAGTGTAAGAGTGGAAAGAGCTGAAAAAGAACAGATAGTGCAAAGAAACACGGGATAAGACTAGGAAGAAACATCTCCCAAAGCAGAAGCATAATTAAGCATCCAAACTGCTCGTTAACAGTAAATAGCCAATGAGATAAACATGTATGGAAGAAAGCAASGATGCGTGGGGAATTAAGAGGTTATATTGCAACTAAGCTTTATACATGGAGAGTTCCAAGGTATTTAGGCTTCTGAATTCTACTTAGGAACACAAAGTCCGACTCAGTTCTACAGGAAATTAGGCACCTTCACCTCTCTGACAAGTCAGGTTCAAGGACTGCTCCCACAAGACATCAGTGTCCGTGCCTCYCTTGGGCTGTCTCACTGTATTAGGCAACCAGAAGAACATTATGAAGAAACTCTTGATGCACCAGTGACTCAGAACAAAACTCTCACTCTACCATAAATACCTTTAATGTCCTACACATAGGACCATTTAATGAGACTGAGTAAAGAGCAGTTGCATGCTGAAAATGTATGGGGGAAGGGAAGTAACAGACAGTTGCTTATTCTGAACTTATGTACAGGTTCAGAAATTTCCTCTGTAAAGCTACTGGCCTTTCTCCACACACAATTATCATGTACCATTTGTGTTACTGTACAGCCTGTCAGTTCAGGCCATGGATGACTCCTACACAGATGCAAAGAAAAAAAGAACATGTCTACACACCTGATGCAAGTCATGCAACCCAAAGAGTTTCCGTAGCATAACTSTAAAAAATTTTATGGGCTTAAAACTAATTATTATCATCCACGGTAGGATTATCATAAAAACATTCTTCATATTACATTTGAACAGGCTTAGAAAGGAGAAATATGCATTGAACCACAAGGAGAAATACAGATTATTACAGTGTTACATAGAGACAGGRGAAAAACCTTCTTTGAAAGCAGTGGGATTTTTTTACATAGCTAGATAAAATGTATTCTATGCAAATGGCTTACAAAAACTGAACACATGGGAACCACTCCAGTGACTACAGTCTTGGAGGGCTTTCTGTTATAAACACAAGAATATGTTTGGATATCATTTATAGCACATACTCCCCAGCAATAATTTACCCTTCCACTCAAAAACCTTGTGCAAAGGTATTTCACAGTTATCACACAAAAAATCAGAATAACTTCACAGACAGTAACAAAGGTTAAATTTGCATCTGACACCAGTATCTTCATAGGATAAAGTATATTTTAATGAAGATATTGTCAGCAATACATGTGTTTATGCTTTTTTTTCCCTTTCACACTTGGATTTTATTTCATTTATGTCATGATCTACCTTGCAAGTTTAAGAAATGCATCATTTATTCATGACCTCTACTTTCTTTCAGAACCTCTCAGTTACACAGAAGACCAGGTTAAAGGAAAATCAAGTGGTTTGTCTGATAACAGCTAGTGTCAAARCAAACTGTGTGTGTTGAATTTCTGTTAGCTGAAGTCACAATAAAAAGAACCCAACCCAAAAACCAGTGATTGCTTTACCTTTTTTCAGAATAAACTCTCATAATTAAACTTTCTACTTTCCCAAGTAGCTGACTATGTATTCCTGCACAGCAGGAGGCTTTCTCCACAGACATATTGACTTGGACAATAAACAAAGCAAAAATCCCTGACTGGAATTTACAGCTAAATTTAACCATGCATATTGTTAATAAAATTTGCATATATGTCTTTCAACATTTAGAAAAAATAAAAGTTGAAATTCAATGAATTTGGGCACTGCACCGCTTTGCAAGAAGAAAAAAAAATGAGATTTAAGTTGTAATTTCCATATTTATTGAGGCTGCATGTCAAAGGAAATCTGTGTAAAAAAAAAAAATCCTGGTGCTGCCTTGATGAGATTTGAAAGATGACAGCATATTAATAGTAAAGGAGCTTCTCCTTACAAAGATGGCTTAAACAGTACCTATAAAACACAGATGAAGGGCCACCTAATTTTAGAAAAAATTTCCAGCATCTCTGATTTCTCTGTCCTTCAASCACAAAACAAATAAAAGCAGTTAACATGTTTTGAAGAAATATCACCCAACCTTTCCCCTCAGTATCAACTTTCCCCATGAAACATTAACAGATCAGTTGGCACTGACTTCTTAAAACACAAGGTGGTAAAGGAAACTTTAACTGATACTTTTTCATTGATTTTTTGTCACAACACTTGCTCTCCAAAGCCATGAACGTCAGTAGCAAACAATCACCTTCTATTTTTAATTTTTGTGTCTCTTTTCACAGCATCCTGGACATTTGGATGTCTTAGGAATTTGATTTAAAGGAATTAAGGTTTTTAGCTCCTTTAAAACTAAGTTACTTTACCTGGAACYGCCTAGCCACAAAAAGCAGACAATGGAATGCAGTTCTGCCAGCATAAAACCTTTTAGATAAGCAAAAACACTTCCCACTAAAGAGAGAAGATCATACTCCTTTGAGGTAATTTTCCAGCACAAAAGCTGGATGTATTCCAGGGATTATGMTATTGGTTGAGTGGTTTGGGTTTGTTGTATTGGGCGGGGGGTTTTCTTTTTCTTTCTTTATTTTTTTTTTTACTGTAACAGTGAATTTTTATCAGTAAAGCCTTCATTAATTTATGAAAAAATGTTCACATTACCACAGTGTGCATTTTATGGTTTTTAATACTTGCACTTGCAGGATTCCAAGGGCACCTGTAACCTGTGCTTAAGTCTTTAGAGTTTGGCTACTCCCGATCTGGAGGACTGGGAAGGCAAAAGGGAGGAACTTGGTCATCRCTTGAGGCATTACCCACAGCTGACCGAGCAAATAAGTGGCGCAGTCATTCTTTTCTCAGGTTTCGGGTGAAACAAACAACCATTAACACTGAAACAACAAGATTTCCAGCACCCCGCTGAGATGCACAGATCAGCTCACACCTCCCAAAGCACTTCTAGCACTCACTGTAGGCCTGGGCAGGAGATCTCTGAACCCTGCTCCTGAATTTTCCCTTCAAATACAGCTACAACGTTTTTCTTTGCTAATAAACAAGCCGTGCTGTGAGAGAAGTGCAGTACAACAAGCACCCCTAGCACTCGGACTGGGGCTATAAACAGCTTTGGATCATCACAAGGGCTGACTGAGACTCTAACACAGGGTGGAACCCACCAGAGCACCCTCTTGTCAGATCCACGTGTTGCAGCCTTCCTTCAGATTGTTTYGCAAAATGCTGCATTCAGATATTGTGTGACAGAGAGAGCTGAGGAAGTGCAGGAGTAATTTTATTCTGCAAATGTGCAATAAAAACTAGGTAAATAACCTCAGTGACACAGAGGAAGTCATCAGTGTCTTTTCTGCATTCTGGTCCAATCACAGGAAACCAAAAAACCACAGAAGAAGCGACTTTCAGTGAGGCAACCACGAGAAGCTGAGAGCTCACTGGGATGTGTCCATGACACTGAGGTCAGCAGAAGTCAAGGATCACAATTYTCCAAATACAAATTGCTGAGCAGGAAACCAAGCCAGCAGTTAAACATTGCGGAATCAGGYGCTGAAATTAATGAGTGAAAGATTAATTCACTCACAGGCTGTGTGTACATGGTCACCTCATGGGGCCATCACCAGGAAGACAAGAGATCTTCTTAGAAGAACTGGCTCTACCAGAGGCTAATTAACAGATATGCTGACTGTAAATAAAAGCAGGAGGTGGTAAACAGAAAAGAATAGAAAGTTTGACGGGGCTCCCAACGGATGCTGTGTGTCAATAAACGTCAGTTGAAACTTAGATGCTGCTTTTGTGCACTCTTAAGGAAATCATTATAATCACATTATTCTGCAACACAGTCTAGCCTGATCTCCATGCATCATACCAGAGAGGATATTTTTGATCAGCTAGACATTTGTTAATTGCAAAACCAAGCATCTTGAAGTTATTTTGTTTTACATGCAGAAYGAAGCAGCTTATTTAAAAGTGTAAATTAATACATTCAGATTTACTACCCATAAAACTAACAATACCCATGAAGCTAACAATTATTTCGTATATCCCAAAGCAATTTAGTGACTCTTGTAAAAATACTGTTTGTTYCAAACATGCCAGTTAGATAACACAAACAGTTCTACAAAACAGACAAGACTGATATACACAATGACAAATAAACTTTTTAAGCACAGAAACACTTTTTCAGTTTATCCTCATAATTTCCTAAACCTGTAGAAGATGTATGCCTTAACTCCAGGTTTTTACTTTRGATTCTTTATATGTATTTTACCACAGCATTTTCTTTCACTGTCTAATTCACAAATTTTCTGCCAATAAAGGACTACCCATAAGAAAAACAGTTCTAATATTACTGAACACTTAAAAGATGGTGATATTCATGGTCCATTCTCTGCCCCACACCCCCAAAAGTCAACTCCCACTGCAAACCAGATTTTTTGTTTTCTCATCCCCTCTCCCATTTAAGAACCTGATTTGACAAACCTTTTCTCCAGCAAACAGACATTTTAAAGTAATCAGCRTCACTGACAGGAGGACAGACTATTTTGCATGAGAAAGTTTACAGGATGTAATCTTCTCTTTTCCTTGAAGTTAAAGTAATTACTACCTAGTACTGAAATGAAAGAAATTTAATAGTGTCAGTCCAATTACTTATGAACACATGTTTATTTTACACCCAGTTACTCCCCTCAATTCTTCCAGTTTCAGAGTGGACAGATTTGGTAACTCTTTTTGCTTCTCAGCTCTTGACATTATAAAAAAAATTCTGATTAAGGCATACAAATTATGTGAGAGAGGTTGCACTATTCTGCCATTCTTGACATACATTAGAGGCAGGATTATAATATCTTCTTTGACTTCATAAAATTTCTAAATTGATTTTAATATAATTTACATATTTTTATTGCATTTCTGGGAAAACCTTAATTTTTTTTTTCTACTTTTTCCAACTCATGATTTCTAATTTACTGAAATTTCTTCCTTGTAYAATGATTATTTGAAATAATGCTAATTGACTGTAAAGCACTACATTTCAGAAGTATTTAGATTCCACACATGAGCAGCTGGTACTGTATGAGCTCACTCTTATGCTTCAATATTGTGCTTTCCTTTCTCCATTGTCCTTCCTGCCACACTTTGGGTTGATGAATCTATTTCTCAACAACACTCAAATTATTTTTTCCTTTCAAATGTTATCTGGTTATTAGCTTTTCTTGCAAATATTTATTTTAAATAGTTCTAAAATAATAAAAGGGAACTTYGAGTGCTAACAATGTACTATAATAAAATTGTGCTGACAGAAATCTGAATAAAAAGTCTCCACCATGTGAGGAGAAAAAAAAAAACCACCTATTTTGGTCAATATAACATCTAGGTTAAGCACACATGAGTAAAACTAAATATATATACTTTCAGGAAATCATAAAAACTCTGCAGATTTTATTAAAAATATAGAAAATAAATAGCTGCTGTCTTACTAAGCATATGCTCATTTACTGATTTGATCCTTAATGCTGTGAAAATTAAATCAGCATAGTATTGCCTAGCAGTCATGAACTAAATTAAACTGCCATGAAAACAAAGTTAAGAATAGCTGGAAATTTCTGTAAAGCAGTTACAATACAAAACAAGCAATAAAGAATATCAACTTTTCCTAAGAAATGCCACATGTTGCCAGTTGGTGGTAGCTTCTGGCTACAGACTGCATTCTGACACTGAATTAATGACAGAAAGTAACACATACTGAAACTAATGCAGATCATACTAACAATTTCCCTCCCTGATTTTTAATATTTGCTTTGTTTTCTCTTCTTGCCATAATACAAGGTCCAGTGAACTTGGCAATAATGCTCTACCCACCAGCTTTGGAAGAACATGCTAAAAGGTTCACAGTTGTACTTAAGACAYAGTTGTTGCAAATTCTTACTTCTACAAAAAGAAACAAAGAAGAAATGGAAGCTGCAAAACCTACTTTAAAAAAAAAAATCAACAAAAATTTGAGACTCCAGAATCACAATCTATTCTCTATCCCTGTGCTCATATCTTTTGTGACTGACTTACACTTTCCTTGGAGAAAAGAGTTTAATTTCTGATAAATTTCAGTGAATTCCAGATGGCAAAAGGCTACATTTACTCATTTTTCTCATTTTTTCAGTGTACTTCTCCTCACCCAAGGATGGCTACGACAATTCAGATCAAAGGTCCATTTAGCTCAGCTTCCTGCTTCCAAAAGCAGCCACGAGCCACTTGAGAGAAGGGAGCATGAGCAAAGAAATCAAATACAGTATTTCCCAAAATAACTCCCTAGCCCTTCAACTACATTCCACTCAAGAATTTCTGAGACTGATGTGATTTATCTATTTATCTTGCCCAATGGACCTTCTTTCTCAAACACTTATCCAATTATCCCTTAAACTTACATGAACTTCTGCATCCACAACAGGCCAAAGCAAGGTTACCCTGGGCRAAGAACTAGGAACTGTATTGTAGTGATGTTGTTTTGTGCACAGTCAATGCTCAGTACTCACATTTTCTTATTAAAACACAGCCAAATTTTTTTTTTTTAAAAAAGGAGCAAGATTGATGCACCCCTCAAAGGAAACTGAGTGTGCACATACCCCAGCAAGTTGAGTCCAGTGGGAATTAGCATTCCAAACACAYTAAAATGCTGCAATAGCAAGAATTATAACAAGGTTGAATATAGCTTGAAAAGCAGGCAGATGTCATGAGTGAAAAAACAGACACCCTAACAAAAGCAGCCAAAAAACTCTGTAAGCCTGCCTCAGTCCAACAACCGAATTTTGATCCAAGGAGGTTAAATATAGGGCTGCTTAAAAATTTTCCACTGCATCTATTTTTGATGGGAGACAAGGCTTTCAGCTGAACACTTTCTGGTTGGATTGTTTGGGGGTTTTTGGCATTTCTAAATATGTACTTGCTTCTGCAAGTATACTTTTCTTACCAAAGAGCCAAACTTATCAACAAAAATATTTTGATTGAAAATGTAGCATGTTATTAAGAAATGCTAGTGTAGCATTTCATTGTATCTCTGGCTTACCTGCTTCTTGTGGCCGATCTCTATCAACTAGACTTACCATTTAAATGAGAATTCTGATGACAGATCATTTTGAGGGATTCCCCACTGCCAGCACTCCCTTCAAAGAGGAAAGAACATGGCATAGTGCCAARGGTGGTAGGCAGCCTCAGCCTTGCAGAGTAGGGCCAGCAGGCATCCCACTTGTAGTGTCAGAGGAGGACTGTAATATTTTTCAAATCAAGAAGTTTTAGTTTTCAGACAAAGTCTTCCAGTCTTCTGAATTCTGTCAAAGCATGAGGTGTTTCCTGGAAAATTAAGACCCCAAAAAAAAAAAAACCCCAAAAAAAGTTTTGTATTTTTTATCGAAAATTCATTCAGGAAATTTCATGGGTCAAGAAAGATCTTTCTTACTCACTAACCTGCAGATTCAAACCTRTCAGCTGGACCCATCCACCCACAAATCAGAGAAACTTTGAACGGGACTAAACTGTCTCAAGTTTTCCATCACAGTTCTGTTGGCAGAACTGTTTAAAAGCCAAGGAGTTAAATCCAAATAAAAACAGAGCTCAGTGGATGTGATAACTTAATGTCTGAGCCCAAAACACCAACCAGCCCACCTTACAAAAGCAAAGGATGAAGATAAGATTCAGACAATGGCTACACTTGCTATGTAAGAAATTGGCAATACAAAAATATGTACAGCAAAATTGGCAAACTGGCAAGAAGTTATTCCACTTATTATTCCCTTTCAGAGTTTTCTAATTCAGTAAATTAAATCAGAAGGAATAAATCTGATAAGACTAATACAATMAAAAGTAACAGCTATCCCAACATGGCTATTATGTGTAACCCCACAATCGCCTGGAAGAACCAAAAGCTTCTCATGCAAAACCAGGCCCTGACCAGACCTGAAGACAAAGAAACACACAAGACTACCTAAGACTACCARGAAAAATGTTACAAGCAAATTTCTAGTATTTTTTCCCCTTGTGGCTGTTTCCTGACATACAATACCAACCACTCACCCCAACGGCAAAATAAATGTATAAAGAAAACAAATAAAAGACAAGAAATCAATCAAGACTGCACCTTTTGTAACATTGTTGTGAACCTACAAAAGACAACTGCAGAAAATCTCATGCCAGTGGGGTAGTTCTTTCTTTCCCCTCACCATGCACACAGAGGACTATTCCTGCCATCATTATGCCAACTAAGAACCAAGAAAATTCAAAGGAACTGGCAAAGGAATATTCCTATTTAAGAACTCAGTGAGTAAAATGAAAGGAAGGACATTTTGCCATTACAGTGAAATTCCTTTCAACACCTTGCTTTCCAATCACACCATTCTTTCATTAAAATAAAAATAGAGAAAAGTTTTTAGGAGTTTCTGCTGAGACTAGACACCTAAGAGCTCCCTATAAGCAGTTCCAAACACTGCCTAATGCTGACTCCTTGCACAGCGTTAACATCTTTGAAAAGTGCTAACACAATTTGTCATTCTCCAGGCAAATTTATTCATCAAAATTAGTACAAGCYGAAGCCTGCTATCCTTACTCATATTTGGAATAATCAACTACTGCTGCCCCAGMAAAATTGGTACAGTGAAGGATTAGTCAGGGTCTAACTCTAGAGATAAAAGATTTGTTTAGAATAAATGAAATACAAAGAATAAATATTCAAAATTACTGATGAAAGATACATCTGTTATTTCCATTTTATCTCCTGGGCAACAAGTAATTTCAGTAAGAATTTTTCAGTGTGGTTTTTATCAYTCAATATTTTAAAAATTACTACTGGGCATCCATCAAAAGTTGGAGATTGGAAACTGTGAAACTTTAAAAATGCTAGTTCAAACATATGCAAAACATTATTCCCTTAAATTTTAGTGTTACTGACCTACAAGGTGCAAAAAGTAGCATCAGAATTTGTGACCAGCTTCATATTATTCAAGGATTTAATGACACATTTCCCTTCAAATCACTTACACAGTTTTGCTTTCTCATATATCTGGCTTTTGGCCTTATCCATGCCTTTCAACATTTCTTCTTCAGTTCACTTCTTACTCATAAGCACATCACCTCATAAGWTTCTTCTTTAAGTTACAGCCTGTGAGAGGGCATACATGTAAGCTGATGTCTCCATAGAGCTTATGCAACTCAAAGTGGACTACACTGCTTAATCTTGTCTCTGCATCGACCTTTTCCCACCAGACTGGATCAGGTGGGCACGGAGCTGAACACAGGCTGGGCTGGATATTTCACCAGGCACCCCACAGCTCCTTGAGTGTGGCAGCTGAGCCATCCCAACTCTGACTTACCCTGCATGAGAGGGAACCCTGCATTCCCCATCTCCTCTGTCGTGGCTCTTTCACCCTGTCAGCATCAATACTCAGAGCTGGTAAGAGTTCAATGTTCTGTTCACCTGTCTGCTGTCACCTAAACATGGGTTAAGTAACAAAGTCAGGAAGTGAATAGGCAGAGTGCTCTTAGCTCCCCCAACAGATATGATTTCATGTCATACCACGTTAAAGCCAGGTGGGAGTTGTAATTTGGAAGCTGCCCATCCCAGCTGGCCACATCCCAGACAGGTAAGGCAGGTGGCAGTGCAACAGCAGGGGACATTTACCAGAAGATTTGCAGGGGTTTATAGCCAAGCTGTTAAAACAGAGGTCTCCAAAGCTGAAGACTGACCAAATGGATTTCCCAATCCATGCTGGGAGTAGGGATGGTGAATGTGCCATCTGAGCATATCTGAGGATTAGTTACATTTTGATGGAGCGTGGAGAGGGAATCACAAACACAACTGAAGGAGTCCCTGGTGTGGCAGAGGCCTGGACACACTTTTCACTTTGAGAAGAGAGTTGTGCATGTTTATCCTCTCATATTAACCCCCAGASACCAAACCTCTCCTTGCCAACCTGAACACACATCACCTTCCTGAGATTCAGGAGGGCATTGACATACTAATGTTTTAGCAGTGGCCCAAAAGTAAATTCATGGTTATCTGGGTAATCAGAAGAAAACAACCCTACTCACTATGTCCATACATACCTTACATGCATTATGGTTAGCAATTTAACTATATGAAATTTGTGTTATTCTCCAAATATGATGGCAACTGATCAACAGACTGTTTTTCATACAATTCATACAATTTGTCTTCCAAAGTCACGTGAATTATCAGGTATGAAATACCACACCATGAAGCATTACAGTCTGAAGCACGGGTGGATTATAAATACAGTTGTCAAATAATGGTGGGAAAAGAAAAAAAAATAACATTAAGGGAAAAGCCCTCAAGAACACTTATTTTCCTCCATAATCCCGATAATCTGTATTTTCTTGCATTCCTTCCTCCTCCCATTGTTTCACTAATGAAAAATGCAGCAATACACAATTACACTGAGAGGGCCACAACCTGCACAGTGTGGGAGAGCTGGGCTAAAGCCCTTCAATAGGAGCTCATCTTCTATTGCCCTCATGCTAAACTGCTGCTCCCACTGACTCCTTACACTTCTCATACTCATTCTGCTGCTCACACTGCTTCTCTAGTGAACCCATGCATTCAAAGCAGCCTCAGGAAGAAATCTAACCATAGTTTGTTCTTGTGTTCAGCAGAAAATCCTCCAGCCACATTCAGGGCCACAGCSTGCAGCTTCACCATTGGAGCAATCCTCAGCCCACAGCACTGACSGATCACTTTGTCATCATCCTTTATGGCAAAGGGACAGCAAAATACTCTTCCAGCAGCTTCTCCTGCCYCTCTGCCACCTGCTCACTGCACTCCAGGAGTAGCTATTGCAGCACATTGCTTTCAGCCTTTTTTCTTGTTGCCTGAAGTCTCTCTTGTGTCTCACWGAACAACAGTAGCACCATGGTACTGTGCCCATCCACGATCAGGTTTGACATGCCTGAAAAAATGTAAGMAGAACATTGTTCTTGCCTACAAAAAGTTCTCATGAATCACAATAAAGTACAGGCTGACTCAGAAGATGTATGAATGCCATTTATTCACTTTTGTAAAAGGAAAAATTATCAAACTGTAAGACAGATATGCACACTGTATTCTCCCATCCCTATTTCTTTCTCTTCAGGTTTCACAGCACTGGATTTTTGCTCATAATTTGTGCTTTTCAAAGTTGCAGATGTACAAATCAGTTCCTTCCCATACTTGGATGCTCCATCATGCTGCTCAGTTCTGGACCACATGTGGCATGTGAGAAAAGATTGGGGGAAAAAAGCAGMTTCTCTTACTTTTAATTGGAACTTTTTAGAGGAAATCTAAACATAGTTAGATTCAACAACTCTACCTTACTGTTTACTAACCGGCCTGTAAGAATACTCTTTCTTCCTGCTCCTGTTTATCCTGTCCTCAAAAGTTCCACAGTTTCCAGTTTCATGGTGTTGTTCAATGTATTGTCCATGCAAAATCCCCTGTGTCTTGCAGCTAACCAGCATTTGCACAGACASTCTCTGGATAAAGCTCTGTGGCCTGTGATAGGAAGGAGATCAGCCTAGCCAGCCCTTCTGGGTTTAATCCATGAAATTACTGCCTTCAGTCAAGGCTTCATTCTAACAAGATTATTTGAACAATTTCCATGGACTGAGTTCTTCTTTTCAAACATTTTTATAAAAGCACCATTCAGTGACCTATCCAATGCAGACAATGCCACACTAAAATTAACTGGGGAACATTCAGTGGGAATTTAAATTTTTTTTTTCAATCTTATAAACTAAACATCTCTATTTTTACATAAACAAAATAGCATGTTAAATCTAAGATTTCATGTGGCATTTTTATTTCCAGTTTAAAAAAAAAAAAAAAAAAAAAAAAAAAAAAGAATAAATTTACTTATTTTGGATGAAATGCCCTGTAGTTACCACTACCTGGTTTGGTGGGATGCATATAATCCCAAAGGCAAAGCTTCAGATGCACACAAAATTTAAGCTTATTGCTAGAGGGGCCAGTGACAAACCTAACTATGAATAAAAGAGGCCTGAGTGTCTGTGGTAACAAAAATCTACAGTGACAAAGACTAGTTACAAAGTGACTAGATTTGACAATAAATCAAATCTATAACTTTGTAAAAAGTTATAATAACTGTAGCATTCTTGCCAGCTTTATATTTCTGTATGATTTGATGACTGGACATCTGTTTTGAAATMCCTGGGAAAAAAAAGTGCTCTAAAGTATTCTGCATTGCTATAGCAAACCTCAGCTTTTCAGAAAAAGCAGCTGCTGAATTTTCTGGAATAAACACACAAACCATTTTAAAGACTTGACCCTTGATTCCTTCATCGCAGGACTTCTAGGGACTTCAGAGAAGTCTCCAAGTATGAGGAACACACAATGGGCTCCGATTCCACAGTCTTGAGCTAACCAGGCTGTTTTTCAGTCACATAAAGCAAAGCAGCCTCCTCACAGCTGTGCTGTTTTATATACCTGAAAGACAATTTTAAAAATTATCATGGTCTTAGGGAATTTGGATATGCAGTCATTACTAAATTGCCATAAAGTTCCATATTACCAATTCTGTCATTACTGAACAGCCTCAAGACACAGTATCTTTGTGCTGCATCTCTTTTCCTCGCTGTAAGAAAACAAGAGCAYATGAATGACGGCAAAAATGAAGCCAAATGTACTGTTGGGAAACTTGGTATTCTCTTATTTCTAGGGGAGTTACAGTGTAATTCTAAACTGCAGCATTCAGCATGTCTCCTGAGCTTCCTCGSTGAAATATAGCAATGGAAATTTTACGGCATCTGTGTTGCTTTTGGAAGCCATCACCTCACATCTGCTGTCTCTGTAGCGTAGAGTTTAAGTTCAGCATAAAAAGGTACTTTGTAATAGGCAAGAGGAATCCTGACAGAGCGGTAATTTACAGACTCGCCCAGCTCTCTTGACTAGACTCACTCAGTTTTACATTCTGTAGAGATTTTTAAATAAGGTGCGCTTCAAGCAGCCACCAGCAAAAGAGACACTTCTTAAAATGGAGCATCGCATCCAGGACTGGAGACTTTTTAAGCCTCTGCCTGTCACTAAGTCCTCTGGCAGACGTTTTCCTCCCCGGGCATTATTCGATCTTGTAACACTTCATAATGGTGTTAACTAAATTAGCGCTAAAATAACCACCTGCTACTTTCGGAAAAGTTCTTATTTTGGTCAGAAACAGCACTGTAATAGCGGGATCGATTCCTTAGTCCGAGCACGCGGAGGAGCGCGGCCACGGCCTCCGAGAGCTTCCCAGTCCCCAGTGACCCGGGGTGGGCTCCGGGGTCGGGAGCGGCGCTCGGCAAATTGCAAATCAATTGTGATTACACAGCGGGCGAATTTGTCGCCCCATCATCGCCCATTTCCTCCTAACGGGGTAATCCGCGCGTTCGCTCACACGGCGACAGACCCGGCGACAGGAGCTTGTCGGCTCAGCCAGCAACCCGGGGATTGTTCCCTGTTTGGCCTCACGCGTTCCATTTCCTCCGGGCGCCCCGCACCGCCCCCCGGGGCGGGCTCGCTCCCCCCGGCCCCGCTTCTCGCGGTGTGACTCCCCGCGAATCACACGATTCCCGCCGCCGGCAGACGGGCCCCGCCGCGTTCCCGCGGTTCCAGTCATTAGGGCCGCAGCGGGAGCGCCGTGCGAGCGYCAGGCGCAACAGCGCCTCAATTAACAAACAAACGCCCCGTCCCGGGAGCGCGACACCCCCGCGGGACGGCCCCGCCGCTCGCAGCCCGCGCCCGCGCCGCCGCGCCCCTTAAGGTGGTCTGGCCACGGCGGGGCCGCCGGRATCCCGCCCGCCCCTTCTCCGCGGCGGGCGGGGGAAAGCGCCGAGGGACTCCCCGGGGGCGGAGGGCGGTGGGGCCCCGCGGCGTGGGGCGGTGGCGGCCGAGCGGGCATCGAGCCGCGGATGGCTCCTCTGGCGGCCCGGGCGGGACACGCCGCTCTGGGCGGCTGCGGGCGGCTCCTCGCCGAGTCACCGCCGCGGCGCCGGGCTGGCGCGGGCGCTCGGGAGCCGCGGCCGTGCCAGAACCGGCCTCCCGGCGCTGCCCCKGGGCTGCGGGTCAGTGGCCGCCGGCCATGGTGCAGGCGGTGTGCGCCCAGCGCCGAGCTGCGCCCGTGTTCCTGCCCGGCTGGGAACCCTGTCCACCTGCCGGGGCGGGGGGCTGCTCCCCGCCGCCCCACCGGGAGCTCCCCGTGCGGCCCCGGTACGCACACGGCACCGCCTGTGTCTGACACGCCCTGGCGAGCGCCGTGACCCGCGGCTCGGAGGTCCCCGTGTCACCCATAACACGCCRCGGCCCCGACCCCGGGCGGAGCATCCCGCGCTGCGTTCCCGCCGCGCTTTACTCGGAGCTCCACGCCGGGGCCGGCAGCGCGGGCAGCTCGGGGCTGCGGGACCGGTGTCGGCTGCGGAGCTGCCCGGAGCCCCGGCACCAAACACGTGCAAGGGGTAGKACGGCCGGGATGGGGCAGCGCACGCCGGTACGAGCGGCGAAYCCCGCGGGCACTGACGAGGTGATAGAAAACCCCTTCGGAGGGAGCCCCGAGTGCCGCTTAAACTGCTACTGCGGTGACTGCGATTTGACCGGGAGCCCTTGCAGGGGGACACAGGTCCCCGGCGCAGCCCGGTGCGGAGCCTGGCTGCCGCTGCCCGCGCACCGCGGTGCAGAACCGCGCGTCTCCGCGTGGGCAGGAGCCGAACAAACACCGCCACGTCCCCGCGGCCGCTGCGACCGASCAGCACCCGCCACAGTCCGGCGCCAGCTCCACCTTAAGGAGCCCCCGGGCCCGCCTCCCGCCTCCCGCCCGAGCGCGGCTGATAGGCGGACGAGGCGGCGGGGGCGGGGCCTGGCGGTGCTCGCTATAAATATTCATGAAAGCGCGGCGGCCGGAGCGCCGCTGCCGGGGCCGGAGAGCGAGAAGTTGGCGGAGGCGCTGCCGCGCTCGACCCGCAGCTCAGGTGGCGCGATCGCGGCCGGGGCGCCCGGGCAGCCGAAGAGGGACCCAGCGCAGGACGCGGACCGGCCGGCTGGCGGTCACCCGCGGAGCCGTGCGCTCGGAAGGGCGGCTAAAGGAGCCRCTTCGGCCGCCCCAGCTCCGGCCCCGCCGCTGCCCGCCCGCTCGGGGCGGTGGGAGCCCGACACCGCCTGGTCCCCGGGACGCCTCAGCTTTCTTCACCGCGCCGCCCGGGGGCTGACGGCGAAACTTCTCTCCGCCGCCGCCCCGCGCCCGGCCGGCGCTGGAGCAGCGGCGAGAGGAGCGGCGATCCCCCCTGCGAAACCGGCCCCGCGAGGAGCGATGCGACGGCGGCTGAGGGGCCTCCCGTGAGCGGAYCCCATCCTCCGGCGCCGAGCGGGGACTCGCCGGCGGCTCCCTCTCACCGGGGAGGGAGGAGAGACCTCTCACCTGCGACCGGCACGGAGGGGGCCGCCCTCCGCCCCCCCCGGGGGTAGCCGGGGCGGAGGGGTGCTGTGGCGCCGCGCTCCCCGCGGCTGCTGAGCGGGACGGAAGAGGAGCCGGGGCCGCCGCCCCCGCGCCGAGCATGGAGTGGAGTTACCTGTTGGAAATCACCTCGCTGCTCGCCGCCCTGTCCCTGCTGCAGCGCGCCGGCTGCGCCGCCGCCTCGGCCGCCGCCGCGTCCTCCTCCTCCTCCTCGGCCAAGGAGCTGTCGTGCCAGGAGATCACCGTGCCCCTCTGCAAGGGCATCGGCTACAACTACACCTACATGCCCAACCAATTCAACCACGACACACAGGACGAGGCCGGGCTGGAGGTGCACCAGTTCTGGCCGCTGGTGGAGATCCAGTGCTCCAGCGACCTGCGCTTCTTCCTCTGCAGCATGTACACCCCCATCTGCCTGGAGGACTACAAGAAGCCGCTGCCGCCCTGCCGCAGCGTCTGCGAGCGGGCCAAGGCCGGCTGCGCCCCGCTCATGCGCCAGTACGGTTTCGCCTGGCCCGACAGGATGCGCTGCGACCGCCTCCCCGAGCAGGGCAGCCCGGACACGCTCTGCATGGACTACAACCGCACGGACCTCACCACGGCCGCGCCGCCGCCCGCCAAGCCCCCGCTCCGCGGCTCCAAGCCCGGCACCCCCGCCAAGGCGTCCCCCGCCGCCGCCGCCCCGCCGGCCGAGGCCCCGCGCAAGCCGCGGCCGCCGCCGCCCTGCGAGCCGGGCTGCCAGTGCCGGGCGCCCATGGTGTCGGTGTCCAGCGAGCGACACCCGCTCTACAACCGCGTCAAGACGGGGCAGATCGCCAACTGCGCCCTGCCCTGCCACAACCCCTACTTCAGCCCCGACGAGCGCGCCTTCACCGCCTTCTGGATCGGACTCTGGTCCGTGCTTTGCTTCCTCTCCACCTTCGCCACCGTCTCCACCTTCCTCATCGACATGGAGCGCTTCAAGTACCCCGAGCGCCCCATCATCTTCCTGGCCGCCTGCTACCTCTTCGTGTCCCTCGGCTACCTGGTGCGGCTGGTGGCGGGGCACGAGAAGGTGGCGTGCAGCGGCGGGGCGGGCGCGGGCGGCGCGGGG
>NW_026623374.1:300233-349175 GCF_030028575.1 Malurus melanocephalus | reverse complement strand
GCAGCCGGAGCTGGCGGTGGCCGAGCACGTGCGGTACGAGAGCACCGGCCCGGCATTGTGCACCGTGGTCTTCCTCCTCGTCTACTTCTTCGGCATGGCCAGCTCCATCTGGTGGGTCATCCTCTCYCTCACCTGGTTCYTGGCCGCCGGCATGAARTGGGGCAACGAGGCCATCGCMGGCTACGCGCAGTATTTCCACCTGGCCGCCTGGCTCCTGCCCAGCGTCAAGTCCATCGCTGTGCTGGCACTCAGTTCTGTGGACGGGGACCCCGTGGCAGGCATCTGCTACGTGGGCAACCAGAGCCTGGAGAACTTGCGGGGCTTCGTGCTGGCACCTCTGCTCATCTACTTGGCCATCGGCTCCATGTTCCTGCTCGCCGGCTTCGTCTCGCTCTTCCGTATCCGCAGCGTCATCAAGCAGCAGGGTGGCCCCACCAAGACCCACAAGCTGGAGAAGCTGATGATACGCCTGGGACTCTTCACTGTGCTCTACACCGTGCCAGCTGCCAGCGTTGTGGCCTGCCTCTTCTACGAGCAGCACAACCGGCCRCGCTGGGAGGCCACGCACAACTGCCCCTGCCTGCGTGACCAGCAGCCGGACCAGGCCCGCCGCCCTGACTATGCYGTCTTCATGCTCAAGTACTTCATGTGCCTGGTGGTGGGCATCACSTCTGGTGTCTGGGTCTGGTCTGGCAAGACTCTGGAGTCCTGGAGGGCCCTCTGCACTCGCTGCTGCTGGGCCAGCAAAGGTGCTGCGGTGGCCGGGAGCACAGGGGCAGGAGCAGGTGGACAGGCAGCAATCACCGCGGCAGGACTTGGGGCCGGAGGTGGTGGCTCCCTCTACAGCGATGTCAGCACCGGCCTGACGTGGAGATCAGGCACCGCCAGCTCTGTCTCCTATCCCAAGCAGATGCCCCTGTCTCAAGTGTGAGGAGGGGGAAAGAGGCCAAAGGTTAGGGAATGAGGGACACTGGCCTGCCTAAAATGCCCCCTCACTGTTTGGTGCCATTAATGAACCCCTAATGGTCCTTATTAGCCACAGCTTGTATAGAACAATGCAGCTGGCAGAGGCCCCAGGCTCCAGCCCCCTCCTCCTTCCCCTCCATTCATATGCAGGGAGCAATGTACTTCAAGGAGCCAGCTTATTATTTTGCTGGCAGAGGAGGGTAGCGGCTCACCCGTGTCTTGCAGAGGGCAAGGCACAGCAGCTTCTGAGTCACTCTGGACTAACAGCAGCTCTTCACTCGTGGGAGGGAGGGTCTTCCTCCCCCCCATCCTGAGGTGCGAGTTTGCTGGGGACTGCAGGTTTTTGGGATGTTGATGACCAGGCAAATGCCTTACAATATAGACTGAATCAAAACATGTCTTAATTATACACCCCAGCTAAATACGGGTTTCCTACATTAAAGGATGTATTTATATAATTATTTGTTACCTTGTACAGATGTGTAAAATATGTATATATCCAAAGCTATACAGTCTGTAAATTTTTTTGTAAAAAAGTTTAGAGGCTACCCCTGTAAGAGCAAATATGAGTATTCTATTTTGTCAATAAAATGACTTTTGATAAATGACTTTTTCAAGCTTTTCCCCTACTCCTGCCCTGGTTATTCCAGCTGCTGTATCTTTAGGTAGTTCCATAAACTATCAACTACATTCATGCTTCAGTCATTACYTGTTAAAGAAGTGAGATATGTAGACACAAGAAAACAAGTCATTCAACAAGTTGTTCTGAAAAAGAGTTTGACAGAACTGGAGGTGCTTCACAATACTTCTTTCCTTTTCTGAAAGAGGACGGTGTCTTTAAATGAGCCTTTGCAAAAGAGTCATYTCACATGGCACGTTAAGTATCCTTTTAAAATGGGTGTTATTTTAGGAATGTGCACACCCGCCTCTCRTATCTGTTGTCTACACTTCTGTAAGCACCTGCCTTTCCTGGGATGCATACTGAAGTGTAAAAGGTTAATGTTTTAAATTCATAGATCATGTACTRTGGTGGAACAGTGAGTTGAGATTTGTTAGATCAATCTCTTCTTAAGAGATTAAACTAACATCTTAACTTTTGTATATCAAATATGGTCCTTTTTCAAGAGAAAAGGTATTGTTCTTCTGTCAAGAGTAAGCTAATTTATTTGAGCAGAAGGCTGTTGAATTAACAGAAGAATGCTTTGGCAATTGTTGAACTTTTTACCTGTCTGCCCAGTGGCTCAGAACATCATTCCTTTAAGAGGAGCTAAATGAATAGGGTTAATCTGTAGGGAACTTGGTTTCTTTTGAGTTTGGGAAAACTTTGATCTTTTCTCTTCACCAAACGTGATGTATAGTCTGAAGTTTCTTTCCCTGCTGCCTGGTTCCTCTTGTTGCAGACCAATTGGCCACCATGGAGCCTTAAAGTTCTTCAATTAAAGGGACATGGGACTTTTTTTTTTTTATTTTAAGAGGAAGACTTGTAACAGTTAGTGAACACCAGAGGGAAAAGGGAGAACAGCCTTTTAAACAGCTTTTCCCTGCATTGTTAGCCAGACTGCAGGCAGCAAGGCATGGCTTGGAGCAKTATAGAAAAGAGCTATGAATGCCCTACAGGTGGTCTGCTCACATAATCTCCCCAATTTAAAACATTTTCCTTTACAGGACAATTGCATTACAAAACTCCCTTCTCTTTTGGTCCTAATTGAACCAAAGAACTACTACAAGATTTTCTTTAAAAACCGAGTGTCCAAAAAAATTTAAAATCTATTAACTACATTCTAATCTGTTTTCTAAAATCAGACCACTCAGAATAGCAGGACTAAAAACTGCATTAGACATTATTCCAGATATTTTTACSTCTTTTGCTTATATTCTGTCAAATTAGCAATCATTTAAAAGCAATTGGTTAGGTTGTGTGCTAGCAGTGAAAAGATAGCCCCAGGTCCCTTATTAACCTGCCAATCATGATAAGAGATGGGCAGCTACCCTACTAATGACACAGATATCAGTCATGATTTGTGGGAAAAACCTTGTTTCATTGAGCACTGACTTGATTATTGGTGTCCCTTTCATAGATCTCCCAATTTAATAGACTCTGCTTCTACAAAGTCACCAGGAGCATGAAAAGGAGTAATTTAAAATGCTCCTAACTCCTTGATGGGAAAAATAATTTTAACTTCTACAATGCATAATAAATTCCTCTGGAATTTGTGTATGGTGCCTATTTATGCCCCAATTGACCAGCATCAGAATATTGACATTGGTTGAAAAGGCTGTACTATTTTCTGGATATACTATATTACTGGAAACAATTTTTCAAGGTTGTTGAAACCCTTAGATCAACGTGACACTTYCCCCTGCTGTCAGGTCTTCCTGCTGGGGAAGACCCACGTAGCACAGTCAGTTCTGCAGACAAAAATCTGAGTTCCTTCCCTGCCAGTGGGTTCTAGCAAGGAAGACAGAGGGAARGTACAGTCACAACTCTTCCCTGAGAATTTGTTTTGGTGGGTCTCTCACAGGCTTCTGGTACAGGTTGCTTGTGCTGAGGTAAAAACATTTCTAGTGAAAGAAAGAAAGTAGCCCTGTGGCTTAACCTGCTCTGGAATGGGCCAAGAGGTGCTGCAGGTGAACTTAGTGAGAAAAGGAGTCTCAGAGCTAGCCAGGTGAACAAGATGCCTTCTTTGGAAGTGACTGAATACTAATACAAAAGTTGAACGAATGAAAATGAGGCAAAATTAAAATCACTGGAAACACAAACCTGGAACAATGGAGCTAAAAATGTTAGCTTAGAAGTGCAGATTTTTGTGAATCGGCATAAAATTTGTGGATAGGGAAAAGCATAATTAGGAACACCAGCGGCAAGGCATTTAGGAATACAAGAAACAAAAATCCACAGCTACAATAAACTTCACATTATTAGGATGCCCTTTATCAGACTTAAAAAGTTGCTATGAAGATCCAGAAAGTATTGTTGAGATGATAGAAATGACATGTTAATTTTCAAGATGGGACGATAAGCTGCCTTCTCCATAAATTCACCAGAGAGTTACTGAAAACAGCCCAAGGAGAGCCATGGCATCCAAGGGGGCCTTTGGCATCCCTGCTGGCATGGGCTCATCCAAGGACAGGGACAGCACTCACACAGCTCTGGAGAGCCGTGGGAAAGCTTTGCTGTCTCTGATGTGGCCCATAGCACAGCTTGCGTAGCAGCATTTGGGGGGCTGAATAATGGCAGCTGAGAGCCTCCCACAGCTCACAGAAACACCAAACTGCTCTRTTCAGGGGACTGACCAAGTTAGCARAGAAACACAGTTTGGGATATTTTTCTTCYCTAATAAGCAAGATTCCTTTATAGCGTTCTTTCTTCTTTTTCCCCTCCTTGCTTTACATGTTCCTGCTTCAGAAGGAAATCTTACAGATTTTTCTTCTCCTGCTGCAATAACTGGAAAACCCTGCAGCCTCCCGGAGAGCTGGCCTAGCTTCTGGTGGCCCCTTAAAAGGAGGCAGAGCAGTGCAGGTATGCTGCAGAGCTTCAGCAGGGACCCCACACATCCCCTGGGTCCTGCTGCTCAGTCCCTGGGGGCTTGCTGAAGTGTGCTCCAAAGTTTTCTCTGTGCAGGAGAATCCTGAATCTTTGATAATCATGGAAGGGAAGAGACCTCAAAAAGAGGAGAATTAGGAAATTCTCTTATGTTGTAATAATAGGAATAATAGGCCAGGCTTTCTGGGAATGCTGTGAAGGCTAAGACTAGCACACAAGGAGTCTTTTCTCCTTTCTTACACAGTATTTAAAGTATTGGGGTGCTCACCCRTTAAGCAGTTCTTCAAATGTCTTGACTAGTCCCAAAAGCTGTTCCAGGGGGTAGGAAAGCTGGAGGCAGGGGCACACACTGCCTCTGTGCACACACTGCCCACAGCATTCTTCACCCAGCCTCAGAGCCTGGGCTTTTTCCAGGTTTCCTCAGGAAAACTCACCAGGCACCTTAAGGTGGCTTGTAGAAGAAATCAGCAAGTTTTTTTCCCAAGAGGAAACCAGTACTGGGAGACAAGGCAGAATGCCCAAATTTACAAAGGAATCACTAGCTGAGAAAGACCTTGGGAGAATCCTAGCTCTACTTYGAAATATGCAAATTCAGTACAAGACCACTGTTTGATCCCAGTGACTGTGCTCAAAAAGCTTATGTCACAAGCACTCCATGCAGTGCAAAAGACAAACGTGGCCTGCACAGTAGGTAACCTTCTTATCCAATAAAGACAGGACATTTTATATGGGATAGACAGGCCACCCTATGTGGGGGAAGAGAAAACTMGCGATAATGTACATTGAGAAATGACAAATGATGCTCCTGGAGTGAAMACTCAACTACAATCAAGATCATGCTGGAGGAAAGCTCAGTGTGGACCAGTCAAACCAGCTTGTGGAATCACAGCCAGTTCCCAAAGTGCCTGTTAGAACCTGCCTGCAGCATGCCCTGCTCCTGCACCCCATTCCAGAGCCACACAGCCTGTGCTTCTCCAGGCACACWCTTCCACTCCCACACACCATGGGCAACGCAGCTTCTGGCCCAGCAGGGAAGTGAGTGAGCAGCAATCTCCCTCCATCACCCATCCTGGCCACGCTCCCCTTTTCTTGTCCTGCATACCAAAACTGGATGATCTGGAAAAGAYAGCACATCTCTCCTTAGCATTAAAGATGCTGGGCAACAAAGRTCACCCTGAAAACAATAGGAAGAGACTAAGAAGAATAACGAGATCTGCAGGTGATGGTCCAAAGAAGATTAAACAGGGCTGGCTCCCAGCATGGGGTTGTGATGAGTTCTAGGCAGCCTTTAAGAGAACTCAATTAGAAATCTTCAGACAGCTCTATTTATTCAAGCTTTTATAACTGCCCATCATTACCGTAATCAGGTAGATGAATTTTACTAGTTCAGCAGAAAGGATCACACATCATAAATGCTATGGTGGTATGGAAATAACTAGTGTCTGGTATTAAAATGTGGAGCAATAATCTGAGGTGACTAAGGCTAGTCAAATCACCTCAGAAACTAGWACCTAAGGTCAAATGCTGAACCAAGCTTTTTGAAGGCTGAGATAACACTTCTGCACTCCTACAAGTCTCTTATCTGCGATCTCAAAACACTTTACATTCACTTGTGAATTAACAGTCATATTTCCTCTTGCRAGGCAGAAATTGCTTGTAATAATACCCAGGCTGATGAAACTTAAACACCAGTCTAGGAGAGAAGAACTTGGATTTCCTGACTGTGCTCAGTTTTCAGTTTAGCTCCATTTTCTGAGCACTTTCTCACACCCATGCCCTCCCAGCAGTGTCCCCCCAGCAGCCCCCAAAGGCCACGGCCCCATACCCGGAGTGTCCGGGTTTGCAGCGCACACCAAATCTGCCGCCTCCGATGGGCCACTGATGCTGCGGAGCTGAGGCTTGTACGGGACTGGAGGAAAATACTCATTCCTCCCATTCCCTAAGGCGGGCACGTTTGGAAAGAAGTTTTGCAGCAATTTTGGGGAAGGAACCCGTGGGGCGGGGGGGCTGCGGCGGGGTGTCCGTGCGGGCAGAGCGGAGSGGATTCGGGAGCTGGGGCCGTGTCCGCTCGCCATCCCGCTCGCCATCCCGCAGTGCCCTCCGCTGGAGACACCGGGAATTCCACAGACAGCCCTCCCTGCGCTCCCGCGGGGTTCCCGCTTGCCCCTTTTGCGCAGCTTTCCGCGGATCGTGGCGGGGCCGTGGAGGGCGATGGCAGCCCCGCTCCCTGCGCTGACCCTGCGCACGCCACTGCTGTCACCCTCCGGACTGGGGGCACCGTCCCTGCAGCAAGCACGTAGAACATAGAACTAAGATGTACTTTTTTAAAATCCAGCTTTCCAAGAAAATAGAAATTTGGTCAGAAATGTGTGGCCACATTCSTGTAGATGCCTAATATATTGTAAAGGAGAAAGCTGGGCTATTTCTCATGAACACTGACTTTTAAAAGTATGTTGCRGTTTAATAAAATGGTTCTTATCCCATCACTTTTGCCTTATGTGTGGCTTGTTAGATGTTTTCAGGTATGCTTTAAATGCCGTAGTTAGCTGTTCTTTACTCCAAACTTCTGTCATCGATAATTATATGTGACATTCTTCACAAAGAAGTGTTAGTCTCAAATTATTTTTTCTACTTTAATTTTTTTTCCAAAAATAGACTTATGGCTAGAATGTCCCATTTTCACATCTTCCGAAATTAGAAAGAATAGTTTTCATGCTATGAGCAGACTTGATTCAAAATGTGTTTGAGATATGATACCTTCATCRTTTCTCAGTGGTTGAAATCTAAATGCTCTCTTTCAATGTAAATCAGAAAATGTAGCCATCTGGCTTATGAAACAAATTACTTGCTTTGGCTTTCTGTCCAGATGTGGGGAGGGAAGAGAATTAAATCTGACTTTTAGGACAGGAAGGGGAAATGTTTCCCGTGCAGCTACAGACTGTGCAGCTTTGGGCACTGTGTGTTCTGTGCYTCACAGGGCTGCAGCCGCTCCGCAGGGAGCTGCACCACTTTCTTTCTCCAGACCTGTGGGGTGGAAAGCACATTTATCATTGTGGGTTTTAAACTGAAGTTTCTTTTTTTGCAAAAATCTAGGGAAACAATATTTTTAGTTATAAAATCTCAGTTTTCCAGGATACAGAGCAAGGCGTTAGGAATAGCCAGATCAGGAAACCACGGAGACCCACACGGAGCTTCATTGCTGCCATCCCCTAGCTCATTAGTGTACAAGAATTGTGTGTGTTGTTTTTAGCAGCTAAAGAGTTATTTATGGCTTCTATGTTCTCAAGCCAAAGTGAGTGAGGGGTGCAACCAGGGCAAACGCATCAGAGCAATGCAAATCACTGACAAGGCATCATGAATACAAGCTGAGCAGAATTTAAATACAATCCATGAATGAGAGGAAAGATTTGCATGAGGAAAAGAATCATTAGAATCTGATTTAACAAGCAGTACATAAAATGGGCCTTTGCAGCTTAAAATGAAGCAAAGCACATTCACATTATACATTCTTAATGAAAAAAAAAGCAAAATCACAAAAAACCTAATTTATTAGTAGAGCTTGGAATAGAAATGGTTTTCACAGGATACCTTTAGATCCTGATTCAGAAACTTGTGCTTGATTGCTTTCTTGAATAGAAGTGGATCATAAGCATGTAGGGTGGCAAGGACTATTTAACTGCATGCCAGAGTCCTATTGATTTCAGTGAGATTTTATAAGATACTTAAAGTGAGAATGTGCATAAATGTTTTCCTGAACAAGGCTGCTTTTCTGAATTAGAATTTAACCCATGAATTTACACAGTGCTTTCAAACATAATTCCTTCTGGGAAAATAGAATAGACAAGATTTTTTTTTTTTTTTACTTGTATATTTGCATATATCTTAAAAGAAGTTAATGGAAAATAATTCTGGATAGCATTTTCTGCAAGGTCCAAAAGCCGACAGTGGAAGCTGAATGTTCATAGAGCAATAATAATGTTCATACAGCAATTTTATACATGGTCTGCTGGTTTTATCCCAACTAAATTATGGAAGGTTTTGAATATAAGGTGTTATATAGATATTTTCAGTCTCTTGGGAGGAAAATGATAAGTTGTTTTACATTAAGTGATATTATATCCTGTCTTTGAGAAAAGTAAGAGAATTGCTTTTAAGAAAAACCTGCCATTTTTTGTTCCCAGTCAGTGGTCACTAAGACTGGGCAGAACAAGCTTTTTATACAWTGTCTCCTAAAATAAGATGTTTCTACCTCTAAATGTCTTCTCTTCTGAAGTAATGGTGGAAGTGGCAGATTCTGATGCAATGGTGTTTTTCTGAYGCTAAGAGATCATCTGTCTCTGGASCCTGGACCCTGCCAGGAGAGGCTGGTGATTATTTTTGTCATTAGTCACATCTCTGTTGCAAGATTTCAGTATTTTTGTGGTGAYGGGTTCTTTAATTGCTGCTTCCTCAAGTTTTACATTTTTTTGCTGGGCTTTCTCGTGTCTTTGCACAAGCTGGCACAATGTATAGTTTTGATTGTTGTATAGTTTTGATTTTTGATTGTTCCTCTTAACTACTGCTCTGATTCCTTTGACCCCTTAAAAGCACTTTGCACATTGTTTGCTAAGGATTTGGAGGGGGGAGCTTTATTCTTGACAAGGCCTTTGATTGGTATAACAATAATTTGTTCCGTATAATCATAATTTATGGAAAAGGTGTTATATTAGTATCACCTCTTTTGGCAATCCCCTCACATGCAATAATATCTCTGTGCTTTCTTCTACCTTTTTGTGGTATATTAACTTCTCTGTTCTCTACCTTAAGTTTTATTTTGCTGCTGCCTCATTTCCTGACAAAATTTTAGAAAGGCTATTGCTTGCTTTGGTTTTCCTCCTTTTTGCAGTTTCCTTCATTTAACCCAGTTTTGGGACTGCTGAAAATACATAACCATGTATCCTTAAACCATGCAAGTTCCATCAGCTCCTCTAGAGAGCAGCAAATATGTTCAAATAAGAGTAGTGYGATTCAACTTAATGCTTCCTGAAACACAGTCTTTGTCAACTCAGCCTGCTAAGTACTGCTAAAGAGCAAAAAACTGAGRAATGAAGGTCTGATACCCGAGCCTGACATTTTCATTATCTGAGAACTGTCCTAGTGCTGGCATTTAATGTGGATGCAGCCTCCTACCCTCTCCAAAACCCCAAAGCCAGCTCGCTGATAATTTATGGCAAAGGGGAGAAGGGAGGGTTCAGCCTGGGCCAGGGACCAGACTTGGATGCCCACCAGACCAGTGGGCTGTAAATCTTCCATCTTTACACAGCACAGGCAGCCAAGAGGAAGCACTCACTCTTAGAAAAACACCCACGGSTTCTCCATCCTCGTGTCCGTCAGTGGGCGTGTGACAGATGGCACTCTGGTTCCTGGTGTGCACTAACTGGGGCTTAAGGGAACCTGACAGTGAACTACAATTCTTTTTTTCTTTGACAAAAATAGCCAAGGCAATGTAAAGCCTTCCTGGCTACAGACCTCTTCAGACCGTCACTGCTGTGTGTTCAGACCTAAATGCTACAGAAACCTTCAAGAGAAGGACAAAGCTCCCCCGTCCCTTGAGAGCAGAATCCAGAGCACGACTGACTGACAGCACAGCTGGCACAGTCCTGACAGGGCAAACTCATCCTAATGGGAAACCTCATAGAACAGAGCCTCCAAAAACATGCTCGTGTTCGCAGGCCTGCCTCTGGTAAGGTTTTCTGTCAATAAAGCTTCTTGGTGTATGCTTGAGGAAATACTGATTGTCTAAAGCGGTTTTCACAAAGGTTTTCCCTTCAGTTTTAAGTCTGGTTAATTCAGCCAGCCCCAGAGATGCAGAAGGCCCCTGGCTGCAAGCAGAGCAGCTTCTCCTCAGTTTCCTGTAACCCACACTACATGTCATCACCACTGCCACCTGTGCTGGTGGCACTCCCTTCAAATTGCCCAGTACCGAGGTACAAATGGGAACCACCTTCCCCAAAGTCACCACCTGAACTCTGCTAGACACAAAGAGAACCAGGACACAATTCTGGATGGACAGAAGGCATCACCAATGTAAGAGGAACTGCCAAGGCCACGACAAAGCARGGGAATCCCTTCAGGAAAAATGGATTTGCTATGAGTTGGCATCTTCGGTGCCTCAAGGATGCTCAGCTCATTCCCAGCATGCTAGCATAACATGGAGGAGATGGATCAAGTCAGGCAAAGAGGGGAAAAAAGCAAGAAATGCTTTGYATGCAGATGGAGATTATGTTTATAGCATTTCCCCCTTTCCTGGGTCACCCTACAYACTGGGATCCTGCATGGCTCCTGCTGGTGGGCTGGATCCAGTCAGATATAGCAATGCAGACAAGCTGCTCACCAAGYTCTGCCTCATCTCTGCAGACACACTGCCAGAGATCCTGGGAGCTATGGAAATGATGCTCCAGGGCGGATGGTGGAGGCTGAACCTCGGTGCTTTTGAGGTGTGAGCTGGCAGCTGGGGCAGCCTCACACAGGGTGCAGCTTGTGTTCTGATAAATCACAGCCTCCTGCACCATGAGAGCACCACGGCATCARGGCAGAGAGAATTGAAAAGCACTGACAAAACGGGAAGCAGCCCGCACTTACCAGCACTTCCTCCTTACAAACTAATTCCTGCCAACCCTGACGTGGTCACTGCATGCTGGCGTGCCAAATTGCAGGGAACACTGCCCCAAGAGAGCTCAGTGTGATGGGGGTGAGCTCTTCTGCCAGGTGCYGACAAGACACCCTCATGATATTCTTTGAATAGTCCACTTTTGAGGAAGTTCCTGCTGATTCTGCAGTCCAAATAAATTTGTCTAGATAACTTTGCAGACACAGATTTGTGCTCACAATTGTATCACCCATCTGTCAAGGAGTTGTTCTGCCGGGCCTTAGCTTTGCCGGGCCTTAGTTTTTCAGCATAACCCTATAGAGTGGAATTGGTTTCCAGTGATCTCCTAAATTCTCATGTATCAACAGAGCACTCGGTGTTGAAGGTGCTCAGCCTGTACTGGCACAGCCTGCAGGCTGCCTGAGGGATGCACAGGGCAGCTCTGGAGGGACTGCAGAGACATGAAAGCTGTATTTTGGGTGCCCCAGATGAACTATTCTTATGAAGTCTGCACATACTCCCAAATCAGGGTAGAATTGATTCAGAATTTGGYATCAGAAGCAGCTTTGGGACAATATTTCAGCTGACCTGTTGCCCAGGCTCTATAATGGGCTGAACACCAGGTTCTGCACARGAATATTACTGACTAATATCAATGAGCTTTTCAACAGAAATAAGAAGCCTAAATGTTTTGCTTAAGCCTTTGTTTTTGATTTGTAGCAAAACTTCTTGAAAGATAAAGTGTGCTGAGCCAAGTTGTTTCTGGAAGGGAGCCTTGTAGGGATATTTCAGGAACCTCGTGCAAATAAAGCAACTGTTTGGATGTTTTGATCAATGTTTAAAAACTTTTATTTTATTTCTTTTTTCTCTGTACTATTTTAAGGATTTTTGCTGAAGTACAGAAACCTAACTAAATAGGGTACATGAGACTGTTGTTCTAAGGGGTTGTCAATATTTCAGTGCTAAAGTCATGGAACATATTTCTCCGACATGGGTCATTGGAAGAAAATCTTTCCTATTTATCTGTACATTTCAAAGTCTGTTGCTATAAACTATGAAAATTATGATTGATTTATTTTAAATTGAAGTACTGTTTCACATAACTCCAGGCCATGAGGTGGAATGTTACTACATCTGTCTGTCTGTCTATATATCTGTCTATCTATCTATCTATCTATCTATCTATCTATCTATCTATCTATCTATCTATCTATCTATCTATCTATCTATCTTCATTACAAAAATAATCTGTGTTTGGACCATTCCTTAATATATGGTCACCTCATGAATTCCATAAAGGTTTGTGCTCCGTGGGATCAGTTCTGAGTGGCTGATGGGAGACAGAAGTGGAGCTGCAATGCAAATCCTGTGGTTTTCTCAATTCATTCAAAGATTAGGCCACATCAAATCATCAAATTATGTATGAAAATCTCTGGTGAACCTTTACAAACAGGTCAATCCCAACTGGAAATCTGCATTACAGGTATTCCTTATTTATGTTTCAGAGAAATGCTGTAGAAAGAGGCTTGCTGAAGAAGAAAAAAGCTTGGATTTGTTAGCCCATGCATACGAGCTGTTATTTGCCTACCTTTAAATATCTCCACTAGACCTCCAAAGATAGCACAGAGCTTTAAAGTTGTGCCAGAAAGAAGGAGCTCATGGCACTGTATATGGTCTGTCAGAAGTAAGAATCACTCACAGTGACTTGTAGAGAGATGAGCAGAAGGAGTGGGTGTCTAAGTGGGTGTCTTAATTTGTCAGGACAAGTGGGACTCTAAAAGCAACTTATCCTGGTTTCTCTTAAATATATATATATATATATTGCCTATTTTCAGTGCAAGGAAAAAGCAAGACACCACAGGGRAAAATGCAGAATTTGATGCTGCTAGGTCAAAATCTTCTGTTTAATTCCATGATTGTTATTTCTCTGCTGAAAGTAACATTTTCAGTGACAAAATGCTGCGGTGCCTAAAGTCTCACTGGCAAAATAGATGTTTCTCACATAGGAAAGCCAGAAATGAAGGAAATTGCTTCTGATTGCTGACCCMAAATCCCCCATTGTACTTGAGGGCACCATATATAAACCTCAGTTTYTAACAACAAGCTTAAAATGTGCCATCAACCTCACTCAGTAAATTGTTCATTGGTGAAAGCTTTTCTAAGCTAATCCAGCACCCAGCCCAAAGTGTTACCTGCAGGCACAGAACTAGAGACTGCTCTCTATCTCCTGGCATTCCCATGGTGTGAACACAGCACAGGATCATAAAACAGTCCTTGGGCTTAGCACTGCATGTGCAGTCCCATAAATAAATTACAGCTGTGGAGATGGCCTGGGACATCCTGCCTGCCAAAGCAAATGGAAGGAAACACAGAGTAAAGTGGGAGAAATCAAAAGCTAGTGAAGCAGATTGCAATTGTAATCTATCTACAGGGACAATGGATAATTTTAGCATAGAGACRCAGTTGATGCATTCTGACTGAACTTCTGCCTTAGTGAACTCATTTTTCAGTYGGGTGTCACAGGCCAAGAGTTCACRSTGTGAGTGAACAGAGAACATTTAATCTGTAGAACATTTTAGAAACTCAATTACAATGTAAGACATTATGTTGTAAAATTACTTTYCTGTCAGTTGAACATCAGGCTATTAAAAGTAGTCCAAAAGACAGAAGTTAAAGAACAGCCTTTTCAACTACTCTACTCCTATTTTCTGAGATGCAGTTCTTCATTATCTTAAAATACTACAAGCAGTAACAATTTGTCTGTTCTCCATTGTAATAATGACATTGCAATGAAATAATGTCTAATTAATATACTTTTAAGGATTTCTTCTAGAAAGYTAATAATTGAAATAATGATGTATCATGTAAGGGCAGATAATAACTTGAAAGGATACAYTGAGGGTGTCTCTACATTGCTGACTTCAGATTTAATACTTATTTTGGGCTGAACTGAGATATTCATGGAGAACAACTGCTGCTGACAGGAAATAATGCATTCCCTRGACACCTGTCTTAAGTGTCTTTCACAAGAGAAGAGAGAGTCACAGCTTTCTGTTATGCTGATGAGAGCAAATCAAAGTGACCCARCCTTGAGAGTGCAAAAAGAGGGTAAAGTGATTATAACTCACTGAAACTTGGCTTCTAAACTAGTTTGATTTTTAYTTGGGTATTGAAAATATATATTCCAAAACAAAACAAAAGAAKTTTTTWAAAAATTGTTCAGAAAAACATTWAAATCTATTTTAGTTAGGGGTAACAAAATAGATTCTTTTTTCTTTCAATCATGCTTACCCTGCAAAAACTCCCAGTGATACTTGATTTTGCTGCATAAAAAACATGAAAATTCTGGGTCTCTAGCAGCCTACTAGATACTTACTTAGCAAGAGAAGTGCCAYGATCCAGTTGAAGATACTAAGAAAACAACATTTTAAAGACATTTTATAATTTAAAAAAAAAAAAAATTATTTCTTATGTGACAACAATTTTGTCATAGATTTTATGATCAGTTCCAAYTCTTTATTTCCAGGGATCTCAGTTCCTTTCTGGATAGTCTCATGGTCAGTGAGAGTGGATGAGAAATCTGGATATCTTATATATTGTTCCAAAAACCCACCTCAGGGTGCAAGTGACACCTGCACTTTGAGCACAAGACAAAGATTCCTSAGGGCAGCTTTAGGATTATTGTGCTTTCAATCCATCTTCAAAATGCTTTTCTGAAGTAGATGGCTTAAGAAATTATTTCAAGACACATTGGTAAACATAAGCATCTTTTGTAATGTTTTTCTGAGTATATAATAATTTCTGGGAGAACTTATGAAACCAATTCATGAGTTTAAAGGACTAAATCTTTGTTTGAACAGCAGAAAATCTTGTTGCTTCCTTTCTTCACATCTATTAGTTCTTTTGCTCACTCTAAGACATCTAGACATGTCTAGGACATTTTCACATTCAGTGATATTAGCACAAGGACAAATTAGAGGTGATCCTCTGTTTTTTCAAACAGATGTTTTTTGCTGTTTTCTCCTCCCTACTGTGGATGCCCCTCCCAATTGTTGCTTAGAATTTCTTTGAGCTCTAGGAGTTCACAAAAGTTCAGCCCCACTTTGCACTCCTTTCCTTGGTCTCCCTTTGCTGGCAAATCCATGCAGTCTCTCTAATTAATAAATGTGACTTGGAGAAACAGCAGTAGAAGACTCTGAGTCATCCTCTGGGAGCAGGTGGCTGATGCCAGAGGTTTCTATCYGCTCCCCAGGGAAAATCCCATACCAATTTTTTTCTCTTGTAATACGCAGTTTTTATAAGCACATTAAGTGCTTATTTCTCTGACTCTCAATTGTGTCAATGGGTCCACAAGTCCCAAAATCAGCCAAGTTTGCAGAGGWGCAACACAACCCAAAGGCCACAATCTCACAAGAAGGATCTGCAGGCAAAGGAGGACATCCACTAATTTCACTTTCCATTTCAAACACAAACAGCATCCTTCTGATTTGAAATGAGACTCTCAGGTCATTAAAAAAATGTCTAACCAGAGACAAAATCCCCAAACTGTGTCCAGCCACAAYGCATTTATTATTTATCCTATCCTATTTATATCTCACACTGTGGGATGCATGCAATAGGCTGAATCCACATTTGTTCCTTGCATTCCTCCTCACCGCTGAGAAGATGCAATGAATCATAAAACGTTTCATTGTTGCAATGTTTTGTCATGGCATGTGTAATCAGCACCGACCCCATTAAAGAGGCWTTGGAGGACGAGAAGTTTAAATATTTAATGTTTTTCTGCCTATGATARGTTTAATAATTAATGCTGCTTCCACCCTGGAAATGACAAATCACACAAAAAGCATGCATGATAAAAGAAACAAACAGGGCTAATAGAGAGGAAAACCTTGCTTAGAAGGTAGTAATTAMAGATGCCTGCAGCCTACCTCAGGATCCCAAAGTACTTTGCTCCTGACCCCAAGTCTCTGTTCAGACTATCTTTTAAGCCACCTAATTTGGGGGCAATACAAAAGAAAAGGGATAATTGCCAGTCTTTACCTTACACATGAGAGAAATGATACACAGAGGTAGTGAGTTTAATTGTCTTGAAGACTTCTGCACCCATAGGAGAGAAAAGGAAGGATGTGTAAGCTTTGTTCCTTCATGTCCTGCACAAAGGAGCCAGACCTTGAGTTATTACAGAAACTTGGCAGCCCAAGAGCAAGGCCAGAGCTGTGCCAGGTCTGAACAGCATCACAGCTACTCCAGCTCCAAGCAGTGCCTACAAATACAGYTCTTAACATCCTCTGAATAATCTGCTTTATGAGACACTACCACCAGCACATTTCTCTGGGTACATGCTCCTCCACATCCACTCCCACTGATGACCTGCAGGTATGTGCAACCTTCAACCCCCACTGAMTTGTAGCTAAAAGAAAATTCATCTCACACACTGCTGCGCTGCAGTGCTGGACCACGCTTATGCAAATGCGACAGAATTAACGCTGAAGGAAAGCACAAAGCATGACTGWAATAAAATCTGTGATTCACTCCATTTAGAGATGTTTTCAAATTATTAGCATTAGAAATGTGTCAGACAAAGAGGGYGAGCACTTTGATACAGACATTGCCAATATATCCTTCTTGCAGGGTAGAAACCATTTTCCCTGAACTCAGGTCTGAGATAATGACATAGTGGGAGAAATAGATCTATCCAGAAAGTGACTCACCTTACCTTTAGAGATACTTAAAACAGGTCAGGTGGCTCATTCCCACCTCCTGAAACTGAGAGCCCAGCGTGACTGTCAAGGKAACACCCTGCAGCCGTGTCAGCAGCACATCCACACCAGGGCAAGCCCATGGAGCCAGGGCATGGGCACTGCTGCTGTCCCTGTCAGCGGCTGCAGCACTCCCTGACACCCTTCWGGCTCACACCTCCTCATCTGAGGAGCTCTTGAGCACAGCACCCTGCCCCACTGCTAATGTGGATGCAGCCACTCTGTTCTGGAGGCTGTTGTAGTTCATGGAGTATRGRATGGTTTGGGTTGGAAGGGACCTCARAGGTCYTTTAGTTCCAACCCCCTGCCATAGGCAGAGGCACTTCCCACTAAATCAGACTGCTCAAAGCCCCATCCTGACCCTGAACACCCCCATGGATGGGGCATCCACAACTTCTCTGGGCAGTCTCTGTCACTGCCTCACCATCCTCAAGGAGAGAATTTCTTCCTGGTATCTAATCTAAACCTCCTTGAATTTGAAGCCATTCCTCCTTGTCCTATCACTACATGCCCTTGTAAAAAGTCCCTCTCTGGKTTTTCTGCAGCCTCTCTGGGTACTGGAAGGTGCRGTAGTTGAATATCTCAGACTATCTCTCCAATATCTCTCATATCTCTCAATATTTCAATATCTCTCCAATATCTCACATATTGGAGCTGACATCAGTGTCAGACAAAGGTACTGCCCTGGCATTGCTAGCTGGAAGAGGCATCACCTGCAAGCAATAAATCCATGGATTTTTACACATTAACACTTTGTCTAGTCTTCTTCTTGAATATCCTGTGGGCTTTAGRAATTTAGTGTGAGGGGATAAATAAGCTTCTGACAGTAGACAATACACAACAGTGTTTAAAAGTCATATCTTTCCTAAGCTCAATCTTTGGCAATAAAACTAGATTAGAGCAAACAGCTGTTCACACATACTCCTGGAAAACCAGGCCAGTCACATCAGTGASAGTCCACAGCTTTTTTAAGTCATCCACACTCAGAGAAATATAAAGATGTCACATTTTCGGAAGAACATGTCCCTTAATGCAACATCCTTCAAACTCTCWTCCAAAGTTTTTGCTCCTTTCTAATGGAGGTCAGCATGGCAGAGTGTCTCTGCAGCATAACCACAGGTAAAGGAYTCAGCTGGAGCTGCCCAAAGCCTCTCCAGTGATGCAATGATTTGCCCTGTCAAGGTCACAGGGTAGTGCTCWCTCTGCCTTCTATACCCATTCTGACTTTTTTGACCTCAGGCAACTAGTGCTGCTATAATTGGATTGTGCATCAGGGCTTTTAATCTCAGCTGAAGCGTAGAATCCTAAAAGCTTGTTCTGAACCATAGAGGAAGAAACTCCAAGGGGAGACTTATTCTGAGGTCTCAAAGCCAGGGCAGTGTCTTTACTGAAGTCTTGCTGGAGTCTGGAGCTCACTTGCCTGCAGGGAGTTCCTGGSTGGTCAGTGGCACCCAAGGGCTCCTCAAAGCTGTGCTGTTTGGCAGTGAGATCTCCTGACACACAGCATTTGCTGCTGCTGCTGAGGTCAGTGCTGGCACTTGGCTGAGGGACACCCTCAGGATGAAGAACAGCCTCTCCTTCCTCTTCAGAGAGAAGTGAGCAGGAGCCATCACTGGTCTGACAGCTGTTTGCTACTGCACCATCTTCATTTTGAGGTGGAGAAGAGCTGTGCTGCTCAGGGGGAAGATGCAAAATGCACTCCTTCTCTGTGCACAGSTTTGGCAGCAGCTCCTTCTTCTGCTTCCTTGCCATCATTCTCCGGAGAGCACAGACGAGATCAGCAAGGCTGAGCAGGAAGGACAGAGTGCTGACCCCCCAGAYGAAAATCATCATGATGGATTTCTCCGTGGGCCGGGAGATGTAACAGTCCACGGTGCTCGTGCAGGGTGAGTGGTAGCAGGAAAAGCGGTCGGGAACAAAAAATCCGAAAAGAAAATATTGCACAGCCACAAAGGTGACCTCAAGTAGGGTCCTAATGAAAAGATGGAGGGTATATGCCCCAGAAAAATTAAGGACACTTAGATTGCCTGCACCACAATTTAATCTATTGCCAGCAGCACTTGCACAGAGCTCCTTCACATCTTTAGGGCTCGACAAAGCCTTGGTTCCTTTGCCCCCGTGCACCAGGCAGTGCATCCGTACAATGTRCGCGGCCACCTGGTGCAAAACATAGATGCTGAAGGCAGCATAGGGCAGCAGGACAGACACGGTGTGAATGAGCCAGAATCTGAAGTGAGACACAGGAGAGAACAGGTCATAGCAAACGTTGGAGCAGCCGGGCTGCAGGGTGTTGCAGACAAAACGCTCCTGCTCGTCCTGGTAGAGGGGGTAACCTGCTAACACCACCACTGCCATTCGCAGCAGGATTGTTAACATCAGCCACATCTTGCCTGCAGGAGAAGGAAAGGTAAGAAAAAGAGTCAGAGCCCAAGAAGGAAGACAGGCAAGGCAGTGATGCTGTTTACTTCTTCAAATGTCTTGTGCGTTGAGTCTCCCCTTTTATTAGCTCCTCTTGGGCTTTTTTTTTTTTTTTTTTTCACTGTGACTGAAAATCCAGTTAAAATATGTAGCTGACATATTCCATAATCGTCATCTAGACTTGACAGCGTAGGAGTTTGGCATGCAATAAGCCATGGCGACTGAAACTTAATGAAAACACTCTGAACATATCCATGTCTGATAAAAAGAGATCAAAATTGAGTTAACAATCCCATTTCACTTACAGGTTATCCTTGTTTTTGGGTTTCTACCCCTGAACCTGAATTTTGCCCTTTTTCAGTAATACAGATCAGTTAACACAGTGTGAGACTCACCTAGATAGAAGAGTTTGCTCCGTGACACAGCATTTGCTCTTGGGCTTGGCCATGACATTGTATTTAAGTTTACTATGGCCAACAAAATCCCTCCCTTGTGTCTGGAATGGTGTTGTCTAGCAAGCTATTAATTAATTATTATTTTCATTATTAACAAACTAATGCAAATTGTTCTACAAATGTACATTTGTGTGTGCATATGTGTACCCCAGACATTTCTCTCTGTTGCTTCTTTGGCTCCCTCATCTTGGCCGCGGTTTCCAAGTTCTATTCACCACGGTGAGCAGCTTTTCTCCACTCAGACCTGAAGATCCCTTCTGTCAAACCATTCTGATTTATGAAAATCTAAAACCTTTTCCTGGGCAGGATGGGAAGGCTTAAAGATATACCATTCTATTGTCAGAAGTTAAAAATGCATTTTGTACAAGCACATGGAAWAAATCAACATCTGAAGTTAAGTTTAGCATTTGAAGTTCTCAAGTTTCCTTTTGAGTCCTGTCAGTAGTTCCCTATATAGTTTTGAAAAAGTAATTTAATTTAATAATTCTCTACAAGAAGAGGGGAAAAAAAACCACTTAAAACAAAAAGATAAAAAAACCCACATAAAATAATGATAAGATTAATTCTGTTTTAAAGAATTCTTAAGACACCAATTGTAAACACAGGCAGACAAACAGCAAGACTCAGTGACTAAAGAGAAGTATGTTACACAGAGTTAATGGCTGAGAAATGTACTGAAAAGCTCAAGTCATTAATAGTGAATGCACATCTCACATGCACACAAGGTTTTGTGTGCAATCTGTGAAATAGCACCAATACACACTATAAAGACTTCTAAAAAATCCAGATCACAAAGCATTTTTCTATAAAATATATAATTATTTATAGGCATTGTCTTGGAGAATTTTTTTCTATATTTCTTCTACAGCTATTTCCCAGTAGCTGGTGTGAATTTAAAATACTCAAATATATCTGCAGCATTGTGGGATACCCATTATTGTACTGAACATGCAGTTCAAGTGCCCCCTAAAAAMCATTTGTGGCCAGTGAACTGATGATGGGCTAGAGCAGTAAAACTGCACTCTGCAGTGCAAAACCAGCAGGAAAAAGGTGAAGAACATATAAGGTTTATGAGAGAATATCAGAGAAACYCCTGCTCCTAAAGAATATATTATCTAACCATAAATCAAGGACTTTCCATTTTACCTTTAATCACCTGAGCTGTGGTGGTGTTTTTTGCTGTGTTTCCAACTCCCTGTGTTTGCTGGCAGACTCTTCTGTTACTGTTTGACACAGTGTGGGTCAATAAAAACCCCATCTCTACAGAATCTGTCATCTTCAGCGAGCCATACTTCATCCTTAGGTAGCATTTCTTTCCCTGAGAGGACCTCAAAGTGTTTGAAGCTCATTAGCTAATTAGGCTCAAAATACTACATGCTATTTCACTATCAATTTTTAATTAGAACATGTACAATAGGGAGCGCTGCTTAAGGAAAATCAATGGCTCCTTAGGAAGTAGTTTAGTATGACACACATTGGAGAGATAACCCCKCCATGCATCCCCGTCCCTAAAGACTCAATCTTGATTAAACAGACAAGAGCAAAGCTCTCCACCAGCCCTGCTGGGGCTCAGCTGGATGCTCCCAGCAGTGCACAGCACAAACCACAGCAACTGCTGCAGGCACAGSCTCTTTAAAGGGCCCTGGAAAGTTTTTCTCGGGCTCAGACTTTGCCCAAAGTCACCTGTGAAAGAGGAACAGCATCTTATTTAAATAACAGAGGTAAAAAAAATAAACAGTAAATAATTAGCTAAGGAAAAAAACCCCAAGTATTTTGATTTGTTTTGCTTTTTTTAGATGCATGTGATTTTTATTTGTTTATAAAAATAAAGAATGAAAAGAAATTATAATTAACCACAATGGTAGTAACCACAAACTTCTTCCTGTTAAAGAGAGTGGGTTTTCTGTCCTCTTCTTTAAACTTTTTTCCATTTATCACTAAAGCTATTGCTACCATTCACTTTATGTGGTATAAGTTCAGTGTTACTTCTGCGTGGTTTTACCATGATCCCTACTTCCAGCTGACAGGAAGCTCTGTCATCAAGAAAAGGCAAATTTGAAAGACTTGCCAGATTATTTTATGCCAAGTTCATGAAAAATCTATCAGAGAGGGAGAAGTAATTTGTTTAACAAGAGATATATTAACATATTCTATCAMGTATCAAGATAACAACTTACTGTACAGATCACAGAATCAGAGCCTGAAATTAAAGTTGATTATCARTAGGACACTTGGGTGGATTCAGGATATGATGCAGCAAAATAAAGAAGAGAGCTCTTTTGAAGTACTTACCTACAATAGTCACATTATAGTTGAGTGTGACAATCAAAAATCCCAGCGAGTCCCAGTGCTCCATGTTTGAACAGGCTCAAAACACTTCCAGCTCCTGATGTCCTGACAATTTTGTCATTTCCAAAGGAGATTAGACCTACATAGGGAAGAAAAGGAGTAAAAAAAAAAAAAAATGGAAGAAAAAAAACAAAAAGGAAGGAAATTTTGCTAAGGGTCAAGGACAGAAATCTGGCTACAACAATGGGTTGATAAAAAAAAAAAAAAAAGGAAGAAAAAAACAAAAAGGAAGGAAATTTTGCTAAGGGTCAAGGACAGAAATCTGGCTACAACAATGGGTTGATAAAGGATTATTTTGATGATTTGAACAGGACTTAGTTTTGAACGCTGGAATAAATCTTCAAGCTTTAACAGTTTGTCTTGCAAAAGCTCTATCTTGCCAGATCCAGTTGCTCCTACCTCTGTGTGGATCCTCTGTCCAGGCAACTGCGAGTGGACAAACAACAACAGGAGTGAACTGTGCCATTGTGGACTATTCTTACCCTCCCRGGGCATTCCAGCCTCCTGGCATTGCTGAGATACTTCAGTGGTGAAGGACAGGGAGAGAGGAAAAAAATAGCATGGAGCAGGAAATAACAGAGACCTCTCTGTCTCCCCACAAGAAYTGCAGATGGATAAGGGAAGGAAAGGGGATAGAAAAGGTTGAGCATCCCTGTGTTTGAAAGGCAGCTTCGGTTCAGGTCACTGGAAGCTCTCCCACTGAAATTTCCCAAAACCATTCGGTTTCTAAATCAAAATCTCCCTGACAGAATGCCATGGCCCTGTCAATCACAGCGACACCAAATTCTCCTCTGTGCTGAGACAGCCAGCAGGCTGAACCCCCTTGCAGGCAAGATGAAAAACAGGAGAAGCTTTAAAAAATAAAAATCCTAAGGGTGGGGCTGTTTTTCAAGATGCCATAAGTCACTTTTAATTTATATCAATCCTTTCTGCTGAAACTGCTTGGTACKAAGCTGCTTGGTCACTAAAACTGCTTGGACATCACTGACAAGATCCTAGGGTTGATTGATCAGCATTCTGACACCCAGCAGCCCCTCAGGAGAGGTGGAGGGAGCTCCCCTTTGGAGCAGGATGCCCGCAGGGTCAGTGATCCTTGACTGCAAGGTGCAAATGCACAGCAGGTCCTGCACATTGTGTTACTGTACCCCAGAAAAACCCCAGGAAAAAAACATGGATGAAAATAACACTCTCAGCTTTTCATTCCTCACCTCACTTTTCTCCCAGATTACCTTGGGGAAAATGATCTACCACAGCCTTCCAACCACTGTTCAGCCAGTTTTGGGACATAGGGAAATTCTGAACCACTTAGGGCACTGCAGCCGGGCTGGGCTTTATGACAGAACACATYTTACTTGGATAAATGGTAAAACAAATGGTTTTATAAAGTAAAATATAAATGCACAGACTTTCTCCCCAGCTCTCTGCTCTGCAATGTCTTGGCAGAACACACTGAGTGTCCTCTCTGTAGTAAGCCCCATCCTAAGTAAACCCTAAAAAGTTCCTCCCTAAAAGTGGGGTTGGAAATGATGGCCCTTCAAAACTCTTTCTCTGTTATCTGCATGAAGAGATTATTAATTGCAGTAGTAAATACAGGAATTTTCTTGGTTTCAGAATTGATTTACATGAAGTATTTGCCAAACAGACGTCTCTTCTGTTATCAAGTCTTATTTATGGTGTGTGATGATGATTTTAGCTTCATTTCTCTCCCACAAACACTTTCTTTTGCTTTTTTTGTTTTAACCAATGATATGTGTGTGTGAGAAGCACGGGAAGGAAGGAAGGAAAGCTGGAGAAAGGCAACAGAGAAAAGATGCAAATAGCCAAGATATAAATTATGCTGAAAAATGAAGGTATTCCTGGTTAAACACCCTTTGTCAAAAATAAAGTCAAGAATGCCAGGATGGTGGCAGGATATGAATGCTCAGCAGCTGCATTCACACAATAGACTATAAATTGTCTCTGTCAATATTGCCAGTTAAAATATCCTGGCTTGTTGTTGCTGTGAGACCTCTGCCATTTGTGTCAGAGGGATAACAGATAGGAATTTAAACCCCCAGACTGCTGCCTGTGCAACTATACCAGGCAACAACATCTGATCCCACAGCATGGATGTGCTGAGGTAGGATGGCCCTTTTTCTTCTGAAAGCAAGCAGGCACCCCCCARAGCAACTGTGCTGCTTATCTTAGGTCAGAAAACCTGAATTATATTTCTGCTTTTTCAGACAGCTTCAGCTTTTTTATATTTTAGCTTTTTTAGAGAGCTTATATCTTACTTGAATCCAACTCTTCTTCCTGTGGTGTGTCCTCTTCCCAAGGCTCTGTCACCAGTCCAGCTTTGGGCTCCAGTCCCTGGTGGTTGTCATGAAGGGTTTGGTCTCCACAAAACCCAGGCTTTAGTTCCCTCATCCCTTGGCCACAGTTCCCATCTGAAGGTTTTCCATATCACAGTTGAAGATACTCACCATACAATGCCCCTTGTTTATTACTCACCTTTAGCTGTTCCCTGTATTCCTGCTGGTCTGGAAGGGCTGTAAGGAAATAGGGAGGGCACTGTATCATGGATGTGGCAGCAGCAGAACCCCAGCCCTGCACGTCCCCAGTGCCACCATGTCCCACCTCAGAGGATGTTTAGCCCCATCACTCCACTCCATTCCAGTTCTAGAATCTCACAAACTCCTCCCAGCCTTGAAAACTGTCAAATCTGTGAACTTGCACTGCATTCCAGTTTAAAAAGAGAGGCAGATAGAAAACCCTGACACGGTTTTGGGTAGTTAAACTTTGAAATCCAGCCGTACCTCATCACATCTGATTTTAGGAAGGGCTATGAAAGCTACTGGAAAGCTTTCAGAGACAAACAATGAAACATAAGAAGATACAATTAAATCTATTTTAAAATTCACAACTGCTGTCCACCATTTATAACCTGTTATCACAGATCTAGGGCTTGATCCTGAAAAAATTCACAGATGCGACTCCATCATTGTGAGTGACCCACTGAAATATTTTGAACTGGAACTGCATGTCACTGCAGTGTGGACACGTGTCACGTCCCCAGGCTTAGACCTGGGTTAGTTTACACAAAGCAAAGACACTTCAGCCAGTCCTTGGCTCAGAATGACATCCAGAGGTAAGGCAGAATAAGCTTGGAGCAACTTCAGGGTCAAAGCAGTCACCTGAAGGTACCACAAGCTAYATCTCACATCAAAAACCTCCCAGGCAAATCCCAAACCCATCTGTCTTACCCAGTCAAGCCCTACACTAAGGACACTTAGGTGCCCTGAAATGGGAGTTACTAAGGGGAATTGAACCCTACACAGCACCTGGCAATGAAGCAACCTCCCTCTAACCAACTTAATTAATATTAAAGCAAAAGAGGTCAGCACAGCAGCTTCCCTAATACAGAAARGGATCTGGCATTTCAGTCCAGGTTCTCCTGCAAATCATTATTTACCAAAGAAAAAACAGATGCATGTCTAATGTTTTAAAGTCTAACTTTAAAATAYACTTAATATTTTTCTAGTTAGCAAAAATTATGTGTTAGTGACAAATCTTGCAGTAAATCTGGCTCTTCTGAAGGTGATTTGTARATGGAGGGGGGAAATCTATTTGGAAGGGACAGTGCACATTAAAAAGCAATTTGTCTTGAGGTGGGGGAGAAGTGAATGTTTTCCATCAGGAACTGTTCAGTGGGGAGTTTAAACAATGTGCTCCTACTCCTCAGTGCTCAGCCTCTGACCTGTCAGACCCCAAAGTGGCAGAGTTCAGGCAAGGAAAGGAAACTTTGAACAAATGTGTGTCCTTCTTCCCCATCTCTTCCTGTCTTCCATTCCCAGGGAGGAGCTGCATGCACACATGGTCAAACACACACAAATATCCAATGCATGTGTGTCTGAAAGAGCCCAGAAGGACATCCAGAACAGTGAAGTTCAGCTCATTTTTAGCTGCTTATATTGACTGGACTTGACCTTGCTGACTTCCACACCAGCTCTGTCCTCTCAGACACTTAAGCCTGGTGCCTCAGTGCCTCACATGTGTCGTGTTGTCTCACTGTTCCTCTGCTAATTTAGTAAATCTAAAAAAAGGCTGTGTTTTACTGCATGCTCTTAAGGATTTAGACCATTCTTCTMCATTGTCTCAGAGTCCCTTATTCTAAATATTTGAATATTCAGAAAGGTCATATTTCTAAAGGGAMCCTGCTTCTAAGAGGACAAAAAATGGAAAAAGCAGATTTTCTTCAGACACTGGTTCAGCCACCTCACAACTACTCAAAAAGAATTTTGAACATTTCAAGACAGATCTGAAGGAAAAATAAGTAATGGAAAAGATATTCTCATTCAGGAGCTAAGAGCCAATTTCTGCAAAACTATATAATTTACTAAGTAGTAAAAGTACAAAGTGAGTCCACTGGATTTTCAAAAACACATTATTCGCATCTGCTTAACTCCAACTGAAATAGGTAGCTACATGAGCATATTGTAACATTCATTGTTACTGAAATTTATTCTCCTGTAACACCAAAAAATATCTTGTGTAACAGAGGTTCCAGCTCTTCTTTAAATTTTGCACTTAACATTTGACACTGAGTTTTACRCTTACCTTTTTTTCACAGTGCCAAATGCAAAACTGAAGGTTTGGAATGTTGTGATGAGCAGGTGTTTTCATGTTTCATTAGTGCCCAACATCTGTCACTAAGGAGTTCTTCCTTCAAGCAGGTCCACACCTAGCAATGGTCAGGCAGGCAAAGAGCACGGTGTGCTGACACCATGGAATTTGTTTAAATAAGAAAAATGCCTTAGCAAATGGGGAAAAAGATTTCATAATAAACAGAAGATGGCAAGAATATCGTTGGCTGCCATGCTTTAAATTTAATACTTTGTTTCTAGGTATGAATATTGCTAGAGCTGTGGGGAGCAAATATCCCTGTTCACAACATGCACAACAAAAGGGGTTACTGTGTTGGTCCTGGATTTCAGTAAATAAATCTGTCATCTTAGATTTAACAGACAGGCAGCCACTGTGGCCTCAGAATAAGGGTTCTTTACACCTTCTTGTGTTTCATGGCCGATCATTTTAAGAAACAAACCCTACACTGTTGTCTCTGTTATTGAACGCTGACACTGCTTTTTCTTTCACCATGGACAGATGCACTGTGTCTACGTGGTCATTAAACCAAGCACTGGGGAAAAGGCTAAACTAACACAGAAATGGAAGAGGGAAGCTGAAAACAGAAAAGGGATTTTCCCCCTCTAATTCACATACAGCCTAAACTTCAGGAATCACTGCAGGCAGTACCAACKGGGGATTTCTTCTCACATGTGAAGAAATGTAATTTTCAAATCAAATTCATTCCTATGCAGAAGTCAAAAAGTACATTCTATTAAATCTCATCTGTTTTGAAAATATGGCTTTCAATAAATAAGAGCTGTATGTGCATAATAAAATCCTTATCCAGAAGAGTATTTCTGTCTAAAAASAATGTGTAATTCCATCTTACTGTTTCATAATGAGAAATTTTAATCTTCAGTTGTGTTTAATGAACAATGAAGGGAAAAATCTAATATTCCTCAYAGCAGCTACTCACAACTTACTAGAGAAAAGAATTATTAGATTTCTTGCTTCAATATCAGGATGTACAATTGATGTATGTACATCTGGCCACTTAAAGGACAACACAAAGTTGAGTTTTTTCACCTCACCTTTATGACATGTACATCACATTATGATTTTATGAAGTTTGTTTTGRCCTTAAACTATTTATTTAAGTTTAGTGTGGCCTTGCAAAAAGTCATTTAAACAAAGTTCAGACTGGTCAGCCTCCACAACATTAGGAAAAAATACCCAAAATTTTTATTGCAGAATTTGAATTTGCCCTCTGCCCCAAACYTTTGCTTTACAATACAGTCCTACCATAACAGTTGCCCAGTTTCCATGGTTTCTGCTTTGTTTTCTTTCAAGAGGCATTTTTAATAATCATTGCTAATGAGCTCAACACATACTGGGCAGTACACAAGGAATCCCTTTGTGAAACAACAACAGTATTCATATTCTATCAACCAGGATTTTTTATTTCAAAAAGCATCCTAAAATTCAGCTCAATKACTCAGTCCTTAGTAAAATTAATAGGAGTTCAATACCCAGCTCTCATTCCTTTGAAAATTTTTACCTCAACCTCAAAAGTGTAAGATGGATTATGAATTCTCACCCACCACTGGCTCAGCCCAAGGACTATCCCAAGAGATCCTCTTCCCCCACTCCCTTGAATCACCATTTCATACTGCATTTCCCTGGTTTCCTTGGGAATGCACCTCAGGACTTTAAGGGTTGAGAGAGTTGGGGCTCCCTGTTCAAATCCTGAGCAATCCTGCTTCAGGAGAACACAGGACTTTCAGTAGATGATGAAACTGTTTCTAAGGACACTTTATGAAGAAGAAAAGCTGAGGGAGATAGATACTAGAGTCTGTTYTAATTTTTTTTCTCTAATTATCAGAAATCAAAGCCACAGTTTTCTTTTATTCTCTGCAACCCCAATCCTCTGCAGTTCTCAGTTTATACAGAAAGTACTGGAAATTTGTAAAATTTCTTACAAATATTGTGAAATTGTAAAAAGATCATTGTTCATGTAACAGAATGAAGGGGACAGGGCCAAACCTGCATTCTTGTATCACTGGATTTATCTMTTCTCAGTAAGTAAAAGAATCCAGATAAATGCATTCCTCAGGGGGCAAACAACTGGTCCAAATGACATTTTAAATAATTGCTTTTTCTGTTAGCAACTRCCACAGAAATTCCTTATCTAATGCAATTGAAACCAAAAATAAATGCTCAAATGCATACTGGTACTGAGTTGCCAAGGAAAATTTAGCTCAAGTCCGAAATCTTCAAAAAAAAAACTGAAATGGAAAAATTGTGATGCTGATTTGCTATATATTTCAGAGAAAATTTAAAACTGATTGCTTRCCCTGGCTCCTTTTTCTAAGAGAAAATTATTTTAGAAAAGGTTACAGGAAAATGTCACAGCTGGGAATCAGAAATCTGAGCACACAGTTTCAGCTAACACATGGTTCTGYTATTTGCACACTTTAAGGGGCAGAACAACTTTGTTCTGCCACATGCCAGCAAAACAGAGCAGAACAAAAAAAGCCTTTCTGATGTACTACAATGACAGGCCACCACAGACAAGCAACSATTTCATAGTCTAGATTTCTCCCAGGTCAGAAACACCGACAATGTTCTCACTGAGATTCATGATTAAATGGGGAAGCAGAAGAATCAGCCCGGTCCTTTGAAACTCAGTGTCAGGGTGACATGACCACAATTTCTCTGGATGAAGTCAGTACTGTCATTTTATGCTTTGTAGTATTCTTTTTTTCTGTTCAGCTGAAGATACCATTGATCCATAGCCTTAAATCAGGCAGATCTGGAAGATYGCCGTACCTGACAGCATTCAAAATTACCAAGATACACCCAACTATTTTCCCAGGTTACAAGAATCATTCCTCCAGTTCTCAGACGACAGATTTAGAAGAGGTGCCCTATAAAGCACTGGTAGARTACACACTCATTCCTGTGGCAGAAGGTAAGGTACGTACCTGTTGRCAGTAATAAGTTAAATATTTAATGTTGCAAATGCTGGTGGTGATTTAGACCGCTTGTACTTCTGTGCAAAGCAACTACCTAAGTTGGAAGATAATTTTCCGTCTCTGTTCAAAACTCTGCTAGGTCTAATGMAGAATTACTGTAACAGCAAAGGTCTTGGGGTTGGGTTGTTATTTTTTGGGGAGCAAGAGGCCTGTTCTCTGCAATTCTTCTCACCTTCCCTACCTGTGACTTCAGAAGTGTGACTGACATGTACTGAGAGTTGCCACAAGCAACTGATATTTATGCTGATGAAGCCCCATAGCAGCATTAGGTTACCMCCTACAGCTTTTGTTCTTAACAGGAACTCTTCCTGTTCTTTTTACATTTTTATTTTTTGTAAGATCTATCTCCAAATATTACTGATTATATTCTAATATTTGACAATRTGTACTACACTATTGCCTACACAGGGGTGACCTTTTACTGTAAGGACAAAAAAGGAACAGGATGTTGTTATGTAAGTAAGGTGACCACCAATACTTTCCAAACACTGTGTACCAACACCCAGACAGTTCTGCCATTCTAATCCTTGGTATTCAAGATTATTTGGTGTTATGTATTTTATATGTTCTTCTGTACTACTTTGCTCTKTACAGCCTGGTCTTCCTCCTCCTCAGAACTGTGGCAAAAAATCTGCATATTCTGTCCCACTGAAGGGAGACAATAATCCCTGAAACTCTTTGCCCAAGAAATTTAACACCATCACACTACTGAAAATATCAATGCTTTTTGGTATTGACAGCACAGAAAGTACATTTTCCCCATCTCTATTTCCTGGATTATTTAGAAAAGATACACAATTTTGCCTCATAGCCCTTCTAACACACCAAATCCTCATCTATTGGGCCTCTCCTTTTTCTACAGCAGAATGCTTCACTTGTCTAAAACAAATGAAAGAGAATTATGTGGCCACAGGATGATCTGTATTGTTTAAATATAAGATAGCAAGGGTACCACAGCTGCCAGCTCCCAAGAGACTGTTTCCATGGAGAATAATTTATATGAACATCTAAAATACAGGAGCATGAAAACCCAGAGCAGTGAAGCAAGAAAACATACAGATAAGAATTAGCTTTATACTTAAGTGTGCTGTGGAATCTCTTGCATGCACATCTTACTCTAATGCCTGTTTAGAAAAGCTCTCAAGTCACATGAGTAAGCTTCATCTGCTTTTTGAGGATTCACTTCACTGCCAGCGAATTCGAAGGGGTGGCAGTGCAAGTTCCAGAGATTTTCCAGCTTCAAAGTTTTACTGCAGGAGYTACCACAGCACCCCAGGGTATGTGTCAGAAATGCAAGGAAAAAAATCTGAAACTAAATTAAGTACTGTAACTAAATTATRTAAGTAGATGGGGAAATTCTATTCTACAAAATTATTGTTTTSGGTGTTCTCAAGCACACTCATTCAGGACATTGCTGCTCTCCCTCTGTGGAGACCATTGCCACCTTGAGCTTTACAACTCTATAGAGATTCTGGACAACTCATAGGTCTACAGTCACTTTTCATCACCCCAAGAAGTTTGCTTAGCATATCACTAAACAATATCTCCAGGTGTAACAGCTGAAAGTCTCTGCTGAAAATACTGAAACACATTATAAATGGTGTGAAGGGCATGAAAAAACAACTCTTTTTTTTACACCAAATTTCATCAGGCCAATTATTCTAGGAGCAACACAAGAAGTACAGTCAATTTGTACTGCTGTGTCATCTGCCCTCCTTCAATCTGCCATCCTGTTGCTTTGTTCTTTAGTGGGAAGAGTCAAATGATCCAAGCCAGGAAATAAACTCAAGCCTGGGTTTCTTGGCTATAATCATATAAAGGTTTGATTTGGAATRAACCTTAAAGATCATTTAGTTCCAATTCTCCTGCCATGAGCAGGGACTTCCTCCACTACATCAGGTTACTCAGGGCTTCATCCTACATGGCCTTGAACACTTTCAGGGATGGAGTATCCAGTTTCTCTAGGCAATCTGTCCCAGTGCCTCAATGCTCTCAATCTTTTTCAGGCTCTGGTTCTGCAATTCACCAGTTACTTTTCATGGAATCTCACAAGAAGATGCAGAAAAGCAGATTCACACATATYGTGAAACAATCATTTTCAGGACCATAACAACAATCATAATCCATGTCTGCTATCACTATTGTGTTCCTTATGAGCAGCAGCTCTTCTTCTAAATCTTGTTTCCCTTTTTAAGGTATTTTCTCTGAACAGCTGTTRTTATGTATCCTCCATGATTACCTTTAGTTTATGCAGCTCAGAGTCTCACCAGTTCAGTGGTTTCCTCAAGACAGAGTTCAGTTGAAGACAAGAAAGACAAAAACAGCAGAAAGACACTGCACTTTAGGTGTAGATACATTTCCATGTCCATGTAGGTGCATTCACACAGGTATGTTCGTGTTTGAGCTGATTTCTCAGAACCCATTAGAGACACTAAGTGGTAACATCACTGCGAGTAGGCAAATGTTGTCAAMAACTGCCAATTCAAGTAAAAAAAAGAAATTCTGATTACAGAAAAATGTGTTTTAAACAGAAGTGAGGAAAGTGCTGAAAGGTAGGCTGAGTGAATTCCACTTGAAGACCAAGAAGAAGCAGAGAGCACCAGGAGTCTGCAGCGGATGGGCAGCACTTCAGAGTTTAAATGTGTCACTGGAAAGTGAGATGCTCATTACCAACTAAGGGCAACTGTAAATAATTTGTTGTTTCAGGTGTAAAGATTTTGGGGCTTTTTCTGTTTTTTTTCAGTTCCTCTATCTACTCCCACATACCGCCATTTTTATATATAGCCAGCACTACATATCTGTCATCTGCCATCACTACACCATCAGCCTTTTCTGATCACCTTTTTGTTATTTCTAATCTTATGTTATAGCTAAGGTTTCTGGYATTTGGGGAGATAGAGAGAAAGGTGTTAAAACACAAAGTCTTAGTTTAGACTATGTAAACAGTAATTATACAATATATGCTAATTTCTCTCTCTCAAAGAAAAACCCYAAAACCCCAACTAAACAAAACTATTTTCATGGCATAGGACAGGACTTTGTATGCTTTTAGCAATAAAACATGTGTATCATTTGAAAACTGGTTTGGTTTGTGAAAGGTGGAAATAAGTGATTTGACTGTTTTTGCACTTTATCCTGTGACTCCTGAGCTCTCAGTCCCACAAGACAGTGTCTGTCAGAATGATAGATGTCACTGACAAACWATGAAATACAAACTGCAAATCAAATATAAACAGGTCTGCAGGTGGAAAGAGGAATTAGGGAAGCAACTCTGGGCTGCATATGGATGCATGGTTAAAACCCTTACAAGATGCCTTTTTCAAATATTGATCCAAATATCAACACATAAATGACCAAACAAGTGGCCCACTGGCTCAACATATAAAAATAATTCATTAAGACAATGATCTTTGAAGGGACAGGTTTATTATATCTCCTACACCTTTTCATTTCTGAGCCGGTGACCAAAGCAATGATGAAAACCTTAATCCAGAAAACATTTACAGCAAAACACAATGTATTTGTGCTGTTAATTAAAATGCTATATGGTTCTTCTCCCTTCTTACATCTCTGGTGATATTCTCTAACTTTGCAATGGCATTTTCCATACAGTAATGCTGAAAAAACTACACTAAACACAACATAATCCTAAATAAGAATTCATTTTTAATTACCTGGTATAGAATACCTTGCAAACAAAAGACACTCATTCAGATTTACTGACAGGTACTGTATTTTTTGGCAACCCTGGAACAAACCAGAAGAAAAAGCGAAGAATYATTCTATAACCATGAGGGAAAGAAACATCCGTCTAAACGGAGAGGATTCATATGGTAAAACTAAAGAAAAAATCCACACTTACAGCAGATTTTTTTTAATTCTTAGTGCAAGAAACATAACCAAGTTAATCACAGAATCAGTACTAATTAAGAATWTGGAAAATTCTCCTATACAGAGGTAGAGTCCAGTGCACAAGGCTAAAACGATATTCAATAGTCTAAACAAGACTGAGCCAGGTTTTACGGAATCCACTTTTTAAAGTATCAGACTGTATGTACATACATACAATAAATAGACTATACAATCTTTAAAGTAGTTTAATAAACTTCACAAAAATTATAGTAGATGCATTGATATCTTTACATAATCCAAAGTTCATATCTCTATCACCCAGAAATGGATAAAACCAATATTCCTGATATCAAGTTAAATGGAAAATAGTTTAGCAAAGTGTTGATAAATCAAAATATTTTACATATTTTAAAGCCTAAATTTATGCTTATAAAGGATGAATTTCAAATGCTCTGAAAATGTTCCTTTTGATACTATCTGTAAAGAGGTTTCAAATGCTGTAATTTTTTATAAACACTTGCCTTACATTCCATGTTCAAGGGAAAAATGGACTTGGATACTCACAGTTCTGATGCATTGGCACAACAAGAAGTGATGAGACTTAGATTATTTTAAAGGCCTGAAGGACATCAGGAGAATTTATGGACAAAGCCTTCATGTCTCAAACTAAACACATCACATRGGAAAGGTGACCGAAAACTGTTTGGTTTCACTACTTCAATTGTGTCGGTGCCTCCCCTCCCGGAGAGCCCGGATTAGCATCGCTCTGGGAGTCAAGTGTGCATCCCTGGGCCCCCAGGTTTGCTACAAGCCCATAGGGCTTAACAAAACAAACATGGAATCTTCGTGGGTTACAACAGTAGTGCACAAGTCAGGGACATCTGCTGCCATTCTGCTCAGTGATAGTCACAAGGACAGGATTTCAGGGAGCTGCGAGCTTTCAGCTTTATCTTTCTAAACTGYRMAAAAAAAAAAAATCGGGGAAAAAAAATCACCCTGCGGTGAAGCAAATATGCTTACACTGACAAGTAATTTTGTATAAAAGGTTCTTACAATTGCCAAGAGGGCAACAGCCACAGTAAGAGGGAAATAATTACAACAACCGAAGAGTTTAATAATCGGAGTTGGAAATTATATTCACAGTTCGGTTACTTTTAATTTCTATAAGCACCTACACTGAAAAACATGAGGGTTTGTATTTTAGCTTCCAAATGAAATCTCCTTGTGACAGATACCTTGCTAAGATTTCCATTCTGCTCTTCTCTACAGGCCTTCTCATTGGAACAATTTTTTTTATTATTTTTTATTTTATACAAACAGACTCACTTTGATTTAAAGTAAACATATAAAAATTGAGAATATTGCTTGCAACAATGGACCTGGAGGTGAAGGAATGAACTTGTCAGGCCATAAAAAAAAATCTCCCTTAAAATGAATGAATTCTGCTAAACTTCTAATGTTATGAAAATCTGCAAAAAGGATCCTAAGATCTGTTGCAAATTTCAGAGATTTGGCCCAAGTCTTATCATCATCATCATCTCAAGACGTTAACAACTGTATCTTTATATTATGGAAAAATAAATGATTCCGAGACCTCTGGAAGGCACACACACCCAAGTATACTATAAATAAAACACATCATGAAATTATGAAGATCTTCTGATCCCTGTACACACTTTTGGTTCAGCACTATGGTCAAGTTCTCTCTTTTGAAATACAATAAAAGGCATACAAGAAATGTAACATATGCATAATAATTAAGAAGAATAATGCTAATAAGACAGGTTACAGAGAAAAGTGCAGTGAAAAAACCCAACGTTATTTATTCAGGGGCTTGTGCTACTGTAAATACAGACTTTGTATTTCCTGCTGTGCAAGGGGAAGAATTTATTCTGGGAAGCAGCAATGAGGAATGCAAAAAAACAATAACAWCAACAACAACAAAAAAGATATTAAGAGAAATCTTTAAGATGGAACTCTCCCAATGTCATTCCTCTAGTGCACAGTCATCTGACTACATGTTTGTTTTCATGCTGCCATTTCCCTCCATGAGTACAGTATAATAGAAAATGGCACAGTTCTTAAATATTTTTCTGCCTCTACTTCATTATTTTGTTTCTTCTTCCAAGCACCTGATTTGCTGTTTCCTCATAAAAAGTGTAAAGCTGTTAGTGGAAGTGAGAAAATACTTGTTGCCGATCTTCTCTCCCAAACACCGATTTCTCCATTTCTCCTTCCGTTAGGTATTTTACTCGTGTGCTACACAATGGGGAGGCACTGTAAAGGCAGCTTGACTGATTTAAAAATAAAAAAAATCAAAAGTCTTTTTTCTTTATCCCCCCGCCCCCAGCCCACTCTGAAAAAAATGGATGGATGAAACAGTACGTCCGTAGGAATATTCCAGTCTCCTCTGTTAGGAGATAATTGCAGGGGACCATCTAACCACAGTCAGATTGTCAGCACTGACCGACCGTTTCTTTGCAGCTTTCCTGAAGTCCTTGTATTTATCTTCACACAAGCGAGAAATGGCCTGTAAGAGAAAAGATGAAAAACCCCTCAATTGCACTGCCCTGTATGGCAAAAGCAAGACTAAATGCACATTTCTACAGACAGGTGGAATTACAAAAATCACTTCATTAAACAAAACACATGAAGAAACTTCTCTTCAAATTCTAGTTCTCATTTCATTAGTCTTAGACAGAAGACTTGCATTGGCCCCATGGCAGCTTCAGAAGGACTCAGCACATCCCAAGCCTTTTCTTTGCAGGTGAACCATCACAAATCTCACAGAGAGAGCTGACAATGTTTATCCATTTCTACTAAGTAACTGATGTATCACACTTAATTGGTGAAAAATTGTGGAAAACTTAATGAGACAACTACAGAAGTAAGTGAAAAAGAGGGTGACTAAACGTTTTATTTCCTAAAAAGTCTTGTAGTGATTATATTTTTCTCTGCTGAGAAATAAATGGTCTTGCAGAACACACCCTGCTTTGCTTCCCAAGCTGATGTTTACTCACCTTTCAGATGGAGATGATGATTTCTGTGTGACCAGGCTATTTTATGTAGTGCCAGAGGGAAATGTAACTCATAMTCAGAATCATTTAATTTGCATTATTAAATACATAGTAATTTTTAAACCTTTTGAAGAGAGAGACATAATTCAAGTATCGACTCCTCTTATGCTACACTGGAGTTAATGTTTGATGTTTCTTCTACTGTTTTTGTGAAGTTTAAAAATAGTAGGTATTATGGACCTCACATGCATGAATATACTGCTCCCTAAAATAGCCTATTAGAGTTCATGTGGCTGGGACAGGCTGTGGTTGGCATCAGTTGAGATGTTAACTCTGCAAACTGCAGAATTGYAGAGAAAGCTCACTGCAAGGAGTACTCAAGGTCAAATTAAAAAACACGACAAACTAAAGCAGCATTTCTTATTTACTCTGGAATGCTTGCAAGTGTGCCTTAAGATAAGATGTTTAATAAAGACAAACTGGACAAACAAAACCAGTAGAAGTGTTTGATTATAACACAGGGCATTACAAATAATTAAAGAGCTTGAYGCCATGGATCATCACTTTCTCTCTTGGTCTTTACTTCAGCACAGCAAATATAGCAGTGAAGAGTCCTTTAATTTAAATACTMCTGCAAAGACCAGAGGAAGAAGCACACATCTCATACATCTGAGAGCAAGTTCATCTAATGCTCTGGTCAAGCCAGCCACAAAACATTATTAAATCAGAAAACAAAACAAAACAAAAACCCCCAAAACAATATAAACCTACCACAACCAAAAGACTAGTTGCTACTTTTCAGTGGAAAACTGAATTTCCTTTAGTTAAGACTGTACTTGAATACAGTCTTCCTTCATGATTCACATGAAGAGAACAACAGAMTAAAATAACACAAATATTTATATTGCTTTTTAAACCATAAATTCACTCACTTAAAATGGCTTACTAAAATTTTACATCATTTAACCAGGAACTTGATGGACTTAAGAGAGTTTATGCAATTCAATGAGATTTAAAATTTAATAGGTTAGCAGATTTTATTCATTAAATAATGTGCCAAGGCATGGCATTACAAAGAGGTGTACTGAGGTGGAGCCCAGCTTCTTTTGCCTGCCAAATCAAATTATTACCCTAGGCATCAAACAGTCAGAGAAGGTAATCACTTCAAAATTGACTGTGTGACACAAGAAAATTTCTGTTCTGGCATGTGGTCAGACAAAATGAAATGTTGCTTGGAAATGGCACTTAATACTTGGCATCTCTAGGCTATGCTGATGAATCATATGGATAAGAAACACACTGCCATTTAAAGCAATTCTGTATCTAAAGATGCGTCTTCATTTGCAAGTAAGTTACAAGACTGACATTTGGAGTCTACTTGGCAAGATAGTCAACTTTAGCATAACATATGGGGAAACAAGACAAATGCAGAAAATCGTAAATATTTATTATTGTTCTTCAGTTCAAATAAATCAAAATAGCTATAAACACCTTTCTATCATCTTTGTTGCTTTTATTGCTAGAAAAAAAAAAAAACAAAACAATTCTTGACAGTTGCAAGGGACCATTTCTCATGTCAAATCAAAACATTCTTAAAAACAGCAACACTAATCCATCATGTGAAATTTTGTTGGACTTGACTGTAATGCATGTAACCAGCTAGAATGCATACACATATATATTCTTCCATTATATATATGCTTATAAAACTGAAGTCAGTTCCTCTGCTGAGCTATATGGCTCCTCCAGAGATTTCATCACTGGAGGAGGGGACAGGTAAGGAGAATGGAGGTTGGAAAATGGCAGTAGCAGTAGTAGTAGTAGTAATAGTAGAAGAAGTACAAATTTTGGCTGCATGCACATTTGTGCAGGGCAGGAAACCAGCACGGCTGGCCATGGGCTCAYTACCAGAAATTCACAAAGGCACATGACTGTGAGTGCTGCACACCCTCCAAAAACWGACAAACCCGAGGAAACTTAGCGGGAACAAACAGCATGAGGTCTGGAARGGCTGTCTATGAGGAAATGTAATGTGATGATGGTGGTTCCCCTTAATTTGTAAAGCATGAAAAAACCACTTGGTTACTCCTAAAACCCATAATGGCAAGTTTTGCTGTTTTGCTCTTCCTTTTTCTTCCTGGCTTTGAGGGTTCTGAACATACAAAACACACAGAACTGCAATCAAGTCATCATGACACTGGGAAGCTGAAGAGATACAAACACACTTCTCTGCTTGTACCTTTTCTCCTCTTTTATGTCTGTTTGATCTATAGGACTGTATCTCTTTAGGGTCAAGAAAAAGCACATATTTCAAAGGGTTTGAACTATGTGCTCAAGTACCATCCTAACATTAAAGAACTCAGACAACATAGAGTCAGCCACACTAGGAGTGCACTAATGAATGGTCTTAGAAAATACAACCTTGAAAAAAGCTCYGCACTTAAGAATCACAAGCAGCAATAGGGTAGACACGTTTTGTGTACTCAACCTAAAGAGGAGAATCTGACTCATATTTAGCTCAGTACATGGGAGAATAACCAGGTGCAAGAGAAGGAAATTACGGAATAGTGGATTATGGCTGGATACCCAAAAACCTTCTTGGCAGAAAAAYAACTCCCACATCAGAAGAGTTCTCAGGATAAGCAGAGGAAGCCTTGACATTTGACACAATTAAAAGGAAGAACAAAGCACACTCTAACATATGCTGGTTGGAACAAACAGCATTGGCAGGTGGACAGATTGGATGATCGCTTATTTGCCATTTTTAACTTGCCTGATTCTATACAAGAGGAAAAAAACCAAGAGGGGTCATAAAAATGGCTTCTGGCTACTAGGTGGACTGGTACAACAAATCCAGGACACTTTAACCCACAGATAATTAAAAGGTAAAGAACAAATTACTTTCATTTCATCATTTGAAGCACAAAGCTTCTTAAGTATYAATTGTGAGAATGTTAAATAAGACAAAGCATCCACGGCAGATGCTTGAGAAAGCAATGTGATTTTTAACAAATACTGCAACCTCTCATAACACCTCTAAGCTGATGGATTTTGTCCAGAATTTCCTTTTCATGAGGAAGATTTCTTACTAGACTTGTTCTTAGTCTTTTTGGGGTGTTTTTTTTTACGTTGTCACAGGTATGACAACCTCATGATGTTCACAGAAATGGCAATGCAGACTCCGTCATGTCAGATCTAATATTCCTGCTTTAGATACTAAAAAAAAAAGCTTTAAAATGCAAAAGTAGCAAAAATATGTTATAATACAGCCATTTCTCTAAGCAAGACCTTTTGTGATCTCAAACTCCAGTAAGTTGTTTTAATCTTAGGGCTGAGCAAGGTCCTTTCTTTCTGTTTACCAGATAAGGCAAATCCAGTGCAAGTGCACATTTGCTGTGAGGCTGTTGTCTTTCATCACAGACTGCAGCTTTTCTCTCAGTATCAAAAGTATCACAGCCTGTGTGGTACTACATCTACTCCACTTGACAATCCAGGCAACTGTTTTACAAACAGAGAACTCTAATCTGAACAGCACACGAGAGACTAGAGAAGTGCTGCAAATGCATTTTGATAACTCTTGGCAAGCTAAATGCTTCACTGTGCTCAGGGAACTGGGCTATAAATTATGCTGTCAAGTAGTTTCAAGGGCAYACTAATGACAACCACGTACTGCCAAGGAACAAGGCAGTTCCCTTCCTTCTGGCCACAGAATATAGAGGCAAGGAGGTGGCAGACTAAGCTGGTTTCACAGCAGATACTCTTCCTCTACCCTGAAGACATCCTCTGGCTAGCAGGGTTATTTACAACCAACTTCTGCTGGCAGCATAAAGCATTCCCAACACTGGGAAACTTTTAATAATACAGATTTGTTGAAAAATATACTCCATTAGTTGTTTTTAAATATGCTCTTTCTTTAGCTAGTACAGCAGAATTACCGCTATTCTCTGGGTATTTATGGTAATTTCCTACTTTTCTTCTAAGGTTTTATTCTTTTCTTCTAAGGTTTTAGGAGCTATCATTGTTACCTTCATTTGTAATCTGCTGTTATACATTGTGTGTGATACAGACTRACAGTGCTAAGAAACTGCTAAATCAAAAAGTAATTCACTTARTTCTGATACAGAAAATAGCACTTATTCTCAAGACCGCCATAACTCAGTAGGACCACCTCTTTTCAAGCAAGATTATGATCCAAATAATTCTTTTTTTTAGTATTCTCATTAATAGAAACAAAATCTGATGCAAATTTAGATCACTCKCCATACAAAGAACAGACATTCTTATTGGAGATATCTGTGAAAATTAAAAAGAATATTTAGAAAGAATGAGAAATACAACTTCAGTGAAATTTACTTTGATTCTTTCTCCACCACTTTCAGTTCCCATTAGATTCACAAACAAGTCAATTAACCTTCCCACGCACCATTTCCCCCCATAAAAACGTGCAGAGAACTGCCTGTCTGTTCTAGGGGAGCACTAGGAATTTCAGAACAGGCAAAGCTCACTCTAACCCACAGRCAAACCACCTCCAGTGCAATGTTATGCAATTAAAGATATGTGCAGTTAAAAGCAGCCTGCATSCAATGAAAATTTTCAAAATTAGTAACAAAATGTGTGCACATCCAATGCAATAATGCCTGTGTTTGAAAAAGAGCAGAAAAATCAGGAAAAATACGTTGCAATCTTGCAAAGGGCCCACAATTAGCTGATAATTGACATTCCTCCTGTGTCTGTGGTATTCACAGTGCCCAGCATTTCACAGGTCCAGACCATCCGACAGTGCTTTTGGCATATGGTATATCCACATCTCATGAGCATTTGTGACTTATTCACTAAAGGCATGTGCTTATTTCTGTTCTCCCTTTACTGAGAGAAACACCACGGGAGATAACAGACTTGGATCCACAAGAAGCCAAGCACTTGCAGATAACAAGAACATGGAATTGCTATTTTCAGCAACTCTTGCTAATATTCTGTCATTTAAGGTGGATAATCAGTTTTAAGAAACCAAATCAACACGCAACACTAAACTGTGAATAAAGTTATTTTAAAACTTGTGGGCACTTTCACAAGGCCAACAYAGACAACTGCAATTGAAAAATAAATGGAAAGCAAGGAGCAAGGTAGGTCAAAAAGCTGTCCCCACAGCCATGAATACTCAGAGCACAAACAAAAGCATTATTAAAATATGACTCATGATATTCTAATATCTCATGCGAATATCTGGGAAGAGATGGGAGAAGGGAGAAACAACAGACAAATTCCAAATCTCCTTGTATATTTAACACCAAGCATTCTAAAGTCTTACCTCAAGTTTATATGCCCTGTCCCTGCTGAGGGGCTCCAAGGGAAAACTCAGGTTATTCGCTTCTGCCAGGGAACGCAAATCAAAATAATACTTGGCATAAACACTGGAGGGAACGTTAATATTGAACTGCAAGAGCTCAAGAAACTGGCGTTCTAGCTCATTCCTGCAGAAAGAAGATAAACATGAAAATATATTTCAGACTCTTCATTCTGAATGTAACTTTACTTTAAATTGCAAATGGTATAAACCAAGTTCATTTTCTATTCTTGCCAGGTGCAATTATCCCAGCCTAAGGTTTGACCTTCTCTACCAAGCTCTATGAGAGTACTCACACCAGTGAGGAATATGAGAGATGCTGCACCTTGCAGCTGCTACTGCAGTGCCAATCAAATCCAGACACAAAGTTTGCTAGTGGAAGGGCACCTTTATCAGTTTAGCTAATACAAATTTGGAAAGAAAACCTGGCAGGGAAAAAAATGTCTTGTAGTTTCTGCTGTACCTCCACTAGGTGGATCTGCACACACAGCTATGCCTCAACAACATCCACACACACTCACCCTGTATGTCACGCATCTCTCATAAATGCTGCAAATTGCTCTAAGACTTATATTACTGGAGAACTTATTTACTGCAGCTTTTCATAATCAATCATTTAGAATTAGTCATGAGAAATCTGAATTTCTCATCATACTGTTATCTTTATCAACAGAATAAARAAATTTTTCCCTTAGATGTGCAACCAAAATCAAATTCACAGTGGTGATCACTTGTTTTCCATCACCTAAACCAAACACGTTTGTCAAAATACCTGATAGGAACAGAGATCCTGTTTGAGCTCCCACCCTGTAAAACTTTGGTATACAAATACACTATTACCTACACCAATATATTAAAAAGTACAGTGAGAAATAAGCCAACTAACAAAATTAAGGACTGTAAATTTTCATAAATTGCACAGAAACTAGAGATCCTATTTAATACTTATGCAGGAACATATGATACATTCAAAACAGTGATTTCAAGACATGAGAAATAAAAAACATAAATGGGTTGTGAAAGCTGTCGATGTTTGCTGAAGAGCACAGTGACTGCACTGCTGTGCTACCAGTGGGGATTGACTGTTTATTGTATTGTCTTTCAGTTACATTTCAACTGCTGTGTAAGTGTGCAAGGAATATGAAACAGGAGTTGAACAGGCTGGCAAGAGAACATGAAGGATCTGAAGATAAAAAGCACTGGTACAGTAGTTTTTCAACGCTGAATTATTTTTCTTTTTCTCACTTTTTAACCTTACATAATTCTTATATCATAATCATTGTCCTTCCTTATTCTCACTCTCTCTGAGCCAAAATTCTGTATTTACATAATGAGAAATATTGATAAATATTAAAAGACTAACTAAAAGCTGGATGTTGGCTCTTTGGTATGAATTCACATTGTTAAAAATTCCAACTTTAAAAAAATCCAAATAAAAAAATTACATCTGAAGATGTCCATCAACAGAAACAAAATATTACCTTTACATGTCCTTTGATACTGCCAAGACTGTACTTTCTGCAAGCTAAGCATAAATTTCTATGTCAATTGATAATATAAAGCCTATTTTAGTGGCAGAAGACATTGGCTGCACCGCTTCTGAGGGGCACCCTCAAAAATCTCTAACACACAGCCTCAGATTCTTACTATCCCCTACCTCCAAGACCTGAAAGTTCGATCAGCAGATTAGCCACAGATCAGAAAGAACAAAACCGTGCAAGTATTTCATACTGAACTTGTGTAATTTAACTGATCACCATACCCTTCTTACCCCATACACCCACCCCAGACTGCTTTAGCATTGCTTTCGTGGCCACTCCGCAAATTCACACAGAAATTCAGTGTAATGCTTCATACATGACTACAGGTACCCACTGCATTTCAGTCCTYCCAAGTTCTCTGCTCACCTTTAGGCACAGTTCACTGTACTGATGATGACTGATAAAAGCCTGAAAGGTCTCTTTGATGTTYTGCAAGATACTCTTATGCTGACTGATTCACACCAATTGAAGATTTTGTCCTAGAGCTGTTCTTCTGCCTTACTAATACAGTGAAAGGCCCTGTCTTGCTTAGAGCTAGACATTTCAAAATCACCTATTGTACTGTCCCAACTACCTGACAAGTAAGAAAGAAAAGAAAAATCCACCATATTGCAGGCAGGAGGAAAAAAAGAATTGAAAAAACTGGCAGCAGGAATATAAGCACCAGAATCTTTGCAGGGGGATTTACATGGAGCCTTTAACACAAAGCCCATGAACTAGATCACCAAATACATATAGAGAGCTCAGGCTCCCCAAAGGCTTCTGGGATTGCAGTTTGTGAGAACCCTAAAATCTTTCAAGGAAAGGGTAAGAAGCTAAAAAACTTTGAGGAGCTAAAAAACTTCACAGTTTATCTTAGGGGATGAGCAGTGCAGAAAGGGGCTGACATTAGCACTGGTCTGCCTTGTGAGTATTGGTTTTAGCTCAAGTGCAACTTCCAACAGCAGCACCATCACATGTTTGTCAGAAACAATAACCTCTATTTTTGTTTCCTTTCACACCACCTTCAAAAAAGCCCTGAGAATTAGCAATTTCAAACCTCACATTTATAACCATTCCTGATTAATACTGTCATATGGCACAGTYAAACCTGTGACTTTGCTTCAAGCTGTTCAGCACTTCAGCTCATGTCCCAGCTTCAGGAACACTTTAAAAGCACCCACATTTGCCTTGGAGAAGAAGGGAATGGAGGGAGACCCCTACTGCTATTCAATACTCAAAAGCATGAGAAATGGATCAAGGGAAAATGTAACTCTGCAAAATAATTTAGGAAACAATCAAACAGTTAAGGAAGCATTAGCAAGTTATTCTGCATGGAATAATATCGCACACAGAAATGCAAAGGGCCTGATTTCGGTTCTTGTCCATCTTATCACCCTCTTTCATTTTGGAAACCTCGTTTTGTCTGTATTTTTAACATCTTGAAAACTAATTCAGCAGAATACCAGGGTAAAAAACCTCAAAATCCAAATGCATCAATTTTAAATAATGGCAATAAATAAGTGGGTGATCATCTAAAGGTCATTAAGATCATCTCTTTTCCTTACATGTCTGTCTAGAGCTGTATGGAGAATTAGCATGACAGCAAATGATGCTGAAGTGAATACATGCAGGCTCACTGGATGTAAGGATTTTGTCAAACCATACATTTAAATATTCTGTAGATCTGTTTTCATTACTGTGCCTGAATATCCAGTGGTAAAATACACTTCAACCAGAAAATAAAAATAATTCATGCCTTCCATATAAGCAGCTGTCAAGCAGATCTCATGCCATCTATCAGCATTCACCATGTTTAGCTACAACACAAATATACAAACATCATATAATTTATGAAAGAACTTACCATCACCCTCACAGACACAGCATTCATTGACAAAGATAAACAAACTGCACTCACATGTCTTCGACTGTGATATCCTTCAGGATCTGGCAGTAATCCACGTTCCACACTGCCTGGTCATCCCAAACTTTAGATGCCAGTAGAATTGCCCCCAATACTATTCGCTTCCAGTTTGCTGGACAAATATCTATCTCTGCATAAGTTAAAAGTCTTTCAAGATATACCTGTGGAAACACATTAAAATCAAGACTTGATTTATTTTGCTATTAAGTAGAAGCAAAAAAGAAAACTGTTCCCATTCCAGCAATTCTAAGACAGYAATCTGCTCTCAAGAAGATTCTTTTGTCATAAAAGTTGTAGGTTTGAATACATATGTTAATGCCAGGCTCAAAACTGGATGTGATAAATCCACTTTAGTTGACCTTTGCCTTCTGATTCTATTACCCATTCCAAGAAGCCGTGCACCAGACTCCTAAATTCACCATTTGTTCTTCAGCTGTGACTTTCCCCTGCCTATGATCCTAATGCTGAAGAAAAGCTTATTTCATAACACTGTAAACCAAAATGGCACTAATTGTTCAAAAATTTACCTTCCTTCCTAAGGAAGGCAAAACGTTATTTAAGCACAAAATTCCAAATTATGTGTCAAGTCCATTACAATGGATAMAAGTTTGACTTCTTAGTTAGAGGATCATTCTGAGAAGACTTTGATGTACAAAATTTAATTCTGAGAGACTGTAAAAACACAAAGCTCAGTAAGAAGGTGGCACATGGAGCTCCCCGGCATCTGCACTACCCTGGGGGTCCTGTGTAAAATTTTGTCTTCTGCTTTCCAGGAAGCCTGTGTAAACCCTTTACTCTCTATATTGCACAAAGCAACTTGTCAACTTTGCAAGCAAAAACTCCTCTTTGAATTATGAAAAGATAGCATTCCCTGGAGTCATCCCTGAGAAGCAAGAAACTTCTTTAAAGCAATACACTAACACAGGGAGCTTCATAAGCAGACAGCATAYGGAAGCTGTACTATTATGACACTCAAATTAGTAGATGAACTTCATTTGCTTCACATCAGTGCAGAATTTGACTCTATTGCTAATGCAAACCTTTTAAATCGCAACTTTYCATATCCAGTTTTAGTAGATTTTGAATGACTACTCCACATCCAAAGATAAATAAAGCCTATAAAAATCAGAAAATATATCCTTTCTTATGTGCACAGCTCTAGCTTAGAAAGACAGAAAAAGAGAGAGAAAAGAAAAACAATTAAGTAACGATTTTGCGGGGGATGAAATCCAAAGGCACTTAAAGAGGAAAAGGTAAACAGGTAAGAATTATACTGTAAGGAAAGACACAGAATCATAGAATAGTTTGGCTTGGAAGGACCTTTAAAAACCATGTAGTTTCCATCCTCCTAGCATGGGCAGGAACAGCTTTCACTAGACCAGGTTGCTCAGAGCCTCATCCAGCCTGGCCTTGAACACTTCCAGAGATTGGGCATCCACTTCTTTGGGCAACCTGTGCCAGTGTCTCACTTTCTTCCTAACATGTAATCTAACCTCTTTCAGGTTAAAGCTATAGCCCTTGTCCTATGACTAAAAACYCTCATAAGATGTTCCTCTCCAGTTTTCCTGTAAGCCTCCTTTAAGTACTGCAAAGCTGTTGCAAGGTATCCCCAGAGCCTTCTCATCTCCAGGCTGAGCAGCCCCAACTCTCTGAGCCTGTTTGCAAGGAGAGGTGCTCCAGCCCTCAGCTTCATCACACTCCCTCTGGACTTGCTCCAGTTGATCCATACCCTTCTTATGCTGGAGACCCCAAAGCTGGGTACAGCACTCGTTTGGAGCTTCACGTGACCAGAGCAGAGGGGCAGAATCCCCTCCCTCCCCTGCTGCCCACAGTGCTTTGGATGCAGCCCTGGACACACTTGGCTTTCTGGCCAGGCCACAGCCAGCTCCTCTCCAACCACCACCCCCAAGTTCTTATCAGCAGAGGTGCTCTCAAACCATCTTCTGTTCAGTCTGWATTCTGTGYTTGGGATTGCCCTGATGCAGGTACAGGAACTTTCACTTGGCCTTGCTGAACCTCATGAGTTGGCACAAGCCAACCTCTCAGGCTTGTCAAGGTCCATCTGGATGCAGGTGAAATTCCACCTCAGTAAAAAGGCAGCATAAACTTGCTATTATTTTCCCACCAGCACATACTTGAGAAATCAGCTTTAAAAATTAAATATGATAAGATACTAGTCCTACACCACTTTCATTACCATATTGATGCATCTTCCAATAGCATGTTGAGGGTGGTGAATAATCACTCTTGCTTCCTTGGTGATAACTTGGGCTTGACTCCAGATACACTGTTAGCTGGAATGAGGCTCTTTATCATCCTGCGATAAAACTGAGGATGATAAACAGCCCTCCATGAGAAAGGCACTTAGTGTAGCTTTCAACTCCTTTCTTGAACATGCATTAAATGAGCATTTTATTTTGTTCACTTGCTGTGGCCTCCTTGACTCAGTCTTGGGTTTTAAGAACATGTGTTCGAGTGAAAGACAGGAAAAGAACAAGACCTCTTGCAGCAAACACTTGTAAAAGTTTAATAAGGTCCTCAGCCGATGTGAACTCACTGTAATCTAGAATTTGTGACATCACAAGCGTATCTTTGGGAGACATTAGAGTAGGTTTTCAAGTTTCAATCAAGCTCACTCAGCTGTACACACRCAGTTTTTCTTCTAGTTCTCCCTATCTCTCTCTCCCAGAGACAATCCACTGATCACTGATCAGGAAATTCAGGCAGAGGAAAGGCTGGTACATACTTGAGCTCTGACTCTGTTGATATAGAGCAACCTCATAACAGCAGCACACACAGAGCCACGTGAACTCTGTCTCCAATGTAAAGGTGCCAAAATTTGTTATTCCTGACAAATGGAGCTGGTTTCATTTCAGAGCATTTCAATATACAAGGCACTAGTGGGACACAGATMCAGCCCATGAGGTCCCATGATGGGGCATCAGAGAAGGACAGGTAGAGTCTGCCATGCACTCACTACTGCAGGGGGTGCTTCTGGCTGCTGCAAAGATGTGCTGAATCAGGAGAGACTTTTGGAGAAGGGCCAGGTGGCTCTCAGCCCGTTTGAAGAGGACGGCTGGAGGGGTGGTTAATCACTACGCTACTCATCCCAAACAAATTCATGGCTGGTGGGAGAACACCACCTGCTTCTGCTGGCAAAAGCCAGCACGTCTTCCCACACATACAGGCAGGCATGTTCTACCTCATTAAAAAAAAATCACTGAAAATGTTGGCCCTGTAATGGTAAATGTGAGATATGGAAATACCATTTGTATGCAATTATGTCTACACATTGAAYAGTGTCTTAAACACAAGGGTCATTTTCTTAAATATGGGTTTTGTATCAAGCAGACCGGGATTTTGAGTATACTACGTAGTTCAGCGTATTTGTCTCTTGCAATGAATTGCACTGGCCTAATTTTCAAAAGAAAAACACTTTCTACGTTTTCTTTAGAACTAGCTGCTAAGAAGTCATATAATAAAACTGAATTTTAAAAGATCACAGTAGAAAAGAGTATTA
>NW_026623374.1:137237-300122 GCF_030028575.1 Malurus melanocephalus | reverse complement strand
TCCTTTACAGAACTAGAACTGAAGAGCTTTTAGTAACTAGAGGTTAAAATGTAAATTTCCTCCACCAACTTTTTAACAGCTGTATCCATGCTCAAGAGTGGAACAAAAGCTTGCAACAAAATCGAAGGTGTTACACCATTACTAGTTTTATCAATTTGTTTCATCCTTTGCAGTGTCTTAACACAAGCTTTTGTGGCAAAACTTTTCAGTACTTTTCCAACAAACATTCAAACTCTGAATTCCCAAAATCCTCAGATTTATTCTGCCCTAATTCAACAACTAGCTCTGATTAACCACTTTAATACCTTCCAAGAGCCATCACATTTATCATTGCCCACTTAGTTTTACGACTGTAAGCATAGAAACTTTTTACAGAATGATAACAAGACTACTTATACAAAGTTACTGATGTGACACGAGCAAAAACTCTCAGTGTTTCAGTCGACCAACATATCCTTCAGAATTTTTCCCAGCTTGCAAAGAGCAAATACAACTCTGTTACTAACAACACTACAATATGCAAAACCCCTTTGTACCATAATTCAAGTCCTAGCTGAAATGAAAATGCAATTCTGACTGGGAAAATGCCAATGGACATTGGTTTGACAATATATTTTTATTTACAAACTCAGTACTTCAGAGCCTGGTACCTTCACTAATAGTCTACGGCATTTGGGAATGAAMCACATGATTTTACACGACTGTCAGTCTCAGAAGCTTTGAACAAGAGTTGCACCTCATTGGAGACATTTTAGTAACTGAGCACACATCAGAAGATGCACTGCATAGAGTTAAGATTTCAGAAGAGCAGTAYTGGATTATTATTATCCATCTCTTCCCACAGACTCACACCAAGATATCACAATAACTGACCTTTACACTTTGAGTATCAGCAATTTATTATTTAATCATAAGTGAAACTAATTTGGTRATTTGCCTCTGTTAAGAATTCATTTATCTGAATGAAAGAGAATTTATTTCTGCTAATTAAATAAAATTAGCACTCCATGGGTACAGATAATCCCAAATTGGCTGGAAGTTCGATGACCTCTGGAGAAGTTCATTAGCTTAGATGTAGCACCACAGGAATGTAGTTAAACGGCTTCCAAAGGCATTTCAGGTCCAGCAGAAGTACACAACTGATTTGTTTCAACACATATCTTCAGCTCCTAAATCTGCCCAACCTGAAACAATTCCATGCTGACCTAGTTTGGATGCCTGTGATTCCCAGGACCTGAACTTGCAGTGGAGTGCTGCAGAATAGCATTAGGCCATCCATTGTAACCAATAGTCCTCAGGGGCTTTTTTTTTTTTATCCAAACACAGAACTGTAACATGGCACAAACCMTCAGGATCAGCAACAGCATCCAAGRTCCARCAGGGCTGCTCCAGCAGGGCCACTGCTGAGCTTGAGTGAATCCCCAGGGTGATTACTTGCACATGGGTGAACCCATCCTGGTCTTCCCAAGTGTTTAACAGTAACTAACCACAGTATCCAGTGTTGTCCCAGTTATCTAAGATGTCAGGCTCCCCATGATCCTGSATAGCAGAGTGTTGGTTACACAACATCCCAATCAACAGAACATAAATCGTTTGAAGAAACTGAAAACTAAAGATAGCATTGAAGAGTTCTGTTTTAATTAGTGTGAAACAGCATCTCATGTTTCCCATCTCAGAGGATATAACACTGGACTTAGGACATTATAAAATACATTAAAGTAGAAAGGAAAATTAAAATACTGGAGAAGGCTTTTTTCTCCTTTTTCTCCTCTTCAGGGGGTTATACACCAAATAGGAAAATGTCAAATAATTTAATTTCAATGTTTCATAATCACAAAACCCACTCAAATTTTATTAAAAATTACGGGGTTCTCATAGAAGTTTTCTGTTTTCTTTTTGTTCTTCATTTTTTGTTACTTCTTTTTATTACTTCATTTTGAAGCTGCTCAACATTAACTTCCAGTACTCCAYTGATACCTCTTATCACACTGGAGTAGCATTCTACGCACTTAAAATACAATAGTTTGGGGGGTTTTTTTAGGTTAAAAACAATGGAGAAGGGTTTCTGCAGAGGTTATGAAATTTCCATCCTCAGAGACACTCAGAACTCAACTGATCAGGTCCTGATCAGCCTGATTGTGCTTTGAGAAAGCCCAAACCAGACATGACCCCCAGAAGTCCCTTCCAACTGTAATTATTATGCAATTATATTTGGATGCAGTACTAAAATTTCCTGTGGTGCCACATGAAGAGGTCAGGAGTTGTGCATTGCCCCCAAGGAGGCTGACTAGAGTCTCAGCACACTCAAGCAATGGGCAATCACTGAAAATTGGCTCTGACATTACTAGAATAATTCTGAATTTTGARGCAGCTGCAAGAGCAAAGCATTATCTTCTCCCATGTGCTTTTTATATGGTGTTATGTCAAATTCCATCTCTATTTTACCTATAAAACTCTAGTGGCTTTAATTGTTTCTCACTTGATTTACATTGACAGAAAGGAGACAATAGCTTTGCTATTTTAATTACTATAATTGAAAATCTACAGATTAACCTGTATTTGCAAAGCCCTCRTTCCATCCCTCACCAGGTAACCCACATTATAAGTTGCAGGAGCACAGAGTAATTAACCAAAATATTTCCACCCCAACACATTATGGAGAAATTCAGAGTCATCTCTCTTTAATGAGAAAACCTGGGAGTGTCACAATGCCTTGAAATTAAAATGATATCTTTATAGAACAGATTAAAATTGGTAGCGGGTCTCATACAGGCAAATCACGGCTCTAATCCAATCACTAAAMTGCCATATGCTCTGTTCTAAGCAGTCAGCCAGTTCCCTACCACGACTCTCCAGAAATAACCATGGTTTGCAATTGCCCAGCTGGGCATTTAAAATATTCCACAAAGGTCTGGTGCCACCCATCTGGTGGAAAAGGACATCACATCATTGTGGTCCTTGCAAATTCATTCCATTTTTATTTCTGAGTCCAAATGGTGAAAAGAAGTACCAAAAGCAGTCACAGAGCTATGAAAAAAAGGTGAACAGCTGTAAAGTAATAACATTATAGATATTTTTAGAAAGCACTAATGGAACAGAGAGAAAAGTCACACATCTCCAGGTTTGCCCCCTAATTTCCTCATTTTAAGGCAAATACTTATAATACATGTAAAATGCACTCAAGCTCTTAGGCAACATTGACTTTTCCAGTCTAAAACTGGGATCAGCATTTGTTCTTTGCCCACACAGGAGCCCAAGAGGCATCAGCAAACAGACACCCTCTTCTCTTGCGATTTAAAAAGAATTCCCTCTCAATCCCCACCTTGAATGTTCTCTTTTCATTAATTCTCTATGGACTCTGGACACCTTTGTTTGTGCTCTCCCTTCCTTTTAAACAAATCAGATTTTTTATACATCAACTGAAATGTACTTTTTAAATTACGTATTTTATCAGCAGTCAAAAGTAAAAATATCTTCGTGAAAGAAAACCAATAAAAAACTTTCTCTGTTCCTCCAAACACACAGAAAATAAAACAAAATTCTCCTCAAATGCAATAATTTTCACAACACAGCTCAGCAGTATTCTCTCTTTACCTAGCTGCTGAAAATGTGACCAAAGAATACAGTAAGAATTCGGAAACATCTGGCTGGATTAATTAAATCCCTATTTTTCATAAGGAGAATTTATTCTTACATACTTCAATTTTCAAATTCCCCAATATCAAATCCCCTCAGTCACAGCATGAATTTTGTAATGTATTTCAAAAGCATGCTCCTCTGAATTTCTCAGAATAATTCAGCTCATGTACTGTATGTATTTACATATCACTGTATCTGATCAGTCTACAGCCCACAGACCCAGTCTATTTGCAAATGCAAAATGTGTCCTCTCTGAAAATATTATGGACACAGAAGTATATTAAAAGAGCCTTAAATTTGGCCTATCTGCAAAAAACTCAGAAAATCGCGCCAAGGTGAAGCAGAAAACTTGGGCCATTCTGCTCTTCAGGTCTAGTTTATAGGATTGTTTTCACACAAGGTATAAATATTTAATTCTCCTGACATGCAAACACTGTATTGTTTTCCTGCTGGTATGGGTAACACTCCTGTTCACATTTTTATTTGCCACCCAATTAGTAGATTAACACAAGCACARCTTCCCACCTCTGCACTGGAGGAGATGGTGAAGAGCAGACAGGCATTTCTCARTTTTAGCAAAGGTGGGAATACTCTGGTCAAGAGAGACTTTTCTCAGTAAGTCAAGCCATAAAATATAGTTCAGCTGTTCATTGGGATTAGAACCACTATTTGCAAGCTTTAAATTGGCAAAACAATCCTTAAAACTAATTTTATCCTTATGATGTTATTTTATAAATAAATAATGTGAATTAGTATTTAATTGTTTCAACCTGAGATTTTAATTTTCCACCTATCAGTATRGGAAATCTCTTGGCAGCTCTGGAGGCTATGTGAAAATTAAATTTTTTGTTTAATTATAAATTGGTTTTGCTTTAATAGTGGAGGCTTTAATTGAAATATTTTAATTAAGTGCTTGAAGCCACACAATGCTGGCTTTTTGCTGCACACTAGCTTATCTCAGAGTCTGGAGTTTCACATTTAGTCAGCTCCTGTGCTAAACACAGACTGCTGTGGAACTAATTGTCACTGCTGCTTTCACCTGGTTAATGCATGTACCAAGACAAACAGTGAGTGTATTCAACCACAYACTGCCGTGTTAATAATGTGGGCAGCAAAAAGGGGGGTTTAGAACTGTTTAAAAATAATTAGACTGAGTGAAAGAAAGATAAAGCTGTAGCATCTTGTTCAAAATGTCTCTGATCCCCACACTTCCTGCCTTCTGGCAACCCTCCCAGGAGGAACAAGTGGCAGACAGGGCTATCAGATTGCTCTGTGACGGACAGCCAGACTATGGCAAAACATAAGCTCCAGCAGGGAATGCTGATCTCTTCTTCTCCAGACAGGATATCAAAACTGAAAGCACTTGCAAGGTCCATAAATAGCAGTATCAACATTATTAAGACTTCAGGAGTGTGGGAAGGGGGAAAGGGTCGATTGCTTTTTCACAGATTAGTTTCCACATATGGATACTTCAAAAACAACACAATCTGTGTCTGGGGCCCATCCTGCTGACACAAACAAAGAAATGAGATCTAGAAGTACAGAGGAAACTGAGAACAGCAGCAGAATTTCATACTTGTACCACACTATGTATAAACTCTGAAGGTTTCTGGAAAGAGGGGTCAGGCAGGTGCAATTCTCCTGACAACACAGGCAAGAACAGCAGAATGGTAAATAAACACTGATCACCTGCACCAAATCTGCCCATGAACATCTGCATGGCTGTTCTGAGAACAAGGCTATAATAYATTTGCTTTGGAGAGCAAAGTTATAATACATGATTCTGTTTTCCACTGTAAAAAAAMCCCAAGTTTTCAAGCACTAACAACTATGGAAACTGCCTCTGCAATATAGCAAATTAAACAAAAACATTTATACTTCATTGGAGAACACACCAAAAGAGTTACTTGCAAGAAAAGCACACAAGAATCAGAAGAGGCAAGGAAGYATTTATATAGGACTTGCAGGAAAGAACTTTCCATGCATTGGAGTAATAGAAAGGTAATGCTATTRAAAAACTAAAATAAGCCCCCCTCTTTTCTACTAAGCAACACCYTCACTGATCAAAAACATAAGATTGAATAACAGATAACTACAACGAGGTATTTGACAATGGATTAATTAAATTACAAGAAGAACATACTGATTCACACAACATAACTTGCCTCCAGCAGAAAACACTTAGGAAGAAAGGAAGGAGGACAAGCACTTACTACAATTACATAAAAGAGGCAAAATGTCATTTAAGGAAACAAGCAATGGCTGGGTCAAGCAACTAGGTAGAGCAATACTACAAAATGTAAGGGTGGAGCACTGTAGAGTGTTTCTTGCCCTATTTCTCTCATATTCCTCTTCTTTACTGGCTAGTACAATTCATTCTGACTGGCTGAAGGAGAAAATTCTGACAAAGAATCTTGGAAGCCAAGGGAAATAGATTTAACAGAGGAAATGAGTAGGCCTGGGCTTCAAAATCCACCTTCTCCAATTTCCCCTTCTTCCATCCAAAATGCATAACTAAGCTGTTATGAAACCACATGTTGTAGTGGCAAAAAACTGTTTTGTTATTTTAAAATCTCTGAGTGCAGGACATGGTCAAAATTGTGCGTGAAAGCTGAAGAGACTTGTCAGAATTGGCAGGATATAAATTTCAAGAAAATTAAGAAATTCCCAGCTGGTGGAGATCACTTTAGCTCTTCTAATCCACATTGCTATGCTGATCCACACCAGCTGAAAATTTGAACCTCCTTTTGTGTTGTGCTATTTTTAAGTAGCTAAACTTCAGACTCGAGTACAATTGTTCAATCACATGACAAGTATAGTGGAAGCAGAAGAGAGCCAACATGTCCCAGTCACTCACTGAATCCTTCATGTGCCTGTCAATTCTTATTAGTGCTATCAAATTACCTACAGCTGTTCCCAAGTCTTTGCTTGAGAGAGATACACAGCAAACCCCCCAAAAGTTGAAGTCTTTCTGCTTTCAACATTCCCTCATGTTCAGACCACCTATGTCATTTACATTTTCTCAGTCACCTTGGTGGCCTGTAACACGATCACTCTCTGAGGGTAGGACCCCAGGTTTTGTGTCACATGTTACCCAATCTCTCCTTCCATCACTYACTCTACCCACGAAACTGAACTGTGGCATCTCTTCCCATCAAGAAATTTCYTCAGTCTCCATGGTGAGAAAAAATTCCCTGGCAGCACATAGATCTATTAAATCATACAAACCCAACTTTTGAGAACAAAACTGGGTCTGTCAGATGGCTGATGTCATCCCTAAAACACTCACCAGGGTGACAATGGCACATTCAGCAGTCAGTTGAGCAGCACTGAACAACGTCCGGACAAAGCGGTAAATCTGTTTCTGCTCCGGGTCATGTTTGTCATAGTCTGGTGGCACTTCGGATTTCTAAGGAAGAAATACTTCCAAATAGGTGACTGAAACAAAACGAAGCAGACAGAAAAGAAAGACAGTTCACGTGAAAGGGAAGGAGAGGCAGATGAACTTACCGAAAGGGGATGAAGGTTTTCATCAAAAATATCTAAGAGCATTCTTCCGTCTGTGTCCCTAAAAAGTATTAAAACCAAAGTACTGTCATTATCTGAACACAACAGCACACAACCCTCATAGACACAAGTGCAACATTAAAACACCAACACTCCCCATGTTCTGGGGTGATTAGAAACACTGATGAAATGTGATTTTCAAATAGAAATTGGACCTATTCTGCCATAACGTTCTTGTGTAATATGAAATTCATATTACAAAGCATGCTAAAACATTCAGCTTTCAATGCCCAAAATACAAAAGTTTTGTGTTCTTTACTGTGAGGCTTAAGAACTACTACTACAAACTTGTGATAAAATCAGCCCAGCTTACTTTCTTTTTTTTAACTTCAACATGCCCACCCCTGCAATCTCTTAACTCCTCTTCCTCCTTTATTGTAAATGCTTACTAATGTGCAATGCTATTTTTACACTAATCTTTTTGTTAAAACATACATACTTCACTTTTAATTTATTTCGAAAACCTTATCATACTAATGATTTCTGAAAGCCGAAGGAAGCACATTAAAAAAAATCAGACAAAATAATACTCCTGTTCATTGGTTTTATTTGATATTTCTCTCTCTCTAATCCCTGTAGCTCAATATCAGCATGCAAGCTGATGCAACTTCACAAGCCTAACATCCAAGATGCAATATAAGATTTCTGCTGTGTGTAACTTTGGCAAGAACACTAACAAACACAAAAGCAAGTGGGATAACTGTATCAGTTAAAASAGGCACTTTCTGGACAGATGCATCCATGTGACCTACTTATTACAATCCCATCTTTATTTTTAGCATCCCTGGTACTCTGATCATACAGTTCCTAAGAAAAAAAAAACACTGAATATGTTTTCTATCTTTACTCAGCAGCACGTGTCTCTGTGCCACAAGTTTACAGTGGATTCATATCTGCAAAATGTATTTATTAGGAGCTAACATTTAAACCTCAAAATCTGCAGATGCCATTTTTTTCTGCTAAAATGGAGGCTAACACTGGAAATAAACACTTTCTTCTTATATAAAAAAAAAAGGAGTACCTAAATTAAAACAAACAAACAAAACTGGACTGGAATAATTACTAGAAAATTCCTGTAACAACGCTTTTAGGCCATACTCTTTTACCCTACAGGAAAAAAGCCAGTATCTTAATGTAGAAGAATGGAATGATTGGTGTGCTACAGTAAACTATGGCACCTCACAATGCAAACAGAAAAAGAAATCATTTCCTATTTTATTTCTTCAGGTTGTAGCTGCTATATGCTATGAAGGCGCATCTGATTGCCCTCAAAATCTATTGAAAACAAAACCAAAAAAACTGGAGATGTTTTTGTCTTCACTACAGTTCACATTGTATTGTTTAAAAAATGGAGAATCTACTGCTCACCAGGAAGTCTTTATGATTAGTTTGCTGGAGTTTATTTTATTTTGTTTATGTCTTTAGCAAATTTTCCAATGCTTATGTACTCCTTCAAAAACAAGATGGGTGTACTTTTTTATCACTTGTTGAATAGCTAAGCACAACAAAACATGCAGAAAACTGATCAGTATAACCATGATAAGAGACACTAGGAAGTGGAGGAATGATAACTAGAAATGTGAGAACCATATGAAGAAACATTACATTTCATGTAYAACCTCAAAAAATGAGATTGGTGAGAGTTTGAAATATTAGAAAGTAATTTGTTTTAAGTCTCCTATTCAGGAGAATAGGACAAACTAAATACTGTCTAAAAATAATTCTTCTCTGGCTTGATTCATTTTCTGCCAAAATGAACGTTTAGTCTAAGAGTTACAGTGGTTTCATACTCCCCATCCCCCATAATGAACCAAAATCTCCCACATATGTCAACAACTTCCTTTTCGCCTATAATAGCAGGAAACAGAACATATGTTTTGGTCTTGCTGTTTCAGCAGCAAGCACAACTGATTGCTGTTATCACATTGTCCCTCCATTCCCAAATCAGAGGCAATCSAAGACCCAACAGTCGTTTCACATCCCTCATTTCAGAGTTGCTAATTGACACAYGTGAGCCTGGCTCCAGCATCACTGCTGGGTCCATCTGTCCCAAGTGCAGGCACAGCACSTCCCCACCCCAGGCACATTCCAGGGAAAGCAAGCAGTTTTCTGAATACATCACCTCTCCATCCCAAAAGTGAAAGGACAGATAGCAACTTTCCCAAGGAGGTAACATTCAGAATGCATTTGTTTTAAAGATGCTGACACAGGACTCTTTATTTTATAAAGGTTCAGTCTCTCTGCCTACCAGTYGTAGGTAAAAATTGCACCAAGCTCTGCAAGCCCACAAATGGGCATCATTTACTGCAGACAGGAATCAGCTCCATGGCAATCAGCACAAAGCAAGTCTGGCGTACTGTGGCTCTGGATTGTTCCTGCTCACTTTTGAGCTCTTACTGAGGTTTCTCATCCTTTGTAATCCCCAATGTGCCCCATTCTCTCATGCTTTTTACTCAACTGGCATGGTACTTAACAGAGCATTTAATAATTTATTTCCACAAAACTCTGGAGTCTGATTATCTTTGAAATCTCTATCATTTAGTCAAGCATAGCAAAAATTGACTAGTTAACCAAACTAATCCAGGGAGCATGGAGAAAAGGGGCGAAAGGGAACCACAGATGGATAAACAAGTAATCCAAGCATGACCATTCATGCCTTATTTCCTGGTAAATGAGATTAAAAATTTGAAGGAAGATTTCACTCCAACTTTTGCTATATCTATCGCCACGTTTCAGTCCAAGGCCTGCTGATGTCTTGGAGAGTCTTCTAAGAGCTTTCAGTGAGAATCAAGCCCTAAGCCTTTCTGCCCTTRTGCACATTTAAAGGTTTCTCTTGCCATGTCAGCCTTCTTTCAAGAAGTGGGATGGGTTCCAGTGACCTGAACCATGGTCCTGAATGACGTACCAGCTGAACTTTAAATKCATGAGTAATTCCTTTTGTTCTAGTTGGACTTCTTATAGACCAGAAGAAAAGCGTCTAAGTGGCTTGGTAAATCAAGATCTAAGCCAAGTTCTCTGAAAAGGCCAATTGAAAAAACATGGCTACAAAGTCATTTAAACTATTTATACAATCTCTCCTTGGAAATGTCAGGAAATATTATTTTAGGATACTGTGACGTATCACGAGGACAGGGGTATTTAAGATACAAAAGCACAATTCAACATGAAGAAAGTTCATTTTTGTGCCAAGTTACTTTTTAGAGAACCTTTTTTCTATTCAATTTCAATCAACTTGACTGAGCAGAGATCTAAAACATACTACACCAGAAGAGATAAGCCAGGACCTGCTCTGTTTCTGAGGCATCTTGAATTACATCTGTTCACAATGTCACGCTCACTGTATAATTCATGGGTTTTATTTCAAAATCCATTAACTAAATGATCAGTGGTATGCGCAGTTAACKTTACAAAGGTGCAGCTAAAATATAAAACAGAAAAACACTATTCAGATTTTTCTATATGTAATTGCAACATATGCAACAATGCAGAAGTGCCCAGTGCATAGGAAATCAAACACTGAATCATCAGAGCTTCTCAATGCTGAGCTGTATTTTCAGATTTTCATAGTACTTAATCCTCTAATTTTAATGTTTCTATGTAAAATAATATATTTAAGGAATGTGTTATGTTTCTTACTGCTTGCACGGGAATTAAGAAAACTAGTATCAAAAACATTTTGGAAGAAATAAAGTATGGATTTTTAGAGTTTGGGCAGTTCATTTGTTTCAATAAAAGGTATTTTCAGTACGAGATTCCATTATTCACATACCTGTTTTTGATGTGGTAATATATTGCAAGAGCTACACTGTAAAGAAAAACACAGAGTTAATACCTCAGGACTGTCACTGTATTTTCTGTCATATTACACTTAAATTTAAAACCTAGCACAAAGCATGACAAACAGTATATGCTCAACAGCCTATTTTCTTAGGTTCACTCAGTTACCAGGAAAAGTGCTGTAAACAGACAATTTTATAATATTTGTTTTGCACACTCCAAACTACATCCTTTTTCCTAGTAATTAAGGACTTTACAATAATCTTCATATTTCACATATCAAGTTGCACATACTTTCTATTTAACGCCCTACTCCACTACACTCAATGCTGAAACTCCTGCTGGCTTCCAAGGTTGAAAGCAAAGCATCACAAGCAACAGASATTTTCTCTCAGTGTTTGCTAATGCTGCCATGCTAACATGAAATGTTTCAAACACCACTGGTTTATGATTGTTATATTTAAATCCATTAGCTTATGTCTGTCTTTATGTAGCTGCTCAAACAGCAGACTCAAATACCACGCTCCTACAGTTGTCTGGCATCAAGTTACTTATTTTAACTCAGGAAAGAYGACTCCCTGAATAACTTACTGCATTATGCATTCTCCCTACTCTCAACCACACACCAATTCACCCCTGTTTATATTCTGCACACAGACAAGAAGTGTCCTTATATTCACAGAAAGTTAAGATTTGGATTACCTACACTACTAACTGATCTCATTCACATTTGAGATGGAAGGAAATTGAAGTGTGGATTTTTATGATTATCCTAAAGTTTCCAACTCACAACTCATGCTTTACTCACAATACAACTTTACTGAAGGATGAAGCCAAGCCAGCATTCTCCCTACTTATTGCAGCAGCATAAAACCAGTCTAAGCTGAAGGGGAAAGAGGATGGAGGAGAGAATTCACTGATTCTCTTTGTAAACAATTTGTCTTGTCAGTGATTCACTGTAAGACACTTATGTCTTATACTGATGTAAAATTCCTATCTTTCTTTTCCCTAGAAGACCTCTTAAGAGTCAATTGGTTGCTCTCTAATTTAATTCCAGAATTTTTACACAAAAACTGAGATACTGAGTGTTAGGAAAACAATATGTTTGAGATAAAACATTAGTAGAATTCTAAATTGTTTCAGGTTTGGTTGGTTTGGGTTTTTTTTTTTGAACAGTCATATAGTGGAAAACATTTTTSTCAGCTGAAAGTAAATATAATTTACTAAATTTGTATGGGCTTTTACCTGGCTGCTTTAGAAGTTCTTAGATCATAAATGCTTTTTAAATTTGACTTTTTTCTAGAGATCCATATTTAATGAATCAAGAGATACTGTGTATCATGGACATTTAAAGGCCACAGTCATTACTGAACACAAGAAAAACCCACATTTATGAATGAATTTGATTTGATTGAAAGCTATTCACAAAATGAATTAGTCCTAAAATTTAATTTTAAATYATGCCCCTAGGAACACACTTGCAGCTCCAGTTTACTTTATGAAAGCAGATGCAAGAACCTATGTGTATAGCTCTGCTTGGTGCCCATATGGTTGCCTTTGTAACAAAATGTCAAAGCAAGTTTAGAAAATATTTACTATTTAGAAAGCTTCATCAGAATCTGGAAGTCTCTCAGAGCTGAAATAGAGTGACTCATTCAAGTTTCATGACACCTTTCATCTGCTGGTTCAGCTGGCACTAAGTGTGCAGAAACGATGCTTAAGGAGCTTTCCATCACCCCATCCCAGCCACCCCCACTGCTGCAGATGCTCCAGTGGATCCAGTAATATTTTAAACACACCAGTGMATAACATGACCCAGAAGAGATAAATGAGCTGAGCAAAATGCCTCCCTCTTAGATTTAACTGTGTGCAATAGCCATTTTCCTGCAGAGACTGCAAGGTGTGGGGCAAGAAATGAAGTTGCATTACAAAAGCAATAATCCTACAGTCTCCTCACCTTTCAAACTGTTAAATATGCAGCCAGACAGAAGAGCCAAAAGCCTTGTGTGCCATARTCCAGTTTCTCACCCTCTGCTGTCCCTTTTCAAGCCCTCTGACCSCTTGCAGCTTTCAACCATTCCCAGGCTGGCAGCCTGGACTCAGCCMTGAGTGAGTCCCACCTGAYAGTGCCAGMTCTTCCMRCTCTTCTATTCCCCACAACTCTGTYCCCCACCAGGCATTCAAGCCTCTCCCCAACACACCACCCTTCTTTCCACCACCAGCTCATCCTTCCATGTCCTCCTYCACAAGGCTGCTGCTGGACACTGTGACCCTCCTGAAAATGCTTCTTGGCTGCTGCAGCTGAACCCATCTCTTCTTCACACGAGCAGCAGCAGTTTAGATGCAAAAATGGACCCAAAACCTACCCAAAAGGCTGCACTTACTCAGCCCACAAAGGATTTTAGAGCAGAAGAGTATGAGATTCAAGGAGGGAAAAACCCCAAACACCTTAGAAATTAAAAATATTTTCAAATGTTATTAAGAACTATTTTAAAATTACAAGTTACAAAAGCCTGAAGAAAAGCAAGACCATATCCCAGGAAGAAATAGCTGCTGAGGAATCATAGTATCAGTTTAACTACAAAACCTTTCTYCTCTCCCCTCTTTTACCTTTAACAGAATAACTAAGGACTGTGTTAGTGACCAACATTACAAACTCCTKTGGATGTGCTAACCTGAATAGATTTGTCTCTCATGCAGAGAGACCTCTGCAGCAGAGACACTGTCTTAATGAATTTTTGCATTTGTTTACACCAAGGTAATCAGGCTACAGACAACGCAAGAGAGGCTATCAGCAACCATGAATAAAGAGCATAAAATGCTCGCGCATTTGGTCTCTTTTCATTTTCCCCTTACTGTACAAAATGTAAAGAACAATATGAACATCAGTTTCATGTCTCTCCAAAAGTAAAAATGCACCAACAAAACTTAAAATGCCCATCTGAGACATCACCCAGTGATTCTGGAGCATGACTGATTAAATAAATTTACTACTTCAAAAACTAAAACCTTTAAAGCTTATTATATTGTATTACACATATTGTAAGCTGCAGCAAAAATAAATAAATTGTAAAACCCACCATTTGATGGTATACTTGAGGTTTGGTTGACTGACTGTGCTGTCATCCAGGAAAATAGTGGAGCAGGAACTGTACTTCCTTCTCAACTGYCCAGGAGGATGCTATGAAAAACACGCAAAAAAACAATGGCAATTATGTAATACCAAAGTATTTTTTTGGGGGGGGAGATGTAAGAAATTAAAAAAGACAAATTTCTGTCTCTCACAATGATGCACACAGTAATGTGATCACATTTTGAACCAGTTCAGAAAATTCAGAAATAATTAACAGCGCAAAAGTCACAACAATCTGTGCCTGACACTTGTTATTTCTTTCAAGTCCAAAACTCCCCTCCATCCCTCCTTCCCCAAAACCATGACAAAAAWTTTTTGCAGGCTTACTCAAAGACACACATACACTTGGAAAGCAAGGATGAACAAGACCTACATTTGTGCCCTCATTCCAAAAGAGTAAATGGAAGAGTGAAAAAGAAATCGTGTTAGCAATGAAGATTGGTTTAGCAACAGATATAAAACCATGCTTGCAGAATAAGAAAATTTAAACCCTCAAAAAAGTTCCTAACAGAATGAAGTAGGGGAAAGAAGCCTTGACAGTAGAAATACCAAATTAATAAGGAGAATTCAGAAAAAATAATTAATCAAAAATAGATTGTTATCAGAAAGGAAGAAAACTGATCAAAGGACAGAAGTATATAAGCAAATAAAAAAATAAACATCTCTTAACAGAAAAGGTTTTCAATATATTTCAATCCTTTTTCTGCACTACCATAGAAAACCATTGGAAAACTCAGACAAAAAACTGGCATTTGACAAYACTACTTATTTCTGAACATTTTTTGCTGAGAGGGCTTCTCCTTCAGCTRTTTAGAGAAGCCAACACTCCACCAGCCTAAAGAACAGTTTCATCACATCAGCTAATAACTATCATGGTCGTTAATCCTCTTTGATTTTATCTTTGCTTATTCCATYTACACTAGAAAATAACTTGACCAAGAATCTGTGTCAGGAAAGTCAAAACCAGTCAAACTACACAGTTTAACTCACAACAGAATAGGTTTAAAATTGAGTTGGCACATCAATATGGAAATTTTAATTGGTCTTAGAACTAATGCTGTTTCCAGTGTCTAGCTGGAGAGACCAATGTCAATGCCATCAGTGGAATTTATAAGAATTTACCAGCTCAAAGCCACCTTGTATCCAGGATACAGTCCTGTGACTCCTACCTCAGTAAATCTTCCCCTCCCMATTTCCAAAACAGATATTATTACAAGTGCCAGCACCCATCACCTCACTAACACTTCACTTTCCATAGGCAGCACTCATTACACAGACAGACAGACAGACTCCTCATAAAACCTACACACATCTTTCTGTATTTCGTAGCTATCAGCAAAAAAAAAACATGTGAAGTCTTCCATTAATTGAAAAAAACCCCGAAATTATCTGAAGCTGTCACAATTGGAGAAACATCATGTTCAAATTATCTGAAAGCTTACCAACAAATWCTGTCGAGGTCCTTCACTTGACCAATAAAACTGTATGCTGAACTGGTTTTCTTGGAAGTGAAAAGGTTTACCAAGAAAATTAAAAATACCCCTTTTCAAAAATCCTCCAGGACTTTGGAAAGGTACTTTGTAATACTTTGAAAGCTGACAATCCATCTACCTTCCAAGCTATTGTATGTTAAGTAAGGCAACAAAGAGAAAAAATTAGAAGCACCGTGACTATTAATGTCATAAAATTTATTGTCTAGCATTGATGCATGCAGAGAGAAGTACTAGGGGACTGGTGACTCATTGCTCATATTCTACCACAGTTTGGTTTAAATATCTGGATTAGTCTGTTGAGTACCTGCCACAGGCACGATAAAGGCAAAGCAACTAAAAACCAGAAAAAATGAGACTCTAGTGGTTGGGGGGAAAAARGGAGATGTACAGACATCTCAGTGTTGTTATTAAAAATAAACAACATATGTAAAGTTTTCTTTCTGCATAATAAGTGTCAACATGTTTTAAACATTTAGATAAAATGTAAGATAAATGTACCAGATTTATTCAAAGGAAACACAAAAGCGACAAAACAACTCAGTGGTAACACCACTATCAGATTTATATTTTCTTATGTAAACAGCACTCTAACATTTGACACGTCAGTAATTTCAGCCACACACCTTATTTCCGAAACTATCACATCACAGAACTCATCTTGGGTTTTCAGCCCACATCACACTTTGTTAGGCTTGGAACTTTTCACACTTCAGGAAAATATGTGGTGTCTCATGCCTCACTTTCTGCTCACAACAACTTGGCAGGAAGGAGCACCTCTCCCAGACAGAAGAACAGTGCCAAGTATAAACCTACACTCTCAGGTAAATATACACACACCTGTGCCACGTGAATAACTGCCCTGTCAGGAGATCAACATTCCCAGCTTCTATTCTGATGTCCAACGGCAGCCATACAATGCAGCAGATAACAGATTTTCTGTCTTTTCCAAATTGCTGGAAAACACCCTCAGTTTTGTATTTTGTCTTGACTAAAYTGGGAGACATCTGAAGTCCCACAATTCAGTCAAACAGACTTTTCTGAGCCCCCATAAAATTCTGCACAGGAACCTTCTCCATCCTTGCAAAGGRCAAAAGAGGTTACTGAGCATCAGCTCAGTATTCAGCACTGTCCTACAGACAAACTCCCTTTTGAGTCCATTTCAATGGGTTAAGTCCATGACCAAAATTATACAGGASCTTAACGCCTTTGTATTTCAAATCCATCAGAGCTGACCACAAAAACTCTCCCATTTAGACAAGTCAAAGAGAGTTTAATTAAGAAAAAAACAGAAGAGCTGAGAATTAGAGCCTTTGGAGAAATTAGCCAAACCCTCTAAWGAGCTCCTTCTAAGGTCTAATCCCACCATAAGACTGACACAGGGAAAAAGACTGACTGGTACACCTCCTTTTGTAAATCTTCATATGCAAATATGAGCATAGGATACATGTGGAGCCTTGACAAATTCTGCTTTTACAAATATTTACAAATTCAAAGCACCCTACTGATAGGAAGTGGGATTCACTTGATTTGTATTTTGAGTAGCTGTAGTACTATTTCTGTACCCAAGCTGAGATTCTCATGCCTCTCAACATCAGCAAGACTTCCAACTTCATGTCACATAAAATTCCCAAAGGGCAAACCAAGGAAAACATGGCAGGAAAAAAACTACTTGGAAAATTACATTCAGGAATTTTTTTCAATTTTTTTCCAGGAATCACTTTCAAACTGGAACCTTGAAATAAGTGACATTCCACAGAGATCCAGTCTACTCCATATAAAATACTGAGCAACAACTTTGATCACAGTATCAAGGCATTTTTTACTGAATTTGCAGCTGACATAAACTTGCAGAGGATATTTTCTAAAAAAAAAAAAAAAGGAATCTATCAATAGAGTTACCATGTATGCAACCCACCCATTCTGTTCAGCTGGAGTTTTATGTCCAGTTTTGGACACTTCAAGAAAGACTAATTTCTTTCAAAGAGTCTGGAGGACAGAGAAGCAACATCAATYAGAGATTTTAAAAACCTGATTTAGAAGGGAAAGTTGGCAGGCTGGAAAGRTTTTCTCCAGGAACAAAGCAACAATAATGGCCTTAAGTCATGTTGAAGAGAGTTCCAAGTAAGAGGGCATTGCTGCCCATGACCATTGTGGATGGGATAAGAAAGAGCAGRTTTATATCAAACTGTGGAAAACTAAGACTGGACATGGAAGTGTGAGAGGAGGTGATGGCAAAAACCCCCAAGCCATCATCTTTTTCTAATAGCAGGGATATCTTCAACAACTTGAGCAGTGATAGAATCTCYATCACTGAAAGCTGTAAAGAAGAGGTAAAACAAACATATGCCAGGAATAGCTTAGGCACAGGCTCCAGCTTCTAGACAAGAAACCAGACTGAACAACTCTCAATATGAATTCTGGTCAGTTTTCTATCATTTGGTGATTTCTTTTGGTGGAGAGGATTTGTAGCTCTTTATTCCAAAAGCAGTTACTAATTTTCTCATTTCAACCAAAGACATTTGCTGAGAAATGCTGACATTATAGGTGACAATGARTAAGAAATTGGTGTTTTGTGGAATTTCTTTCTTAAGGGGAAAAGATGTAGAACAGAAAACTCTGCTTGATAACTTGCTAAGTTTTTGAATGTTACAGAAAAAGCCCCAAGAGATCAAGGTTCAATGTACTTCCAATAATGCAGGTGTTTCTAGCTCTTAAGACCAGCAGTTTTTTCCCCTTGCACAGCTAGTACTAAGCAAATATCACTGCTTTATTTTTCTTCCAGTTTCATCCTGACACTTTCCAGTTTTCCAAATCCTGTGTGTTTTAAGATGTTTGAACAACAGGTTTTTATTCAGGTTTACATAAATTTTTTTTTATCGGAAATCTAATGGCTTAGTTTGCTATCAAAATCATACAAACACAGCAAAACTGCTTCTAGGTACCTATTTTGAAGGGAATTACAATGAATTCCTAGCTTTCTCACAATGAAAATATACAAAAGAGTTAATTTCTCTCAGCAAGCAACTCCCAGAAATTAAATTTGTGGGGAAAGATGAAACGTTACTATTTCTTTTGTTAAAAYAGGCACTTCAGGGGGATTTTGTGTAGAAATGTCTAACAGCTGGTGCATCCTGCCCAAAACCCACAGCCAGAATTGACCAGAAGGGCCAGCTCTGGCCTCTTTAGCAGCACTAGTGGCTCTCTGCCCTGCTGCTCAGCAGGATTTGTTCATTTGGGCACAACACTCCCCTAATGAAGCTATACAGCTTTTTTACCAGCGCTGGCCCTCAGCCAGCCAGTTTCCAGTTTGGAAAAGGAGTTTCAGCCTTTTTCAGTATTCTTTTGCACTTGTCCATCAAAAGAGAATTTGGAGCTTCTGTTCTACACAATGATAGTAGTGTCTCTTCTTCCTGTGAACCAGGTGGGAGTTAGAGCATGATTTTAAAAGGTACTATTAAATAATATTTTCCCCCATGGAAAAACTGAGGCTTGCTAGCAGTCATTTGTACAGACATGCCCTTTAGCTTCCAGGCAGYAGAGGCTGGCCAAGATGCTAGAAGGCAAAACTGGCATGTAAAAGTGCACATGAAGCCAAATTACAACAGCAAGCAAAAATACCAGGACTGCCTCAGCCTTGGAAAAGGGAGGTGCCTATCTTGAGGATCTTCTGTTGCTTCAGGCCGTGATTTAATTCTGACAACATTTTTCACAGAAGAAACATGATTTTACAGGTCAATAAAGTGCTTCCAAAATCAAGCAAGCCATGCAACACAATTCTCTGCATAGCTCTATGAAGCTCTGCACTTATTTTCATCTTGCATAATATCAATACAGCAAAATTATCTACCTTTGGTGTAGCTATATTCACCAGAACAGAAGTAATAGGAAACTGCACCATTGTATGCTCATCTTCCTCTGCCAACAACTACAATTTTGAAAAAAAATCCAGTCCAACCACTCTTAAGTAACACCCCTTGTTCCTCATGATTCAACTTTGTCCACAGTTGATTAGCTTCACCAATGTTTGATAATGTCCAAAACCAGTCTAGCTTAGACTAGATCTGAATTTGCACATTTTTTGCTCTCAAAGCTTGTCCTTACTCATATCAATTATAGAAAATTATGTCAGCAAACCACTGAGCTCTTGAGAGGCTCAGCAACCATCAGTAAGCTCCTCTGTTTCACATGCAGGCCCTATATAACTACCGATAAAGCCCCCTGTTTTACAAACCTGAGAGATTAAATATTTCTTTGAATGCTAAAATCAGCTCAAAGGCTTATATTTACAAAGCATGTAATTGCTACTGTTGTGCAATTTCACCAGAGGGACTTCACTACATTCCCAGCAAATAAAGCATTACATAGCCCTTTTTAAAAGAACTCCCCTGCAAGTTCTCATTCTCATTTAAAAGTTAGCTTTTGTTTCTCCCCATAAAAAAGTTTATCACGTCATACAAGTGCCTTGAGGCTGACAGGAGAGGCAAAATCTTTCACCCTAGAGGACAGGAAAAGCAGCTAGGGATTAAAAGACTTTAGAAAAACACATTTCAAACAGTAATTTTAGSTAATCCATTAAAGAAAACCTGTTAATTTTAACTTACTAGATGCCTGGAAAGAATCTTAAGCTGTATCTATTAGGAATGGCATCAGTATATGGAATTTTCCAGATGGACCAGGTGGCCCATAAAGGCCCACTCTAAAAAAGCCCCCTGCTTTTTTGTGAACTTGCAATGGAGAGGAGCAAAGACCACGTTAAGCAATCTCTAGGAGAACTTCAAGAGCCCCTGAGAAGCCTCTAATCTATCTTCCAGTTTATCTTGTTCTTTTCTATGAGTAAGGAATGTAAATTAAAATTTCTTAAGCCTTTACAACAGCCAGCCTCAGGCAGKCCACTTGAAAACAACATTTCACATTTTACATTGTGCGTTGCTTTTACAGGCTAAACTGCTTTTCAGACTACATTCCATTTCTGCATGGATCTTATTTACTTGTTAATCACTACTTGAAAGTGTTTGATTATCAGTCACGTGTCCAGTCATTYGACATCAGGGAAGCAGAACAGCCTCTTTATTCAATCTGACAAGAAAATTTGGGGGTTACACAGAAGTAAGTGCCATACATCATTCCAAGCATGCAAAAAGGYTCACAAAAATTGCTCCTGCCACACCATGTACAGCAAGAAACATCCTCAGTTCTCTGCAAATCCCCAGAACTGTGTCTGGGAAGAAGTTTCCCCCGATGTGAATCACCACAGGGTCACTTACAAGGACCACRGTTGTGACACATGAGTGTTGCCCAGTAACTTTTCCCCAGGATGATGAAAAAGGAGTTCTGGTCTATACACAGATGTTAATTTTTTCTACTTGGAATGATAAAAAYGGTATCAGTCTGCTGGAATCTGAACATCCAGTTGCCAGGTAGCAGGCAGTGGAAGTCATATCCAGATCCCTAAAACAGAGAATGATGAAAGGATGCTGTTGCTACAAGCCTGGTAAAGAGCCTCCCAAATAAAAAAATACGTGAAAGTGAGACATTACTTCCTTTTATTTTCTCTCCCTTTTCCTATCTTCATTCAGAATTATTTCAATATGCAAAAGAAGTCTCTTATTTTTAAGGGGTATTACTGCTCAAAAATACAGATTCATTTTAAGGGCATTATCTCGCCTCTAAGAGAAGAAATTATTTGGGCTAACAGAGCATTTTCTCCTTATCTGAAAGGGAAAGTTTCTAGAAAAACGTGACAGAGAAAACAACCTTTTTTTCTCCCCCACCCTGCTACTTTCTTCTGCAAAAAACCAATCATGCAGTAAAAAGAACTACCTAGTGCAAGCTATAATAAAAGATTGACTCTTTCTCCACCCCCTCCTCAAAAAACATCAAACATGTCTGTCTTCCTGTTTGCTTTCCTTGTACAGGCAGAGATACTGATGCAATCTCTCTTCTCTGAGAAAGGAAACGCCCCTATCTCAGTCTGCATCTTTATCCCTCTCAGCAGCTTGACTAAGCAGATTAAAAGACATGTGCACACCAAGGCAGCATGAAAGTCATAACAAAAAAAACAGCAACTGCCAGTGAAATGGGGAAGGGAAGCTGAGTCTGTTCTAACTGCTCAGGAATTGAAACAGCCTGGAAAAAAGCAAACAGGTCAGCTACATTGTAGGTAGGGAACTTTCAGCACCATTCCCAATCTGTCAGCTGTCTCCTTAGGCTCTGTGGGAAGACTGAGAGATGACAGCTCCTCCATAGCACTCTGTCACTCCCTCTTTTCATTCTTTCCCCACCCCAAAAAAAGAACAGCTGCTGGCTTCTTCCATCACACCTACTGACAAGGTGAATCTGAAACATGGCAACTGTCAGCCCTTGACAAAGTGCAACAAATCAAAGCAGGAACCCACTATTTGTATTTGGGAATCAAAGTAAACCATTCAGCAAAATAACATATTCAACAAACAAAAGCCAGTAAGAAAGGGAAAAAACAGTGGTGTGATCATGCTGAGAAAGTGCATTTTTAAATTAATAAGAGTCAATATTAATTTATTTTCATATTTCAAAACTGCACTTGTATAAATTACTATTCTCATCTGTTACTACACAGAATTTGGCAAGTAGTTAGAAAAGAAAAAGCACAGTGTTTTCTTGACACTTCTCTTGCTTACCAGCCCCCCCATATCACTTGGAAGAAGTTAAACTCTGCCTGCAAAACAACCAGATATGTAGATACTGCATAAAAGAATAAAAATATTTTGTTGCTCATCTTGGTTATTTATCATAAAAGAAGAATAAGCATAAAACAACAACAAAAGATTACATTATGGAGAAACAACAAAAGAAAAAAGTGCTGTGTTATGGTGAAGAGTTCTTGTAAAAGAAAGACAAAATAACACTACAGAATTTATGTCCTCTGGCACGTTTCCTCCAGAGCAGATGTGGGGACTACACATCAACAGGGAAACAGATGAGTAGCAACAGCTCCTGCTAATGCACACTGAGGAAACAGTGGAAAAGAACTGATCAATCAATAGGGTATACCATAAACCCATGTAGCATACAGTACAGCATTCTTCCATAAAGAAGACCCACCATTTGTCACATACAACTGTTAAATCTAACTAATTCCTTAAATTCCTTCCAACAGGGTGGTCTAGAAAAAATCATGATGGTTCCCTGAAGTCTGAAAACCKAAACAGAGTTTCCAGTTACAAGCCMCAGCTACCCCTTCAAAAGTTATCACCAGTTTGTTCATCAGCTTTAGCTGATGGTGCTGAATGAATACTCACAGGGGTGCTGAAGAAACAATTTAAATATTACAGGACATGTTTGAAAATAGTTTATCTGTGAGTATTATCCAAAAAACKTAACTGACTTGTAAACATACCCACAATGAAAGCCATGGTAAGGACTTCAGCTTCATAAAGGTTATTTTTAGCTTTGTAATTCAAAAGAAATACTTCAGAAGTATGAAGAAGTCAGACTTAAGGAAGCAGTAAACCACTGAGGGAAGTTTRCACTACTGCAGCCTCAGCCAATACTTGGAATGGTATTTGAGGGGAGGGGGAACAAAACAGAAATTARGAAGAGGTACAGAACTTTGCACATCAACTGCATAACCTGCTACACTGAGCTCCCTGCAACACAACTCCTCAGTGATATRATCACCCTTCCCTTTCCTGAAACATGTCCAGCCTAACCTAGAAACACTTTTTACCTGGGTTTGCAATAGTGTGCATCCAGCAGCCTCTGTAACAGGCATCTTTGTAACCCCGCTGAAGAATCTACTATCAGTCTGCCTAACTTAGAACACAATTTTTGCAAAGGAAATGGTTGGTACTGAGCACATATTATTAAGTTTACAAGAATCCAGTGCACTGGCTTTCCGAGTAATTTTATAACAAGACAATTGCTATACAAACTAGCCTCACATACACTATAAACAATGGGCATGTTTCACAAGGGAATAGAAAATGAGAACCAAGGACATCCGCTAACCTAGTGAGGGTAACTTGAAGGGTKTTGTAACCTTCACAGTATCTCATGACTTCTCAGAAACTTAAGTCTTGGGAAACTGAAAATCTCAGCTTGCTTTGGAAGCCATGCAGCAGCAGTTTCAGAAATACTCAASACCAACCACTTCTATCACCAAATGAAGCAGTACTGCCCTCTCACCMCACACAGCAGTTCATTCCTTCCCTCATGGCTCCCTCCCTTTCTGCAGGTGCGRGCCCTGGAGTGAATCACAATTAGGAGCCCCATTTTGGCTTTCAGCTGAATCCACCTGCATTTGTGCCCCAATCAAGTTTATCTGGAGCTAGAAAAATGTTCACTTCAGTACAAAGAGATGAAGAGGATAGAAACCACATCTGTTTGTTTCATCCGTAGTGTCTTAAAAATCAAAAGATAGCTTATATTTCCAGAGAGAAAAGAACTTGAGAACTTCTCCCCRTCCACCTTAAAGGCAAGTAGCATTTGGTAGACAATTAATTCTTTTCCTTCTCAGTGTTACTGAGCCATGACTCCAAATATTTCAGCATAAGGCTTCACATACTTGGAACCACACTGGTTCCAGGTGCTTCAGCAGTACAAACAATGCTAACTGAAGTGAAGAGCCTAGTTCTGTACCTCGAGCAGGCTACAGGGTATTTGCTCTCAGCTTCACTGAGAATTTGATGCAAACAGAAGAGAACTGAATTGAAACATGCCCAGGGTACATAAGCATACCAAACCCCCGTCTTCATACTCAGCATGTACCACATGTCAATCCACATTTACATTGCATTAACACTGGTCAAGCACTTCAGAACAACTGYGTAAATATCAAATGCTGTAGCTCCCTGCCAATGCAAACTTGCATACAAATGCAAAGTTTCAAGAGTTTCTGTAGTAATTTAAAACATCATACCAGGGTGTGCAGCTCTTTTACCCAGATACAAGTTACCTATGTACACTGGTTGTGACCATGATACTGTCTCCAAACCAACAGATTTGTTCCACTAATTCAATAGCTAAGACTTAYAGCTCAGGATCCTGATGCAGAACAGACATGTAAAGCATCAGCACCCTCTCAGCAATGTGACAATTATGTGTGATAACTCTCATTTACTGTATAATATAGACAACAAGGAGAAAGCTGCATAGCGAGGCATTTGCACTTACGTGGTTTATATAGAGACTCTTGCGTTTTTCTCTCACTGCAAAAACACAAAATATGATAGAAATATTACATGACTATTTTTCCCGATTAAGCTTCTTATACACCATTTATAATATAAAGAACAGGAGTCTATCCATGTGCAACATTATAATTGCTTTTGCACTAAGTATATTTATATAGCAAACACAGAAGGAACACGTATCTGTAGGCATAAAGGCATTWATGCTCAGTAGTGTGGTGATGGGTTAAAATTCTCATCCAGTTGGGTACTTCACCAGGCGCTGGTCCGCATGGAAAGCTAATATGCAGTAAGATGCAATCCAAGTCAGCAGTGGACTAGCCATTCTTCCCCACTTCTCTGGGGAGTACTCCTGGGCCACCAGTGCCTTCATGCAAGGTACCTTGCTGCAAAGTGGCCTATGCTATTTTGCAGGTATGAAAGCACCTAGACAGCTTCACCATGGAGTTAGCAAATTGTCAGCATAGTTTACTGTTCACTAACTCCCACAGAGGACCCTTGAAACCATATGGATTACACCACTGCCCTCTGTAATGATCAGGCACAAGCCTGAAACTATTACTCATGTTGGATAGAACAATGAAAATATATTTATTTGGTGAGTATGAACCAGTCACCACAAGCAATGGTTGCAAGTCAAAGCCACAATTAGCCAAAATAGTCAGAAAGTAAATAGCAACAAGGGAGATTAATGTATAAAGTCTTAATTGTCAGGCAAATGCTTATTATAGCGGATTAAATATACTCTATTTCATTTTTTTAAAGCACTTCCCCAATTAACTCACCCCATAGAGAGCCTGCGAAGCTCTGYTCCAGTGAAAATACCACAGCATTTAGGATACAAGTCTGGAGGCAACTAACACATAAATCAAACTGTAGGATTAAAATAATAATGGTTTCATGCTGTAGGTGATTAAATGCACTTTGGTGCACCATAATTTGAAAGCTATGCAACCCAATGCACTTAGCAAAATAAGAGTGTTCACAATGGCGGGATAGCCTGTCCATTCCCTGTTGGATGAGAAGCCATTATTGGTGATTTATTATAAGCAAGCAATCTCACATAAACAAGGCTGCATGTGCGAATACTGTGAAATAATTGTGTTTAATGCAGACATAAAGTGGAAATAAAAAAAAAATAAGAAAAAACTTTGAAAAATCCTTACATAATTTTCCTCCCAGGGAGCAGAAAGGAGAATCACACATGACAGATGTTAGCCATGTCACTTAGAATATGCTCAGATCCACAATTACGGACATTGTATAAGAAACAGAATTAAACAGGAATAGCAGCAAAATTCTGATGATCTAGAAAATCGTTAAACTGCTTAAAATCCTGCTAAAACACTGCACTACACTTAAGCTCCACACACTGCATTTATCACCAGCAAAACACATAACACAACTATAGGGAAACAACAAAATGATGGTAGATACTTCTAAGAACAGCCAAAATATTTGTCTATATTGCAATGTACAGGCAGTAAACAATTCTGATAAGCTGTGTGCAACCTAATATAGTACATAACTCAAAGTTAACATCTATTAACTGCGAATTAAGTTACTGRTAAGTATTTAACAGTGTTTTAATCACAAATACCTATACCATATTAGAAGTTCTTCAAATCCTACAAAGACAGCCTGCACAATTAAAATTTCATTTTAATGACCTTCACTCCCCTTAGGTTTTTTTTTCTTTATTTTCCCTTGTATCCTTTATTCAATTCCCCATGAAGGTACAATCTTTTATTTCCCAAAGCAAGAATATCAGTCACAGCTCAATTCCATTTGCTGTTTTCCATCTTCAGAAGAATACATTAATGTGTTTATAAACACTCTTCCCTTCTCCCTGCTCAAGCACTTCTTGGGCACAACTTTGCAAGCACCATGGTGACCTCCTTCCCCTATCTCCCCATATAACAGAAATTCAGTCAGCCTGGACTGTCAGGCGAGGCCCTACAGGAAGGCAGCTAATCCTTTCTGTGCTTCCCACTCACTCTGCCATAGAGTAAGGCTCAACTGCCTCCAAAAGACATGCCAGTGAGGAATTGGGCAGAGCAGAACCCATTCTGTCACAACCACTCCTTTYTGCAATCACAACCCACACTTTAAATAAAGGGAAGCCAATTATTGCACAAGGCAAAATGACTGTAAAGAGATAATTCCATCACTTGGCTTCAGTCAGTTTAAAAGTGCTGCTCACACATCTCAGTATGGTCTGCAGCAGGCCAGACCATTGTTTTAGAAATAACCAGCATTTTGTAGCATAAACTCCTAATTGCAACTCCAGGCTTTTGGGTTTCAGGCATTGGGTTTTGATCATGCAAAGCTCAACAGACTTTGAGTCAGTTTAAACAATTAAACTTCTACTTTCTTTTTAACAGTTTAGAACTTCAAAGTTGTAATGCAACTCTTCAAGTGGAGCCTGAGGATGCTACCAAATTGTTGTAGTTTTCCTCATTCTAAGATCGATGACCTGTTCCTATTGCTGCAGGCACTTTCAACTGTTATTGCTGAGCTTTCACAATAGGAGGAAAGTATCCTGAAATTAAAAGGGAGTGAGGAAATMAACACATACACACAGAGGCACCTGTATGTATATGTACATATATATGTACTTTTTACTGAGCTGTAATAAAAACTTTCACTGTGCAATTTCTATAGACTATCTTAATGTTAACCATATCAGGATCAAGGACTAAATCCTTGAGGATTACAACTATAAGAATGTCTTGCATTTTGGAAGTTGGTAACTCATCTATTTTTGTTTTAATTGCTAAGTCATTTATTTTTGTTTTAATTGAGAAGACTGGTCCTAGGTAACATAAAAGACTAAGGGCAGCTTACTCCACTTCTATCTACCTATATAAATACAATTTCAAAATCTTTTTTGTCTAAAGCCCTTGTTGCACTGATATCGCAAAATTTAGCCAGGTACATTGAATGTGTAAAGTCAAATTTCAGTTAGGAGAGGGGCACAGCTGGAACCCACCAACAGGATAAACCATTGTCAGCTCCCTGGAGAAGCAAACATTGCCTTCTTGCTACCCTAAAGGAAAGGCAGTTACACTGTTGGAGTGYTGTTTGGAAACCCTGGGTTAACCACAGCCACACACTAAATAGTGCACAGCTTTCCAGTCACCCACGGCTCACTGGCCAAGCTCAGCAAACRAGGGAGAACTTGCATAAAGCACTCACAGAAGTTAAAAACGTAACAGGTAATATTCTTTACTAGCTCCCTAAATAGGAAGAATTCCACACATATGATTCAGAATGTAAAAGTTCCCAAAAGAGTTTGGAAGCATTTAGAAAAGATCCTCTAGTTAGGAATCAAATTAATATTTATTGTGACTTCAACTTTTCTACAGATTCACTGAATGCTCAGGTAATTAGGGATGCATTCAGACTATTAAGAGGGGCAGGACAATTTACATGCTTAGCATGGCATTCAGGCTTCCCACAACAAAGGAAAATAGGGACCTCGTAATAAACCGAGATGCCACATCCTGTCTCATTGTATTTGTTCTCTTTGCTCACATTTGATCACAAGCAGATCAAGCACAGCTCCCATGCTGAGAGAATACTACAAGATCATTGGTGAGGCTCAAAGAGCACAGGGCAACTAGAAAGCCAAACATGAAACTGCCTGAAGGTAAAATTGCCAAGTCACTCTAGCACATAGTGATGGACTTGGCCATTTCCCACTGTAAAACCACGAGGATGTATGCTCAATGCCATAGCCAGATCCTGGATGAAATCCTGAATCCTGATGTCACTTCACTCTCTGCTATGTGTATTTTAAATGTCCACAGGTCTTATCCATAGAAATATTTTCACTTACAGTTAACAGGGAGGTTTACAAGCCTAATACTATTCAATTAAGGAAGAAGTTATTTGCCCAAGTTAGGTGTTTTCAACATAGGCAGATCAGTTCTACTCTTCTACATCCTCTGAAGAAGTCTTGGGGATCCCCTAGATTCCACAGCAAYCTGTCAGAATAAAACCCTACATTCCCAAAAAAATCTCTCTATTTTCCCCTTAACAAGCACTTTATTGCATTTTGGTTAGGCAACATCCTTGAACAGTRTGGTAACTCCTACAGCTCACTTGGTTTAACAAGGGGCTCAAAGTACAGCCAAGCAAAATGCTTCCTACTGGGAGCTGTCCCACCAGAACACAATGGTTCTTGGTAATACATCAGCAGATAAATTTTTGCAGAATTGTTTTTTCTTCTGTACAAAAAAATTTATCCTTTGTATTTTTTTCCAATGTATCAAGGGCAGCTGAACAGATCTTACACTCCCATTGATAACATTTCTATAACGTTTCACTAAATTCATTGCTCTTACTCAAAAACATAATCTTCAATTACTTAAACTAGAACAAAGCTTCACAGACCAACTCTAGCATGGATATAAACCTTTTTATAAAATGCTTAAATTAACTCCATACTGCAATGAATTAACTGCTATTATTACAAGTAAGAATAATYATCCAGTCTGGTCAAAATTTTAATTGTTGGACTTGGGTCTATTTTTTCCTTTCTTTTAACAAGCTGTAATAAGAAACAAGTAGCACCCATATGGCATTAGACAGTTTCAAAACACTGCAAAATCACTGTAAAATAGGCATCAATCTTCATAATACAACTATGGAAATATTATCATATTCATTTTACAGACTACCAAACCAGWTTAATATGGTAAATCTCATGGAAACCCATATAAAGAGGCATTGACAGAAACAGAGCGGAATTCAGGACAATCTCAAGGTCAAAGGAGGTACTCACATAATCARCTCTTCAATTATGGCCTAAATGTATATCCTCTTTGTTCTAGTCATGCTCAAAAACTAGCAAAAAATATATGGTAAGTGAAAACTACATKATTTTTCAAGTGATGTGTTTGACACTGCAATTAACTATGTAAATCAAAAGCAGCATTTATAGGCAGCAGAAAGGAGGACAAAGAATTCATAGTGAACAGCTAGAATTACAACGCAGGAGCTGCTTTGGAAGTCCTGCTAGAAAATAATGTGTTTTGCATTCATTATTCATTTACTTCTAAACCAACATGTCATMCATGTCCAACAGGAAACAAAAAGGGCCACAGTAAATGGCTTCTATTCTACTAACTCTATCAGGAGGCTTGTTCGACCAATGTTAATTTTAGAGATCACCTACTCTATGTATAAAAAAAACCCAATTAAACTCCAGACAAACATGATTATACCCAATCCATAATGAGACAATGAGAGAGATTGTTTGGGTAGGATAAAAGTTACTTTGTAAACAAAATCTAGTACTGAACTCATTTACAGTATCGCCTGTATCAGAAAAACCCTGGAATGTCTTCTTAGCTAATATAAAGTGGCACTTCCTAAAAAAATATTTTCTACACATTTTTCAGAAGCTGTGCCTAATGTCCAGAGTTTAAAAAAAAAAAAAGAAACCGTTACAGAGAAAAATTTTTGATTTAGAGATACTACTTTTAAAATACAATTATATCAAGCTTCATCCACATTTGTACTACTGGTCTAACAAGACAATTAGCTAACAGTGTGACTACTTTAAACTCTGACATGATGCCTCTAAGTGCCTCTTTTTGGGGGAGAGGGGGCAATTACATATTAAAGGACTATCATGCATTCTAACAAAGGGTTTAGAGATAACTACTGTAATAAATTCAGTAACCTACCATCTGTTTGTGATTTACTGAGAAATATCGTACTGGCCCGTGGATGATCTGATGGGTTGAATTCCATGTTCAAATCTGGAAAGGAAGAACAGCACAAAAAACATTTATGATTATTCAATGGCAGACACAGATTTTCTCWTTCTTTTTAATAACACCAAGTTTACATACTTAAGAAGCTACTGTAAAACAAAATCCATCTTGAGGCCCACTTTTTTATCCTTCTTTGCACAAGTGGTTCTTTTTGGCATGCAAATCATTTGCATCAACACAGTTTTGGGATTAGACTTCAATTCTAAGGGCTGCTTTTGGATCAAAACAGATAAAAGCAGCTTGAGAAGTTGATACACAAGAAGTCAGGAATTTCCCATTTACCATCACTTTCTTCCCACCATGCCCAAAGGAACAGGAACATAGCTTATTATATGTAATTATTGAAGAATTGTTACAAACAAATGTGCAACCCTCACATAGACAGGTTTCCAAGATAACAAATGATTTTTTAAAAAAATTATTGTAACTGAATGTAAACAAGTAAAATATAGGCCAGAGTGTTTTATATGGTCAAGATTAGAAAAACTTGGAACTTTCACAGATTAACATTCTCTTTGCTGTAACAACTTCAAAAAATACCCCCCAAACCCCACAACTACATTAAAAAAAAAAAAAACAAAACCAAACCAGTCCTAAAAAATATTTGCCAGTTAAAAATTTGAAACCATCATACATTATACAAATTTCCATTAATGGTTTTCCTTACCAAGGTTAAAATCCATTGAATTTATCTCTTTCCAAATTCCACTCCACTACCAATTTGCTAAAGCTTACAGGCCCATATCCACTGAAAACATGCGACTAAAATAGTAAATAATCTTTCCCAGTGTGGCTTTCTCAACCTTTGTGCTCTTACATCCTATCTCCAAATGCACTTTCTCTTGCATTTGATGCAGGCATTTATGTGAGACTACATATGAGCACTGATATGTTTATCTTCTGTGACTATCCCAGCCTTTCTACAGTTCTCTCATTACCYTTTTATATCCTTGTGAAAGCTCAGTAAAACTGGAAATTAAGCCCCAGGTTTCAGGAAAAGAAAACAAAGTCTTTTTGCCCCAGGGTCAAGTTCTCCCATCTACAGCTTCCCCCATTTCTTCAGCATCCATGCCCATACTCTGCTTGTCTTTTCCTTTTATTTAATAATTTACTAGGTCTTCCACTTCCCTGCATTTTCCTCCTTACCACATACCTCTTTACAAATGTACTTTCTATTTGTATTTTTCCCTTTTATGCACTCTTGGTTTCTTTTTCACCTCCCTGGATCCTGTAGCTCATGAGATGAACAGCCTGACATGCTGCTAGAAATTCTGACTTCAAAGCACTATGAACTAGAACGTTTTCATGTCACTATAAGCATCTTATTTAGACATATAGAAGAAAAAAATTATCACCCACTGAGATAGACAATGCTGGTAAAGACCATTTCAGGATGGTTTTTCTGTTAAGCTGAATTCAAAATGCTTTTCATTACATGAAGAGTAATCAGCACTTAAAAATGCAAAATACATTGTCTTTTAACAATCTCTTCATCTTTTATCAAACAGCACAATACATCACCAGAAAAAAAAAAAACAAACCACCTTTTCTTTTTTAAACCAATACAGATATTTTTTCTGCAAATATTTCAAAGTACAGCAGTGCAAATTCAGTCAATAAAATAGGATTAGGAACACGAAACTGAATCCAGCTTGCAAAACACAGAAAGCCAGAAAAGCACTTCTTTCCTTCAAGCCTGGAAAATTACCTGCTTGAGGAATAATAACAATCTGGTGCAGGCTCACAGTTTGTTTGCAGGGCTGAAAAGAAAGGAAAACCAATCGCCACATATTACAGTCAAGTTTCATCTTGTGAAGACTCATGTGCTACAAGATGCTATTTTGCAGAAGCAGTAAATCGACAGAGGACTTAAAAGACTTTCTGAAAAAAAAACATAAACTACCAAAAAGCACTGGCCTTTGGATAAACTGTTATTCTTCTAAAAGGAGCTGAAAGAAGGCCAGCAAAAGCCCATCTCAGCAGCTGCAGAGGACAGTCTAGGGATTCCTAATTATTTTGGGGGAGTCATCAGCCCAGGGAGCAACTGTGGCTCCTTCCCATCACTGAGCCCCATAGAGCAGCACATGCCCTCTTCTCTCTACATCCCTTCTCTTCCATCCTCCCCTGTGACAAAACACATCCATCTGTCTTTCTTTTCTTTTTTTTTTTCTTAGGTGTCTTAATTGTACAACTTTAAAGCAAATGTCTTTTTGAATATGGCAACAAATCCTCACAGACCTGTCACTAGAAACCATGTTACAAAAGAAAGAGATCAAATGATATACAAATATCAGAAGGCAGTAACTCAACGCCTAATGGCACTATCCATAAAAAAGTTAATTCCATCCTAAAGAAARTAGCATATTCATACTGCTTTTGTGTTATTAATAGTTCTCTCTAGTATTTGAAAAGTACCATAAAACCAGCCATAATAGGAAAGGTTTACCCATTTTCTAATGAAACAGTCAACAATAAAAAGAGATTTAAACTCACACAAGCAACAGTCTATTATTCATAAGAGAGGGAAATGAAAACCAGAATTTTAAGTCTTGAAATGTGCACAAAAATGTTCTCCATTACTAACAGTCTGCTCTGCAACTCATCAAAACCTTCAAATGAAAGACTAACAGTGGGTTCTTCTTCCAACAGTCAGCCAGTACTCCAAAATCAGCTTTTAAGAAAAAGCCACCATCTCATAGGTAGTCTAAAGCCGAAATCTTTCACTGTAGCCTTCTTTCCAGTTAAACAGATTTGGAATCTTTTTCTGTATCTTTTCCTAGTTCAAAGATCAAGTTTGTTGGGTTTTTTTCATTACTGAAGGACTGTTAAGTTATGCAAAATATAACTCACATCCTGTAAACACCTGAACATGATATCCCATGAAAATTTCAGGGCTGATATTTTTTAAGGATTAGGAGCTGTAATCTATAAACACCTGTATACACCTTGTATCTACAAACACCTGTATACATACAGAGGTACGTTATCTGTATCTATAGATTGACTGACAATTATATAATAAAATGAAATTTAATCTTTGGGTTAGCCAAGGCCAAGTCAGACTCAGGTACACTTCAAATAAGAGATCATGTGTCTAACAAAATTCACACAGATTTAGAGGATTTGGTCAAGAACAATTACAAATACATGCAAATATACTCAGGATTGCACTCTCATTTTCTTCGCAGCAGTCAAATTAACAGTGATTACAATGGCCCTTTTCATGCATCACATCAAAATAAAATTGCTCTCAGAGAAAAAAAAAGAGCAGATTTTCCATTTAACTTAATTCAGCACTTAACTGTGCTGAAGTTTAAGACAACTACCAGAAGACCCCAACAAGATTCACACTGTACAGTGTGAGAAACTTAATTCCTAAAGCTACAGCATCTGCATTCAAATATGGCCATAAAAAGAAGCAAACTGTAAAACAGTTTGGCTTCAGACTTGGGCTAAAGCCCAGGCAAGATTTTAAATCTCAAAACAAGATCTTACAAAGCATTTCTGAGACYAAAAACTGAGCACAGCCTTGGTTTGCCCTATTTAAAGAGGAAAAAGAGTAAACATAAAGTTTAGATGAGTGTAGAGGTGAGCTGCAAGAGATGCAGACTCCTGAAAATGCCTTCAAATGAGAGTCATGAGTTGAAACTTTAGCTGAAGAAAAAGGAAAACCAGGAGGTGTCTGCAGTTCACATATAACTTTGTCAGTACTAAAAGCTCCCTCTAATCTATCACACAATGTAACAAAAACAGTGGAAAATGAAAGCAGAAAGAAAGATCTTAATTATGACCTTGGATGATAAAAGAGGGAAGACAATTAGGCAGTGAAGCTGTCCACCAAGGAACATGCACAAGGAACAACTTATCTTCGTGTTTTCCCTTTTGAGAAGATTGCTTCAGCCAAACATCTTTGGGATTCAGTCCAGCATGAGTATTTGGGCTCAATTTGAGAATAACTTATGCAAGTTACTTGCTTATGATTCATATGCAGGTCAGATCAGATGATCCCAGGGGCCTTGAGCCTAAGGTCTATAAATTCTTCAGAAATAGCAATATTTAAATTATTAAGCACAAAAGCTCAGCAAATCCCAGTGGCACATCTGTAAACTTTCTAAAACTGCACCAGACTATGCTGCAATTCTTCAGAAAGAGGTACATTTTTAAACTTCTGGTTAGAATATATTATGCAAGATAAAAACAGTAAAGGATGAGACTAAATCTTTCATGGCAAAACTTTAACAAAAAACCTAATTGCTTCTCCAGCTCATGAGTCTTACTGTGATAGGAGCAGGCACGACAAGAGGATGAAGGATGGGTGCTGTAGCAACGAACTTCTGAGCAACACACATCAAAGCTTCTGCGTGACACAAAGAGGAAAAACCAACACAGGCGCTGCTTTTCTAGCAATGCAYGTGGGCTGCAGCACAAGGGAGCAGGGCTGAAAATGTGTTTATTCTGTTAGAAAAATAAGATGTTATTTCCTTCCTTTTGAACAATGAGACTCAGGTAAGTTTGCGCTGCCAAAGCTCCGATGCTGATTTGATAACAGAGTAAAGTCTAAGCTGAGTAAACCACTGGTTTGAGTCTTACTCACTTCTGAAATAACCTAGTGAAAGACTTTCCTTCCTTCCCTTTGCACCTGAGACCCCAGGCTATCACTGCCACTGCACAGCCACCATTATCATTAAGGAAAGAGATTGTGTGCCATATTAATGACTTATCTTTAATGAAATTAATCTTAAAATGAAATTAATCCATGTTTCTTCATCCTGTAAGATTTTTTTTTAAATTATTTAAAGGGACTCAAGGTGAAAACAGGCCAAGGTGTTCAGAACATGCTGCAGAGGAAATTGTGCGGACCAAGCACTACACAAATTACTTTACTTGCCATTGTTTCTCCACCCCCAGCCCGACACTGCAGTGACTGCCTGTAGAGCATGGAAAACAACAAAACACCACAAAGCTGCTTATCAAGAAAGTACATGAATGCAAGCCATRAGCAATATCTAAGCCCTACACGCTTCCAGGAAGCGTGTCAAAACGGAAGAGAAAACAATCGCGACAAGAGCAAAGGGAAAGGGAAGTACAGGTGACCTGAGCTAAGGGAACAGCTTTCACAGAGATGTCAAAGGCAGAGCCTTCCATGTGCCTTGATGTGGGTGGGAAGCAGAACGGCTGTGATTCCCCAGCCTTGCAATCTCCATGCACCAGCAGCACCAGAGGTGTAATTTGCAGGCAAAAAGGGTGAAGTTGTTGCTCCTGCTCTCACTGTACCAGCCCATAGGAATGAGCTGATGTCATCTGTGGGAAGAGAAACAGAAACAGTATTCTCCAGGCACAGACAGGGAGGTAACCTTCCCCAGCACTGTGCCCAGAAAAAACTGCTGAAATAAATTTCAAAAGTCTCAATACACTTTATGCCTTTCTGCTTCTTTCTTACTCTGGTGGGCTGCTCCCCTCTATTAACAGCAATTAGCCACATGTACAGTAATGAAAATACTCTGTTAAATATTATTATGTTATTAGCATTCCCTGAGGAGCTGGTAAGAGTTAAAAGGACACCTCAGCTAAAAGGATCTCCCTCATCTGTCTCTAGTCAAATGAAGCTRAAAACAAAGACTAAAATAGAACAGAGAGCAGAGAAACAAGATTGAAAAAGGTTATATATATCTCTCATCATTATTACCCTTTTTCTTACATTTTATTTTAAAGTACCATCATTTATGGAGAAGAGGCACAATACAACCTTACATTTGGAAAGCCCTTTGACTAAATCTAGCAGTGAAGTTTCCATTTGAGATTTCTGTACATCAATGTCTCCGAAACGTGGGATGCACCGAACACTGGAACTAAAATAATTCACTGGGATAAATAAATTAAGCACAGGGCTGCTTTCTGCTCAGAGGTTTTTCAAACTTTCAAGCCAGAATAAGACTAAATTGCATAGGCTAATTTCACTGGCTAGTAACAATAACTGCACCTGCTTTCACACTAAAACTTCCAAGATGTGAGACCCACTACTAGAAGTTTCAAGCTCATGCARTTCAAACACCACACAATCACAGCRTAAGGATTTACCAGTATCAGACTRCAAGATCTAGCTGTAACTTTTTACAGTACTTCATGTCTAATCTAAGTAGCAACTAACCTATCACAAACGAAAATGCCTCTCGGCTGCATGCACTATTCTTGCAAGAACAAATGTTTGTGATTGTGTTCCAGTACACTTTAACACGGATTATTAAAAGAAAAGAAAGCTGGAAATTGGAAGGCTTTCAAGAGCCAAKTGGCTGGGAGGGAAAACTCCTTCAGGTTTGGCTAGGTTGCTGGAAAAACTTGGATGTGATCTTTGCTACCCTGGAGCTATGGTATTCTCTGCCTACCGTTCTAAGCAAACCATGGGCATGACATTTCTCAGCAAGTTCCAATTACATGGTAACTCTGTTCCAGGCTCTGCCCTGATCTCAGTTTTCGAGGGAGACAGAGATAGCTCACCAATAAAAGGAGCACTCTGTGGYAAATAATGCTCATTTCTGTACAGTTATGCCTGACCAGTCAGCCAAGTTACAGTCCAGAGCAGTTATCACGGGCACAGCTATATTAATTTTCTCTTCTAGAAGCAAATCACAGATATGACTTTCCACAGGGTAAGCAAGGTTCRTATCCAGGAATTTTAGTTTTGTATCACTTTTGCTTTCCCTTACACAGAAGTGTCTCCAACTAACTAGACACATTTCAAGAGCAAATTAAATGATCTGACATTACGTGATACGTCTCTTGTTCAAGGTCTCCTGACATTTAGAACACAAAAGAAACCAATTAGTAAATCTTTTCCCTCTCAAGTTCATCTCATGGAAGTTTTTCAGACATTCCAAGCACTGCACTTGATAGTAGTTGCTTTAACTGTAACCAAAACTAATTTTAAAAGTTTTGTTGATATGTAAGACAGAAGAAGACAAGAAAAAAAAAAAAACAAAAACGAACAATAGAAACACTTATCCATTCCCTTCCCCTCAGGAAAACAGAGAAGAAAAGACAATTTCTCCACGTTATATGAAGAATTCAGCATGGACTGAACAGAGTAACACTTCTATGCTATTACTAATTCAGGCTCTTTAAACACAGCTGTCCACCATAAAAAGTGCCTAACACAACATATAAGGCTATGCATACATGTCTTTCCATCATACTCAAATACTGCTCCTCTGGCTTCTGAGTATAACATTGAATCATTGAATCATGGAGTTATTTAGGTTRGAAAACACCTCTAAGATTATTGAGCCAACCATTAACCCAGCACTGCCAAGTCTATCACTTGGATGGTCCATTCATGTCCCTAAGTGCCACATCTGCAGTCTTGAAGATCCCTCCAGGGACAGTAWTGTCACTGACAGGCTACACAGTTCAATGAAGCCTACACAGACAATGCTTCAAAAACAGCAGTGTGACCTTCGGGCAACCCAAGTCCCCGTAGCAAACACCCAAAGGAAAAGTGGAAACAAAAACACTTCTTGAATGTAAATGTCTTAAGATGGAGACATTAAATACTGTTTCTGGTACAAGTTAAAACCATGGAGAAAATCTAAGTATAAGTATTCTGAGATTAATGCTAATGTGAACACAAATACCAGCTGGAAGAATATATGCTACTGCTTTTTAAGATTTCTAAGTATGCTTTTAAAATTCAGGTTTTTTAAGTCTTCCAGCCTGTTCTAATGCCTTGTAGAGGTAAATTTGGTCAAGATAAATTTAAGACTGGGTAACTGTAGGAATTAGTGATGAAAAGGCAAAAGGGAAATTTAAGGGCACTGCTCAGTCCTTTTTTTCTTCTTATTGTACCAGACAACAACTGGTAGTCAAAAGAGATGATTTAAAACAACACAAAAAATTATTCAGTCATYTTAAAGAGTAAATTATATGAATAATAGAATGTAAATATTTGAATTGGCTTAGATAACCAACAATTGAAAGGGGAAAAAAATGTTTCAAATTCTCAAGGTTTTCATTTTGCACTGTTCCAAGTGTTTGGAACATGTTTCAAGGTGTGCACAGGGCAGAAATTGAAGCCCACTGCCAGTGAGAGCCTGGACCCAGACAATGAGGACACAATGCAGGCTGCACTCAGCCTGTCAGGTTGACCTTTTCCTTCAAGTCTACAGCTCAAAGCAGCACTTAATTGTTACTTCCCAGAAAAGTTGTGGATGCCCCAACCCTGGCAGTGTTCAAGGSCAAATCATTAAAGGGCTTGAGCACTGGTCTAGTGGAAAGTGTCCCTGCCCATAGCAGGGGGTTGGGTCTGGATGATCATTAGAGTCCCTTCCAACTCCTACTATTCTGTGATTCCACRGTGACTCCACCACTTTCCTGGGCAGCCAGTTCCAATGCCCAACAATCCTCTCAGTGAAGAATTGTTTCCTAATATCCAATTTAAACCTACCCTGGTGCAACTTGAGGCCATTTCCCTTGTCCTATTGCTGGTTCCTGGGAGAAGAGGTTGAGCTCCACCTGGCTCAAACATCCTTTCAGGCAGTCACGAGAGCAATAAAGTCTCCTCTGAGTCTCCCTTCCTCCAGGACAAGCACCCCCAGGTCCCTTAGCCCCTTCTTCTGCTCTAGTCCTTTCACCAGCTTGAGTGTCCTTTGGACACACTCCATGCACCTCAGTGTCATAAAGCATGATTCATTATACATTACCCTAAAACATCTTCAGTGCAAGAAAAGTAAAATACAATAATGGAATGTAGAACACAGTCTGTTCTAAAAGCTACTTCTTTAAACCAAAGAATTTTGATATATATCACTTTCCCTTCACTTATTTGACTGAAAATCTAAGGCCAGCAATGTGAAGCAACTTCTCAAATATTATGCCTTTAAGATTTTTAGTTTCCTGTTAAAATTAGCAAGAATGATGACAAGCATGTGTGTGAGCACGCCTCCCTTCCTTCCTGACAGCATGCCCAAGACATGCTACAGCACAAAGGACACTGATAATCCTTTAGCTGAAAACKCTCCTCAGAGAAAGCCTCCCACCAATCTTGTAAAAATAATTGACTTTCCTTTTTTTTACGAAGAGTTCAACAGAACCTAGCCCAGGAATCACAACTGGACCCAAAACTTATTCATATGCAGCATATCCAGGGACATCAAGAAGACATACACTGGAATACGCACAAACTGACTCCAGAGCTGAGAAAACACGTTCCCCAAGACATTACAGGTATTCATGGACAAAAATTCACTCTGAAACACCATTTTCATTATACTGAGAGTGTAACACGACTTTYGGAATGAAAAACTTACACTGGGACAGCAAGTGGAGACCTGTGAGTCCATAAGACACAAGACCTGCTGTTGCTTGGGACTCCCTGGCACTGAGGAGGGAGCAGYTTCAGCCCAGCAGCCACAGGCAGCCTGAGCCAGAGCCAGCAGGTGCAGCAGCCTCCCACAAAGGTCTCAGAAGAGCAAACACCTGCCTCAGCTCATCTGGGTGAACACRCTGCCAGGGTCACACAGCTGAAGCCAAGCGAAACTGCTCTGACACTTCTCGYCAAAAGGCAAGGAATGCACGCGGCATTTCAGTTCCCCTGTAGGAGTACAAACATGGGGTCTCATTTTTTCAGAAGCGTGGTCTGCTTTAAATATTGTAAGTAATATAAATAATAATACTTTCACAAAACCATTTTTTCCCCAATAACCATATATGAAACAGTAGCCCTCAAGTAATGCAGGCTGCTGAGAGACACTACATCACCCATATTAACAGTGCCTTGCTTTGCATTTTTGCGTTTTGCAGCGCGTCGCCTGCCGCTGCTCATTTTCTCACTGATGACCTTTCCATTTTGTTACTAGACACACTCGTGGGCACTTGAGAACACAGCACTCAAGTTTCCCAGTTCCACCTTCTCTCTTACCAGCCTTCCTCAATTAAATACCACAGAGCCAGCTAGAGCACTCTGGATGTGATCCTATCACCATGCCCACCTTCAGGAATGCGGGCTGGCATCTCTCCACTCCAAGTGCATTTCTGTATAAAGCGGCCGAATGTCACCACCTGCACTGCTTCATCACCTGTTTCCAGAAGGATTTATCAACACCTTAACTACTGCCTGCTTTGGCAACATCACTTGTGCCTCACTTATGGAAAATGTAGCAACAGAAGGAACTAAGCCACTGTCCTATTAACCTCAAACTGAAATTCAGGCATTTCTCTAACATCCCTATGACACTGAGCACCACTTTTTCCCTAACGCACTTCTACACCACTTTAAATCTGCTCTGCCCTATTAGATTCAAAAGTAGATAGAAGGGAACATAAAACATTATGAAAGACTTTTAAAAATACTTTTAATTAAAAAAAAAAAAAAACCCAAATTTATTTTTCTTCACATAAATGTATCAGAAAAAATTACATTAGTCACTTACTACTCACTATACCTACTTTAAAAGATTTTACATGTATCATGTAAACACAGTATCATTACAGACCTAAACAAATTACACCAGTTGTTGCCATACCAAATTATTTCACTTGCTGTTCAAACTCAGTACTACCATGCTCTCCCACCAAGACACATCAAGCCATCCATGTCCCAAGTGAGGGCTGTGAACCCAGCTGCTCTTGCCATAGATTTAACCCAGARGTCAGCAGCTGGAAGGGGATTATTTGTCACTGAGCCAAACACACAWCATCAGCCAGCAGAAGTGTGGTGTTAACCTACAGCAAACTGAGGCAATTTTACTTGAAGACACAGTCAGCAGCATAACCATAATTGCACAACTGAGCTGATTGTGAGCCTGAATCTTAGACTGAAGCATTATCTGCAGCCTTAGTGCAAGGTGCATGCATTTCACCACTCCTCAAAACAAGACACTATTGCCACACAAATCAGTAAGAAACTGCGTGACCTTAAGGATGTATAACGTTCTACAAACCAGGGCACAGGAGCTTGAGCTGCAGCTCTACTCTGCATGTGGAAAAAGACATTTCATGATGCTGACTGAAGCTCTGAAGAGCTCTCACAGCAGCCCAGCAGGGCAGGATGAATTTACCCTTCCTCGATCCCTTGCAGAAATGATTTTTAAAAGTGCCACTGAAAATGGCATCTTTCCAGGCTCTCTTCTTTTCTTTTGCATTCCTACTGAGCTGTGTGACCCAAAGTCAAAGTAAGTAGGTAATCCGTGAAATACAAAGCGAAAAATATCGACCCTGGTGTCTCTGCAAATTTAGTGCAAGTGTATTATACAACACTTACAAAGGTACATTTCTGACTTCAAGGACGGCAGCTGTTTTTATAATATGCAAAAATATAACTTGCAATCCTTTCTGAGGAAGACSCCAGGATATCTGGCAAACTACAATAACAGGCTTTCAATTTTTCCCCTGCAGATTTGTATTCACATGGCAACCAAATTATCACACTACCAAGATACAGTGTCAAAATCATACATACAAATTGCCACCTAAAACTGTAAGTCAACTGGTATTAAAGRGATCTCTTATGAGTGAATATTTGCATCTGTCAATGTATGCAAAAGCCCATAAACTAACTCAGTTAAGGCACATGTACATGTATATGTAGACATCTGAGCCCCTGAGCACTGCCATTACTCAGCTGTCGTGCTGCCCCTGTGCCCAGAAGGCTCAGTCCATTAAAGTCTCACAGCCGAACAGGTACCACACTGCTTCCTGAACATGAATCCACTTCAGATGCAGCCAAGTCATTACTGTCCAGACTCCAGACACTACACCTTCTAAAACCTAAACCGCCCTGACTTCCACACTCACRCATCCCATATACCAGGCACACAATAAGGAGCAAGATGAAGGAAAATTATAATTAAACTCCGAAGAAAAGAGATACGGATCTTTAACTGACATTTATTCTCAGTCTTTCAGCTCTTTAATCAACATCGGTTCTCAGAAGAGTCAGCTCAGAGTCATTAAGTGCTGATCTTGAGGAAGCATCTTACAATTGAATATGTTATGAAATTGTCACTATAGGAGCTACTATTTCCAATGAGATAAAAAGCAGTAATTAATATTCTGTTATTTGCTGTGAGTTAATAGCAATCTCAAATATTGCCATCTATCTCCATTACAACTGAACAATTAATCAGAGTATCTGAATAGCTCTAAACAACCACAGAGAAGTCTTACATTTACTTTTAAATCAAAATCCTACAGAAATRTTCTGTTCTTGTCCCAAACATGAAATTACTCCCCAGATTACATTGGCTCAATGCCCAGGATAGGTAACACCCAGTCCCAGTGCAGCAACTAGTTTCAGATTCAATATCCTGCAGCTCTCCAGCTCTCAATAAAAGCCCTGGACAACTCAAAAAAGGACAAAAGCAATTTCTTATTTGCTTTTTTTTTTTTTTTTAAGACAGGTGTCACCACATGTAATACTCAAGCCTTGAGGCTGACCTGATCAACCACAAGTAATGCAGCCATTCTAAATCCAGGCAAATAAAACCTTACAGATCAAACCCAGAACAGGGATACCTGTGCCATTGGTAAAAATGGGGAGAGGCACTGTGAAACAGCAATCCAAAGACAAGTCACAGAGCAAGGTTAAGTTATGTACAGCATGGGCAAAAATGTTGAAGGGGTTACTGCTATTTCCACTACGTATGAGGAACTTAGGTAAAGGAATAAAGTCAATGCACCATTCAAATTCCAGTGCCATTCTGCACTTAGTCCGTAGCTCTGCAGATCAAATTCCAAGCATCAATCTAGACAGCCAGAAAAAGAAGAGCACATGTTTAGGGAGCCACGGGACTATCTTGTCCAAACTTAATAGCTACTTTTTAGATGTCTAACTCAGAGCTAGCCATCCAGTTGCCCCTCAATAAACAAAGTATGCACTTCATTTGTTTAGCAGCTATGTCATAAAATCCTAAAACAAATGCTTGGGATAGGACAGACACATCCTACTCTGGACATACTGACCCTTTTCCACTGTCTATACATGGGACAAGTGGTGACAAACCCAGGCTAAACCAAGATGCAATCATTTAAGGTTAAACCAAATCACTCCTCTCGTGGTTATGAAGTTTCTCATTTGACTGTGTCACCCAGGACAGGCTGCTGACTGGTCACTGTGTATCATGAATGAAGCTGGACTCCTTGCCCTCACATCCCACTCTCTCTTGATGTTCTCCATACACAATCTTTATTTCACCAACAAATCACACTGCATTCCTACAGACAAGCTTTCCTTCACTGCACTGATTGATGCATTACTTGGACCAGYCCATTCTCAGAACAGGACGAGGCAGGAGTCCTGTTCAAAAACAGCATATGGTCACGTAAGAAATCTGGGAAAGGCAGAATAAATTTGACTCTGTCTAATCTTGAAAGTTCCAGAATCAGTTTCTTTTCACTAATCTTTTAAGCTTTTTTTTTCAAAACCATGTGTATACATTAAGTTTGCCTGAACATCTGGACCATTTTTTTTTTTTAGAAAACCTGTTTCCCTGAGAAGCCTTCCAGATTTAGGAGAGGACCTACTAAAGTGTCAAGTAATATCATTAAACAATTTGGTCTCTGCTGTCTCTCAGGCATATCAGAGATTGACACAGTTGTACTTCCCTTATTTTTCCTGATACATTTATTGACAAACATACCAGGAAATTAATAAAAAATATACATAAAATAATGTACTACACTAACCTAGTCATGCTTCCAACTACTCACAATGACACAATGTGTTGCTTTCTTATTAAGCAGTAGCTTATTTCCAGATTACAGGAACTGTTCCASGTACCAAGGCTACTGGAAAGATACATCCAAATGTCAGACCATATGCAATGTAACATTTTTGAACAAACACTTCCTATTATTGCCTGGCAGGGAAATGCTAATTTAATTCAATTCACCGAGTTCAATTCTTCTGAGCCTTTTTTTTTGGCCCTCAATAGCTCAATGTGCTCAAATGTCCATTGCCAAACTCAGCCCTGTCCTCAACCCATTAGACACACTGAAAGCAGTGCATTGCTACCACAGAAGAGCTAAAACCATCACACATGAGCCTAGAACACTGCTTTCAGAGCTGCCATGAGAAAAGAGAATCAGAAAGACAATGTATTCAATCAGAAAAGAGAACACCTAATGCAGCATGCTGATCAGACTGATTTCATCAAGTCTCCTCCAAGACAATCTACTGAGGGAATCTACTGACAGGGAAGAATAACCACATCATTAGYAATTTGTACTGCTGTCAGGAACACATTTTTTTACACCATAGAGTAAATGTTTAAGCAATTGCTAAGCACACATGAAATTTTCCAACCCAAAGGCCTATGTCTAATCTGCCAATAAAAAATTAAATACAGTGAGTCACTTTACTCAGGACAGCAGCTCCTCATCTCAAATATTATCAGAGGTTTCATCATTAAAACATGTCAGTTGACATCACAGGAGAGGTTTTACTGACATGTATTGTATGYATAGAAGCAGATACCAAACCAAATTCTGATTGTCCTTCAAAAGTGAAATAACCCACACAGTTTTATATATTCAGGACTCACCACCTAAAATGAAAATGTCATATTTACATGAAGGTCCTTTTCTTCTGAAGAACATGTTTTTAACAATGGGAGCCTGATACTGAAAGTATCCAGATATGGAGAGAGAAAATTGAGCAGGTTTTCACAACCAAAGGTTGCATCTCTTTGTGAAGTCCCATGTTGAATAGGATAAAAAGCATTTGCATAAGGGTAATTTGGCAGATGTATTGAATCACAGAACCAATTAGGTTGGGAAAGACCTCTGAGAGCATCAAGTCCAACCTATGACCCAACACCACCATGTCTAGACCATGGAAMTGAGTGCCGTGTCCAGTCTTTCCTTAAATACTCCACCACCTCCCTGCGCAGCCCATCACAATGTCTAACCATCCTTTCTGCAGAAGAATTCCTCCTAATGTCCAGCTTAAACCTCTTCTGGTGCAGCTTAAGCCTATATAGCCTGACTGGACTTCCAAAAGGTTTTAAAAAGTCAACCTAACTAAGCATACACTGACTGCTCAGAAATGCCAGGCACAAATTGCAAAAAATACAGGAAAGGAAGCACAGGGTAAAATGGTCACTTTTCAACAACTGTTCTGGTCATTTTTTCAATACATTCAAAACCATGAAGGAATTTTAACAAGAAGGCAAAATCTGCAGATGACAGGACATAACATCACAAACACTATCRACTATGCAAAATGTCTTAGTTACTGGTTGACAAAATGGTAGATTGTAGATAAATGCAAAAAACTGAGGCACTCAGGAAAAAACATTCAAAATCCATCTTCAATATTATGAGCTTCAAATATTCCTTCTCAGGAAATTTGTTGCAGGAATTGAGGAAAAATTTAATCAGATATGGACATACTCAAATCACATATAAGGAGGTTTCCTCAGCAACATTAATTGCTATGGAACTACTGTCCACACAGCACTGAAGTTATTACAGTGTCAAAGGGTTCAAAAGGGATTAGACAGGTTCCTAGAAGACAAATTCACTAACAACTGGAAAGTACAYAGTAACACCTCAGGGAATTCCCAGGCTGCAGTCTTAGGGTAAATATTCTGTTCCTGTTTTATTATTCTGGCACTGGCTCATGGAAGAGACAGGAGAAAAGGTCAGGCAGAACTTCAGTAAAACCAAAACTGGGTACATTAAAGTTCTGTTACATTGCAATCTGATAAASCAGCAAAATTAACACCTTACATTAAACCAAATAGGTCCTTTGTTATTGAGAGCTACCAAAATATCTGAACTGCCTAAACTAAAGCAGGGAATTTACTAGACAAGCAYGCACTTTTTAAGCAAGGAGCAAAGCTGTCACTGCCTCACAGTTTAACATTAACTAACTTGTCTCCACTGCATCAGACTGCTTGTCCTGSCATCAGATTTATGGCAGCATACGGACTTTCATCCTCAGAGAGCACCTTTGTGCTCTTCATCCTCAAAAGCATTTATCATTCTGGTAACTGATGTTCTGGAAAGCWGCAGAGAAGGGAAGTACTGTATGTCTTGTACATCAGCTAGAAGAATCAAAATACACTAGTCAGAAGAGAAACAAGCCCAAACCAAATGTTCTGTAAGGGCTCCATTATTGATCTGCTGCAGGCCATGTTACYGCCCCAGTTAACTCTGAGGTCAGCGCACTGCCGTGTTGCAGTTTTTCTGGTTGGAACAATGCTCACGTAACATCTCTTACTAAATACATRTTGAGCCACTGCAAATTGCCTAAGGATCTGGTCAAGCCCAAGAAGAATTCATCATAAACCATTTTTGTCCTACTGGTATAGATCTACCCTGAAGCCATAGATTAAACATTTGTAAAACAATGACTAAATTTTCAAGTTCTGCAGAAAAAAATTACAGCACTTTTCGGTAGAGAGGAACAGAGGCTCTAGGTTTTGAGTTTGGTATTYTGCTTTCTTTTTTCTTTCTGAAAGGGGATTAAATGCAGAAGATTTTGTAGGCCCTTCCTAYCTAAGAGAGAAACACAAGGATTTCAGTTTTCATCTGGGTTATTATTGTCCCCATATATTTGCTGCGGGCAGCTACTTCAGGTATGTGGAATAAAACCATAAAATCATAGAGTGGCCTGAGTTGGAAGGAACCTCAAAGATCATCCAGCTCCAACCCTCCTGTCAGAGGCAGGGACACCTTTCACTAGGACCAGATTCCCACAGATGGGACACYTACAACTGCTCTTGGCAACCAGTTCCAGTGCCTCAGCATCATCACAATAAAGATCTTTTTTCTAATACCCAATCTAAACCTACACTCAGTTTGAAGCCATTCCCCTTGTCCTGTCACTGCATATCCTTCTAAAAACTCCATCTCCATCTTTCTCATGGGCTCCCTTCAGGTACTGGAAGGCCACAATTACATCACCCCGAAGCTTTCTTTTTTCCAGGCTGAACAATCCCAATTCTCCCAGCCTTTCCTCATAGGAAGTGGGCACCATCCCTCTGATCAGCTTAGTGGCCTTCTCTGGCCATGTCYTTCCTGTGCAGGGACCCCAGAGCTGTACCCAGCACTGCAGGTGGGTCTCACAGAGCGGGGCAGAGGGGCAGAATCCCTTCCCATCCCTGCTGTCCTCGCTGCTCTGGGTGCAGCCCAGGACATGGGGAGTTTCTGCCTGCGAGTGCCCATGGCTGGGGCATGTCCAGCCTCTCATTCACCCCAAGCCCTTCTCAGTAGGGTTGCTCTGGATCTGTTCAKCCCCCTGTGCTGGTGCCAGGGGTTGCCCCAACCAAGGTGCAGCACCTTGCACTTGGTCTTGTTAAATGGCATGACATTCCTGTGGACCCACTTCTTGAACCTCACCATGTCCCGCTGGATGACATCCCCTCCTCCAGGAGTGTCAACAGCACCACTCAGCTTGGTGTCATCYGCAAATCTGCTGAGGGTCCACTTGATCCCGTCAGCTATGTCATTAAAGAACACACTAAATAGCATGAAAAACGGGAAAATAAAACATGAAATAYACTGAAGAACAGAGGCATAAAATCAGAAAAAGGAAGAAAAATAGGCACTATTCCAAACAGTTAATACTGCATGAAGTGCAGGAAAAAAAGAAGAGCTGCAGCAGCTAGTGAAAGAACATATCCAGAATGTAAAAGTCTACCCAGCAACAGGCAGGGGAGGTGCCAAACCATGGGCTAGCTTGAATTAATATCTAAAAGCTTTTGCTGAACCCTTTTACTGATATTTATTACACGTATTTTCAATACACAGCTCAAAGTGAGGCTTCAACAAATCTTTATATGTATGGAGGGACTGGATCCKGATGTCACCAGGTGCTTACACCAGGCTGTCTGACACACCTGAAGAACAGCACTGCTCAGTGAGACACAGACAAACTTTTAACACTTCAGTAAATGCAGATCAAAACTACTGCTGCTTTTTAAAAATCCCAAGACCTCAGTGAAAAAATTTTTGTCAATGTTTTTCAAAGTACAAGCTCAAATTTCTAAAAATTAGATGCAGAAAAATATTCAAAGTAGGGTTTTCATTCTGACACACGCTTTTTAAAACAGATTTCTGATGCCTTGTAGATCATGACCATTGCCAGTTAGAGAGKCAAATTAGAAATGGAATATAACAAAACAAATGAACAAAAAATCCTCAAACTGTGATGTTTCAATGATCCCTCACTGTCTTACAGTGTTTCATTATTTGAATGACACAGCTGGGCTCTGAGCACCTACAAAAGAAAACTCACTTATCTAGAAGGCACCAGAGTTGTCTTTCTCTGCCTCCCCCTCATTCACATCTGACTTGTGCAGAAAATGGCTTGACTGACCAGCTTTACCTACTGCCTGTGACCAGTCTGGATCCAATCTGTACTTCATCTTCGCCATCACCCTCAAAAAATTCCTGCTACTTTTGCTGTAATAATACTGCACAGTTTGGCACCTCACAGCCTCCTTATATAAAAAGAGAATTAATTTCAATTTGCTGTTTCTACTTTGTCCTAGCAACATGAAACACACACACAATTTGATTATATAATCTCCAGATATGTGGGAGGGATTTGGAGGCTTGCCTGAAAACCTGCCACTTCTTATGCATTCAAAAGCTCGACAGCATGTTTCTCCAAAGTATGCATCCGTGTAGCTGAAATCACAATTGAGTTCCTTCACTCTGTATCACCAAAAAAGCTACCAAAAAACTAAAAGCCACATAAATTAAAAAAAAAWAAATTACAAAATGTATGACTTCTACATAACAGCCTGAGCTTGGTCCTGCCATAAATAAGAACAAATCCAAAATTTAATGGCTCTACACCAATTTATATTATCCAATAACTTCAGYAGTTTCAGTCCAAATACCAGCAGATCAGTCACCGTAAAATACAGTCACCAGAACTGACATTGACGTCACTGTTGCTGGCAGCTTTTTCTGAAATCTGTGGACTGGCTGAACCTTAGCCCTTTTTCAATAAACACTCAGGCATGTAACACACCAGTAGCTCCAGTGACAGAAGTGTTCGATAGGTCTTCTTGCTCCCTTTATCAATCACTCTCCCACGTGCCTTCATCTTAAGGCAAATGGAAATCTTTCATTTATCAGTTATCACTCTGTTTTCATTTGATAGGCTGATTTTCACAAATACCACAGGAAAAAAAGTTTTAACATTCACTTTTGCAATCTTAAGAAAAGTTCCAATTATTCTGTTTGAAGACTCACAAAACTGAAGAAAAGCATAGGAAAGAGACAAGGTTCAACTCRACATATTTTTACAGCATAAGTACTAGCAAGCTAAATCCAGCTGAAATGTATCAGCCTTTGAAAAATCATTAGCATCATCTTTGTTTTCTCTTTTTCAACCTTTAAAACTTGATGCTGTCTCCAATCTGTCTGACTTCAAAAGCAGAAAATTRTTTGTCCTCAATATGATTATATCTGCATACTGAAAACACTTCATGAATRTTTTAATTTTGACTTTTTTACCTTACTTCTTTGAGATATGCAGATGAAACTTCCACAACTGGACACCAATTTGCACCCATATAAGTAAGTGGAAAGTAGCYGATCTATTCCTGAAATCTTTTTGAGATCTTAGTCACTTTTCACCAACACTGACAAGAGATGCCGTAAGTTATTCTGATCAACTGAATATGGTAATACATTCTGAAAGTTCACAGTACTTTGGTCCTTCAAAATACCAGGATGATTGAAGAGGCAGAAGCAATTTTTGAGACACCCATCTCAAAAGTCTGCCATGTGCCTCATGCTTTGGGCAYTGTTTCAGGCCCGTGGGCCATCAGCTACCAGTATTTCCACTTTGTTTTTTCTACAGCACAGTCGTGGGAAGGTTGTCATTGCAGTTGAAGCAAAAGGCTGGACAAAAAGACCTGAGATTTAGGGCAAGCATTCAGCTCTGTCATGGATTCCTAACAGATCAACCMCTGACACTTTCAAAGCTTTCAGAAGAAAGCTGTTTTTTTGCTCTTAGAATGTCACACAGCACCTCAAGGTTCGTGTAGCAGTCTGCAAGAGACTGTCTGCACTAAAGCAACACAAGCTAATTTCAAATCAATAGCCACATGTAATGATTCACCCCACCCTTTCTAAAGYAGATTTTAGTATGTACCCACCAAACTAAGAGGACTGACTGAAGCATCCATTCTTAAACTAAATATTTTAAGAACTAATGAGGATGGTTGAAAACGTTTTGTTAGCTAAGAAAATGAGTCTGGGGACCAGATGACACCAAATGAGCCAAGAGGACAGAGCTGATACAGGCAGGCTTTGGATAAGCTTGAGATGGGAAACGGATGAATATAGGTGCACTTACAAAAGAATTGTGGATCTTCCTCCAGAGCCAAGGTAGATTTCCAAAAGTGGAAATAGATCAGAGGGTTTAGACTTTTGCCTAATCAGTGTRTAATTTATACTAATAACTAAAGAGCAATGAATGTCTTAGAACAGTTCAAAAGTTCAGGGTGACACATAACACACTCTATATATGCACTGGATATCTCAGAAAGCCAATACGGATAAAAAACTGGGACACTGTCAAGGTTCRGTCCCCAAATATCCTGGAAGTTAGMACAGATCTGAGAGCTGAAGGCAGTTGGGATGTTACCCTATTTTGTGACAAGGTAACAATAGGCCTAAAACCAGGAAATCTTTCAGATGTGCCAAGAAAGAAACAGTACAAAGGCTTCCTGAGATACAGAAAGCATAGGAGATATCCCAGCACCRCCAAAAACCATGAGACTGAGGAGTGTTCAAGTAGATTAGCATCAGTTCCACCAATCTGACCAGTCAGATCAACTCTGGAAAAGACCGTACACTAAAAATCAAAATTCCTTCATTTCTGCCATTGGGTGAATCCATCATTCATGAGTAAATTTCCACTTTCTGACACTGCAAAGAGCAAGCGTGCAGAGAGCTACTCTTGAGGTTTAGGTAACTATAACAGTCAATGTTGGCCTACTCCCATTTTTTCTAACCCATGAGACCAGAAAGCAGCAGAAAACTATTAAGTATTTCCCAGAAAACTGGACAGGATTAAACTTTTTTCTTCTCATAAGACATAAGCTTTTTTTTTTTACTTTTTGTTCCAAGTTGGTCACGTTACTGTCAGAAGAATTGTATTTTTACTCAGAGCATCCTTTCCAAACCACATCTTTGCTCACTTCTGACTCCAAAGTGACCAAAACAAACATTCTAGAAAAGAGATGTAGGTCTCCAAATAGCTATAAGAAATTTCTGCTGAAATGCTTTCTTCACAAGCAGATTTTTCATATTATTTTTAACTGYCATAAGAAAATCTTTATCTTTGCCTCTCTCCCACTTCTCATCACTAGAAAAATTTCATATCCATTCTATAATAAATTAGTATGCATGCAACTGTCATAAAGTAACACATATACAATCAAGTGGAAAACTGTTCCCTTCACCAGAGAAAGCAATAAGCAATAAAAAATCAAATAAAATTACTAGAACAGAAGCTTTCAAAATACATTTGCCTCTATTTCTTTTGCCAACATCATTTTTTCCTTATTGGCTTTCTCAAAGAAAAAAAAAATGAACACCACCAAGAGCATTTTTAAAGCCACCTTCACATTGMCTGAAATGAATAAAAGCACATGAATGCAAGTTTTTGGCAACTATGTATAAACTCTGCATTATCACAGATTTCACCATTTACAGACAGATGGCTGATTCCATGTTAATTTTCCTTAAGACATACGTTTTTCTGTTGAACAAATCTCTAAACAGAAGTTTGAGAAAGTTATAAATCTACACATGAGCAAAGGAAGTGCAGAGACCATAAGGCAGCTAATACTGTCAATTTAAGTATATRACATTTCACAGTAATCCAGACTGTACAATCCTTTAATGTACTCACAGAATCTAACCTCTTTCTCATTAGCTCACTTCATTTCTTACTTTCTCATTTCCACACTGGCAACTCCCAAACTTSATTTATCTTCTATTCATAAAGGGAAGAGTAGTAAAGGCCTAAGAAACGACAGACCAGAGCACAAAGAATTGAATTCCACCACRGTCAGTTATCTCCAGCCTTTGTATGAAGGTTCATACAGTTTATTGGTAAAGGTCCTTGATTAAATCTAAATTAAAAGAGGAGCCTACCATACCATTATTATTTGATTTCTACTCAGACCAAAAGTAGAGGCTGAAGAAATATCTTGCTGTGGAAAACCTTCTTTCTAACTCATTCTTTTCTAACTCACTCCAACATCTCTTGAAAATATTTACATTCTCAACACTACAGGGGCAGGCTGGTGCCCACCCAGCTGCTCTGTTCCATCTGAGGGTCTGCTCTGCTCTCTTGAGGAGATTATTAGTCTCTTAATTAAGACATTTGTATATACACATTATTTAGAGAACTAAGCATTATTACACTGTTGGAAAAACTAACTCTTCTGCTCTCAGAAGTGTAGAATTGAACTTTGCAACATGTTTGGGACAATCTACCCTTCAAACTGGATTTCACTCTTTTTCTTCAGTAAACCAGACAAAAAATTAAAATAGTATGATCTCATCCAGGTCATCAAAAGTAACCCCTTTTACAATAGATATGACAATTTCCCTATTTCTGAGTACAACAAAGTTTGTCTAATTAATAGCAGCGGATGATCATCCATCAGATCATCACTTATTTGACCATTCTCCCCTCTTATGCATGCCCCATTCCATCCAAGCATGTGCTCTAGTACATCCTTTCACAATGATTTCGAGTGCTGCCAGCCTTTGAATGCTTGTCTGCTCACATTTTACTGCCTAATAAAACATTTGGATAAGTCTCTCTAAATACCCTTTAGACCACAATAGGCTACAAATCTTAGCCAACTGTTTCCACTCTCTGAACAGTGGAATATGYGCACTTTAGAAGCCCCCAGGCCTCAACTTCAGTCATCACTGTATAGGGAAAAACCTTGAGAAAAATAAACAAGTTAACAAGCTGGTTAAAAATACATTCTCAAGATGGTCAGAGGGTATCAAACAACAGTGTATGACTGTATTTGGAAAAAATTCAGTGTACTTTACTCTAGCAGCTACATCCCAGCAAATAGAGACCGACACAAATCACACTTAAAGTGAGTTATGTGTTAGCAAAGTTTCAAGTATATACTTTTATTTTATCAAGTACAACTATCACTACTGGCACCTTTGAAAGACAGCACAAAATATGTGTTACCCTTGCTGTGTATCAGACAGCTTATCATTCTGATAGCAGTTTACATATTGTTAGTGGTGATCATCATGTAAATAAAAAAGGTATCATTTAGTATCTTCTAACAAAAAAATACAGATGAAGCAATATATAGTTTAATCTTTAATTGAATACAGTTGCTTATCTAACCTGCAGATCTTTTCTGRTCAAATAAAACAGATTCAACTTATTCTACAGCTGCTGCTGGAAGGGACATCTTGCTGCCAAATTGTTCCAAAATCAAGTTTCTATTAATAAACAGTTGCCAATAGAAAGCAAAGCTTGCCATTTAGGATCACATTTCTTGTACTGCACCTTTGAATTTTTCATGCATTACAGCTGGTACTACACAGTTAAATTCCCTGTTATGCATCAAAGACGGATATTCTACCATCATTCTGCCCTGTTACAACACTGGCTGGAGTAGAGCTGTTGGTTTTAAGCTACAATGATCAATGACTATGTCAGCAGACTGGCAAACAGAACTAGTTTAAAATCACAAAAACATATGCTGTGGCTTTACTATTTCAAAGGAAATGCCACCAACCATTAGAGAAAGTGAATATGAATATCACACTCTCTCCTTTTCCAGCTTTGATACCTTGATCTGTTTTCATTTTTTCCCTCACCAAAATGTTTTAGACACTCTAGGTGCTTAGAAAAATCTTCCTTCTCCCTGCTTTTTTTGTTGAACAGGACTATCCTTAGATATTGGAGTTAGTTCAGGAAGATTTTTTAATTAAAAACTACATAGTCCTCCTGTAGGTGTTCTCTTTTTCATCCAGCTTGAATTCCCACAAGTCTAGCTTTCCCCAAAGACAGCTCAAGAGGAAAATTATGACAGGTGCCTGCAGTGCACAGAAACAGCTGGAGGAGCAAAATCAACAGGGAACTGAGACTGACTGAAGCATGTGAAGGAAAGGGGGGAAAAAGAGGTAGAATTCAGAGGTAACTTAGCAATTGGGATAGTCAGCCAGTCAAGAAAGGAGTAAACTTAAAACTAGATAATCATGCCCTTCTCATTCTTATTTACCTTCTTCTTTGATCTTTTCTTATTTAACATGGTGATAGATAGCTATAACAAAGCTGATTTGATGTAATTTTTTTTAATATTAAAAGAAACAAAAGTGGTGAAGATGCTAATAAACAAAATAAGAGAAAAGTGAGAGGGAAAAATGGTATAAACTAAACTCTAATGGACATAGCAAAAAAACCCTTGCAATATGATTTCACTTTCTTATAATGGGATTGTTTCCTTTTAAGTAAAAGAGAGAACAAAAAACTTTTGGCCATTGGGAAAAAATTTTACACTATGTAAGGATTTTAGCACTCAGTCATTCTACATGTTTACAGATTTGGTTGATTAGCTAGAAGATCAAAAGACTAAAAGTACATCAGGGAAAACAGTTATAAATCAGATTTCAGAAAAATAACAAATTAGGCATTCAAAAATATATTAATTTATCACAATCACCCTTTCTGGAGCTTGAAGGTGTATAAATAGAAACCTTTCACCAAGAGTTTTATTATATTTCAGCAGAAAGCCTGACACTTCAGACAATGAAGGACTTCATATGAACATATTCTTCATGAATTATTAATAAACAGTCAGCTGGTTTGGCTCCTTTAAAAGCAGCTTGGTTCTTTTGTTTCTTTTAACTGCTACCCTCCTACTTTCAACTGCATGGGAGACAGCAACACTTTTTCCTTCCTGCCTAACCAGGAAAATACTTCTTAACTACACAGGCTGAAATAACTTTCTAGATTACACAGATATACATCACTATTCTCTCCATAATTTTTAACTCCATAAGAGAGAAAAAAGTTTACCAGCTTGACTTATAAATATTTTGAATAACACCTCACAGTTTTTTWAATTTTTTATTCTCCTTACTGCTGMAATTTTCTAAGGCAATGTGAACAGTTTATTAATATTAAGAACAATTTTAATACATTCAGATGCTTAGCATGAGGAAGGACAAACTGCATTTTTTTGTGCTCTGTAATAAAACAAATAAATGATACTGGCAGAGCACACCATACGCATTTCTCCCAAAAGGTGTAATACAATATAAGGCTCTGCTCTGAAATAGGAATTACAGTTGATAGGTTAAAGGAAATTATTCCATTTTTTCTACATTTTTAGAGAGTGAACCTGTATCCTTTTTGCCTTTAGAAGCAGAAATGTCTACAGTACTATCTGAGAGTTCTCCAGATATATTCTATGATCTTTCTAAGTATACTAAACCAATCTCAATTTCTCTGGGAAAAAAAACCAAAAAATAAAAAAACAAAAAAAAAAAAAAAAAAAAAAAAAAACACACAGAAAAAAGTAAGCTTGTTGGTCATCTGACATAGCCCATAAGGGTCATTTCACTCTCACATTTAATATTTGCTACTGTAACAAAATTTCTAACACCACTTATCCTCCTAATGCATGACATAGTCACTACATGAATATATTTTCTACTTAAACCAAATGAATGCAGCACACAACTCAGGCACATGGAATACCCTGAAAGCTACTAACATTTAAAATTAGGAATGTTATGCTGGAAATGTTAGCAGCATCTCACTACAGGACATTAACCCAGGAGAGCACTCCCCTTTACTCAGATATTCTATCATGGACACCATTTATTTATTTTGCTCTGAACCCTGACGTACCAAGTGACCACTGCAAAAGAAGAGTTCCCAAGCTGGCACACTGATGGTATGACCCAGCAAATTTTGCTCACAAATTTGGCAGTCAGGGGGTCAGTGATACACTAATGAAATCACAGGACACCCCGAAGAATCAAACTATGTGTCTGAGAACATTGYCCAAACACTTCGTGAACTCTGGCTGGCTCAAGTGCCATGATCACTTCCCCAAGGAGCCTGTTTCAGTGCCCAACCACCTCCTCACAAGGGTGAAGAACYTTTTCCTAATAATTGTCTTAAACYTTCTCTGACACAGCTTCATGCCATTGCCTTGGGTCCTGTCACTGGTCACCAGAGAGAGGAAATCATTGTCTGCCCCTTTTACATGAGCTACCTCTTTGAGGCTGTTCTCACATGGTTTCTATGTGCTTGCATACCAAAACACMTGGCACAACAGTCTCCTCTCTCTGAAAGGAGCCAAGAAAACCTAAAGTAATGGCATTAGAAATAATTTGCATGTGAAACTACAAGTGGAAAGTGTTAAGTAGGTATCACAGAATCACAGAACCAAATAGGTTAGCAAAGACCTCTGCGATTTAGTCCAACCTTTGCCCAAACACCACCATATCGTCCAGAAGACAGCACTGAGGGCCACATCCAGTCTTTCCATAAACACCTACTGGACAATGACCCCACCACCTCTCCGGACAGTCCATTCCAATATATAATCACCCTTTCTGCAACTAAATTCCTCATAATTTCCAATCTAAACCTCCCCCAGTGCAGMTTAAGACTATGTCCTCTCATCCTGTCTCTGGTTGCCTGGGAGAAGAGSCTGACCCCCACCTGCCTACAGCCTCCTTTCAGGGAGTTATCAAGAGTGATMAGGTCACCCCTGAACCTTCTCTTCTCCAGGCTAAACACCCCCAGCTCCCTCAGCTGCCCCTCAYATGACTTATTCTCCAGACYCTTCACCAGCTCTKTTGCCTTTCTCTGGACTTGCACCAGCACCAAAATATCCTTCCTGAACTGAAGTGCCCAGAACTAGACACCGGACTCAAAGTGTAGCCAGTTTCTATTATCCTGAAATATCCTGAATCATTACCCTAGTTATTACTTTTAAATTATTTCCCTAAATATTCTGAGATATCCTATTTTTCAGAATAAGCAAGCTCTCACCACTTGTTCAAGGYACAGTCTCACAACTGAAATAAGGTAAGGTTAATGTATGAGTATTCTATTGCACTGTTTTCTGAAAWTAACTGTATTTGGCAGGGCTAATAGCCTCCTCAGCACTCTCAGCTGATAAGCTTATGTTTCCAATATGCACATTTTGACCTATTACTTACAACTTTGGAAAACTTTGGAAAAAGTAATCAGAAACCGTTCTGAAACAGTTCAGAGACTTTGGAAAGTTCAGCCAAAGTAGTCCGATCTGTGTGAAGCCTTCATCAGGCTTCTTTCCTTGTCAGCCTTTACTTCCCCAAGTACACACCTCCCCCTCCCATGTGGTTACAGAGGCACTACACACAACTGAGGCAGCTGTAGGAACAGATCTGCAGCACCAAATGAAGATAGCAGCTATTTGAGGGATCTCTTCCTCTCGTCACAGAAAACAAGGTGTGCAGTGGACTGTATAAAGAGAAACCAGTTCCTVATGATGACAGAAAAAAAGGCTGCTSTGCSTCCAGACAGAGCTTGTTTGCTGCCAGGCAAACCCCAGACTTTTACAGAGGCAATCCATAGCTGCAAGCGCCTCATACTCTGCGTGTCTGGACTTGGCAATATGAGGTTTAACAGCTGGACTCAATGATCTTARAGGTCTATTGCAACCTAAAGGATTCTGTGACTCTACATCCAACTCTTCTTAAGGCCTTATTAAAAGACTGCCAGAGTAACCAAGAGTCGTAACACTCAAACAACAGTAGCTTTGCTAAGAAAATGAACAGCTACATAATGCTCAGAACTTCTGAACTGAGTTTCTGGGCACTTGAAAAGGGACTAAGTTAGAAGGCCTTTCCAAAATTATTCTGTATATCAGATTCTGTATATCACCTATACCTATATATTAGATATATATTTCAGCTCTTAACATTTTTTAAATGCATTATTTATAATACAATTCATATAGAGAATGCCCACTGCCCATCTGCTTCATAACATGTTCAGAAAATGTTATGCTGCACTTCCTTCACACAAAAAATTTAAAGGAACAGAAACTGTGCTCCACAGCTGACCACTATATAATTTTAAAACCAGGTTCTTCTCTTTTGGTTTTCCAGCTCAGCAAACTTCTTCTATTAATGAATTTACCTAAAGTAAAAGACTCTTAGACAAAAATGAAAAAAAACCAATTTCCCACTGCATTGGGTGGGGGGGAATGGAGCATGTAACATTATCAAATTAAATAACTACTCTGAATTTGAAATTTTTCATTACTAGTGCAATCCTGAAAGAACTTTTAAAATTGGATTTCATTCTAGGTTATCTATTTGTTGCCTCCAGAGGAAAGAACTAATAAATATATATTTTTCACGGTCAGGTACAGTAAGATGTTCAAAAGAATGGATGGTTCCTGCTTTACAATTCAGGTGAAGAACATAAGAGCAAAAGCTACTTGGCCGTCAGCTTCCCAAAAATAAATTATAAAGTCCTTTAAAGCAGTTGTGAATTGTTTGTAAATGTTWCTATGCTAATAATTACACARATTCTTATGMATAAACACTACCTAAGTCAARTCTTAGCATCAGYTGAGATAGGGAAACGTTTGACCAGKGTCATTWGGTCTGCACAAAGAACAAAAACCATGAACCTGACAGAACAGCTTTTATACTGTATTTTCAATCCATTAAAGTGTGCTCTCTTAGACTGCTGTGTGTTTACTGAGTAAATAAAGTAGCTTAGCTGTTAGTCCTGTTAATCTCCAGTTCTTCATTAAATAGCAATCAGMACTCATTTCCCTATGAGGGTTTTTTTCCACTAAAAGTCATGCTTACCCACATAGAAAAGCAAGAAGAAAAAACAGGAAAATTGGAACAACAAATGAAAGTAATATTCAAGGCATAAAAATAACCACCCAAATTATCTCTGACACAGTATTTCATTAGTGCTTGTTCCAGTAAGTGCCACATTTCACACAAATAAATTGCCCTTGAAGAGACAAATTTTTCAATTGTTTGTTAACTAGTAGGTATTTCATAGAAGATATTGGACAAAGAGTCAAATTATATGGAAATCTAAGCATTTGTATGAGGACTGTTGCTCAAAGAGCAACTGTCTTCATCCATCTTGGCAATAGAGCACTGGCTCTGGATCTGGGCAAAGCAAACAGGGAGAGGTATGAACTATCTGCAGACAGTTTCCATTATTATTATTATTATTATTATTATTATTATTATTATTATTATTATTATTATTATTATCATCATCATCATTCTAAAAATTGCTTCCAAAGAGACGCTTTCATCAAAACTCAGGTCACTCAGCAAAATATTTCTTGGCACTCAGAGCACACTACCAAGCCCAAAGGCCCCAGAAGTCTACCAAAAAATGAAATRATGATAACAGGGTATTTATATATGCAACGATTTGCCTATGCACTCAGCTGCATCAAAATAGTCATGTATTTAAAAAAAAAGAATAATGGGGGAGAAAAGAAGAGAAAAAAGAAAAGGGAAAAAGTAAAACAAAAAAATGAACAAAAACCAGGAAATATAGAATGCACGTGGCTAAAAAGTACTGAGAATCTTAGTACCCAGGTCAGGAAATTTCAGCTCTCTCTTTTCTAAAGTGACACCTACGGAAGTGCCACACTTGCTTATTTTTGTTGTTCGCAAACAGGGCTCGCAGACAATAGATGATGTCAGCGTCTTGGCTTGTAGATAAATATTCAAGCACAACACTATTTTTAGCTAACTTCCTAAGGAAATCAGGCATATGTAACTGTGCTAACACTCAGCCMTCTCCCCCAAAATTTTCTGTACACAAAACCTACTTCAACAAATTTTGTAAAAGGCTAAGTATTTCAAACAACCAACCGGCCTGCATATTTTGGGAAAGCTGGCAGGCTGGTGTGAAAAGGCACTGTTACCAAAGACCTTGTTAAAAGAAAGKAGGTAGTGATGGTTCATCCCAAGAGGTGGTGGCTGGCCAGCAACTTGCCATTTCCAGCTCAGAGACAGCAGTTATGTCCAATAAAAGACAGGAAAATGGGAGGATCATGGGGCACAGCAGCACAGCATACAACAACCATCTATTAAGAAATTAAATTYAAGAGAGAGAAACTTCATTAGACTTACGGCTCATGAAACACTCCATATACATCTGCATATAGCATGCTATGCTCTGTTTTGGCAGGAAGATTAGCAGGAAGATTGTTTAATGGGACTTATCCATCCCTGATTAAAATGATCCTAAGTGCTCCCCACAATTTTTAAAATATGTCCCCTGGCACTGATAATTTTATGATGAAGGCTAAATTATGTTCTGATCAAATTAGAAAAATTGAAGCAAATTGCATTAGGCTGTTTAATACAAATGGTCATTCTGAAGAGCAATTCCATGTTTATTCTCATATCCTGTAGGAACAAGGACATAAAGGTGATCTGTGTTTCACAAAATCTCCAGATGSAATGAGAAGGAAAGACATGGGAGATCTTAACTAATGGCATCTGGTTTTCCTCTGTGCTGGTGCCCGGTTGCTGGTACACAACATAAATTACTTCTATACCATCATCTAGGACATCACACCACCACATGTCTATTCCCATTAACCTGTTCTTGGTGCTGTGAATTTGGAAACCAATTTTCATACACCTTCCAGATCTCATTTTTTCCACAACTGTAAAGCCAAAGTAACATATAGCATAATCTATTTGTAAATCTTCTCTTAGATTTCCCGTTCCATGGCCCCAGAGTTCAATTTTTTCCTTCCAWGGTATGTAATTTTTAAAGTTACATAATTCATCTTCTCCCTCTTTTGGATTTATGTCTCTTGCCCCAGAGCTTTGGGTTTTGTTTTGGGTTTTTCTTTTCCTTAGCAGAAGAGAAATGAAGGCAATTTTACTTCCCTCTACTCCTCTAACATCAACATTGAGCACTCATTAGTTATTTCCTCTTTAGGTTTGTTTACTTCCTACATTTTCTTTACCCACTTCCATCCACCAGAAACATATGTAGCACCAAACCAAGTCAAAGCAGCTGCATCAGTGGCTGCCCACTCTATAGCAGCCGAGCTACCTGCATGGACAATATCAAAATCAGATTCTGAAATAAACTGGCAGGGCTCACTCAAGGGCTTCAGTGCTGAGGAAAACAGAGAAACAGTCATAGCATGCAAGAGGTGAGGTGCCCATGATTTCTGAGGCATCCATGTGCTCACTCAGTCTACAGGCAACGTTTAAGTGCGGGGGCCACATCATGTCAGGCAGCCAAAAATGCTCACTGTGAAGGAGAGATGACCTAGAACACAACGAGTGACTGAAAACCAAGAGCATTTGGAACTTTGGAGAGCCATAGAGATGCTGCAACAAGGTGACACAAGTGAAGCGCTATCAATTCGCTCACAAGGAAAGGACATGCTAAGTTTATATTTTCAATACAAGAAATTCAGTTGCTAAAATAGATGACTGCTGTGTAGGGGAAGTGTGCTGTAGAATAAAGCAGCTTAAAGGACGGCTATGGCCTAGAAAAATGGAGGATTTAAGGGATTTGCATGAGAACAGTAAGAACTCACATGAGACCAGAGAATGCACTATAATACTAAATTGCACTTAAATATTACTAATTTGCCCAAAAAAACCCAACAAAATCATTTTGCTAGGCTCACAGTCAATCCCTCTTGCTAAATAAAGCTTAAATTACGGGCTAGTCACTTCAGGCTGCCRGCACAGTTGACAGAGATTAATTTATTGCCTATGTGTTATTCTGGGCACATTTCAACATGAAATAGGGAACCTCACTCAATTTAGAGAAGAATTCCCTCAMACAAACCAAGCTAACATAAAAAAAAATTCACTAACATGGAATTAAACCACTATATTATTTGGTGTGTTAGTAGAACAAACAGCACAAAGTTGGAGAATGAATTYGCAAAAGCATATTGAAAACTGTGATAGCGCGTGGCTGGAAATGGGATTTGCTCTCCAACCTYTCTCAGCATATTGTTCACTCTCACACATAGTCTGCAGCTTCTCTGACCTCCCCAAGCTCACTGCCCTTCAAATGGCTGAATTCCCCCTGGACAGCTGGTAATTCAGCACCTTCACTTTCTTCCCAGCAGATCTGACTGATCCTTGCCTCCTCCGTCTCTGATTTCTCTAGCGAGCTCCCAGCCTTCCCACGCTGCCTGCATTCTTACCATGGATACCTGGCAAACTTGAAAACACCCACCAAATGTGTGCATCTCTTTCACATGTTCTGCACTGTAATTCAAACAAAAGCATGTGTAAAAGAGACAGAAGAATATTTCATTTATAAAAGATGATGGCACACTGCATATCTGATTTAATAGTGTATCTATTATGTATATATATTTTATAAAATTCATTATCTCACACAAATGGAGATGGGCATCAAAATTACTATAAACTGATGATGTAAAAATTTTATTATCTGTCTCCTCTCTTGGCAAGAACTTCACACAGATGGTTCAGGAAACACTTCAGGTGCTTGTCCCCTCCCTGCATATCTGAGCCTAAGGATGGGAGCTGCTATATACCATCAGATACACTCCCACTTCCACCAAGACTTTGATCTTGTACATACTAGCATTMAAAATTTCAGAGGAAACTGAAAAGAGGCAGAAAAAAAGAGAGAAGAAATAAATAAAAAAGAGTAGACGGATGTAGGTTTTCACCTCCACAGGCATCACTCAAGTTAAAAGTTAAGTCAAGCAGCAAAGCACTAGATCTTTTTCCTGTCCAAAATCTTGCCAATTTTCAACTCACTACTACTTGGTCATCTTATTAGAACTGCCCCAAATTTCCTTAGCACTAAGTTGAGGCAATAGTACTTCCCCACGTTCTATATTCAAGATGTGTGTGTAAATATCAGGCTAAATTAAGGGTGTTTATACAYCACTGAATGAGCAGAACTAAATGGTTTTTTCAGTGATAGGCAGTTTTTCAGAATATCTATCAACATTTCTAAGGCATTTATTACTGTAGGATCTTCTGACAAAAAYGCTTTGCTCTATTTAAGCCAAAGACTTCCTTTTTCAGTGCTGGAACACACTGAACAGAAGGTGGAAAAAAATAAATTGCCACATAAATGTAGGCAKAGAAAAATCCTTCAAGTCCCACATTATGTTACTGATGTCTTCTTTGCTCTGGGCACAAATGACTGGTACAAACAAGACAGAATCACATGCTATACAGCCTGTGAACTCATCAGGGACACATTCAAAAAGGCATGTACTCAACAACTAATTGCTTGGGGAAAGAAAACAGTACAGAGGGTTACACCTACAAGGGTTCTGAACTAATTGTAGCAAGAGCAACACTCAGCCCTGATTTACAGCAGGCCTAGGTTTATTACAAAGCTCCAGAAACTGTCTCCAGTTCTGTACCACAAAAGACATGCAAAATTAAAACTTAAGCTTGGTTAGAATATTTCAGGCCAGAAGCTTTAATCAGAAAAACAAATTAAGAAACCCAAGTGTTGGGGATAAGCCTTTTGCTACCTCTTCTGCATGCTACACATGCATTATGCAGGCTTAAMATGAGGGATTAGGCATCATACATGCCACCTATSAACTCACAACCACTATGTAATGTGTTTGCTAGTCAAAAAAAAATTTACAGCTCATCACTTTAAAGACAAGAGAACATACACCTTATTGAGGTTTGAAGCTCTGCTGGGGATTGACCCTGATACCCCTGAGGAAATAACTATGGCAATACAGAAATATGAAGTTCAAATTTTACTTTCTCTTTAAGACTACACTAACACTCGTCCAAATGACTAAAATGGGTCATGATACCTTTATCAGAAAAGGTACATTACCTTTGTAAGGCAATACTCATTATTAAATCAGTAGTTAATGTTTTTAAGAGATGTATGTAGAAGCCACATAATTGTTTATTAGTTATAAAAACAGCAAAGGTTCTGCAGATTGAAACAGCTGCTCACCATTATAAAGGGAGGTGAGAAAGATTCTGAACACAACAGATGTGTWTTTAAAAATAAATAATACTGTGGATGACGGAGGCCCTTGTGCAACCTCATCAGGTTGGATGAATTCAGGACTTATGATCTCTGCAAGGATATTTTCTTTTATTTTAAGCAAACAGTAATGAATTTTAATGTCAATGCAGCATAATAAAGACTTTCTTACAATGTTCAACACTGTATTAAAAGAGGTATGCTTAAGAACAGTAAAAGGAATTACTGTTCTACACCATATTACTGTTCTACACCCTTTTTGGCCTATGATTCAAGTCACTGACCATGGGACAGAAAAGTTTCACATTATGCAGGATACATAAAGGTACAAAAGCTGAAGAATTACCTGTCATTCATTACAAAATAAGACATTTACAAAATATATTTACAAGCGTATAAATGACATCCACATTAAGCAACAAAGAGGGCAGAACTTTAGCTGTAAAGAAAACAACCACTAAAAGAATCCATCCTTTACAGATTTTCTTCTAAAATAAAACCTTTTTTTTTTTTTTTTTGTCTTATCCAATTATGAGAGAAATAAAGATTTGGCTTTTCTTCTCATTCAATCCTAGTTATAAACTGTGTAGCAGCTGGTCAGCAGCTTTGATAAACCAAAGCATCCACAATAGTAGGACCACTGCTATGCTATGCCATACATACTGCAAAGGAGSCTGTTTATTCAGCCAGTGGGTTAAAATGGAATGGCACAAGGAATTTCAAGAATAAAGTATCCCTACAGAAAGAACCATCAATTGAAAATCACCAGGTGGCATCTCTGAACTGTCACCCCCATTACCACRTTACTGACAGAGGTGGCAAGTGAGAAACAGTGCTGTCCCACAGGTATTCTACACAGAGAAGCAGAACCCACTATGGGAAAAATGCAGAGCAAGCCCAAAGTGACCCTGAGGCTGATGAAGAGCTGACAGCTCCAGAGTCCCTCTGCTTTTTTTTTTTTTTTTTTTTTTTTCCTGGAGATATATTTATGCCCTTTATAACAAACATCCAGAAGCCTAAGGATCAGCCTTATTCTACATTCTTCCTCCTGGGCTGCAAAAGGCTGCGTCAGAAGTCATGCCTGCTTATTTAAGGGTTTTACATAACTGTCCTCGACAGGCACACAAACAGCATGTCAGGACACATGATGCCTTCCCAAACCAGCCTTCACTACTTGACCTCACCTGGACAGCAGCACTGGTGGAAAACTGAAAACGAAAACCCTGGTTAGAAACCTCAGAATCAAATCACCCAAAGTAGTTCAAGGCACTATAAACCTGGACCAAGTTTATCCAGARCACATATTGCTCAGAAAATTAAGAAAACTAGAAATTTCACTGTTTGCTTGTTGGCAAACAAATTAAATGCATTAACAGGTTACCACAAGGAAAMAGAAAATGTCCTTGTCTTCTCCTCATGCCTAACAATGTGGTTTTAATGTTCCCTTCAACAGCACCAGATCCTTCACACCCACACAATGCAGATGGGTAAGTAGAGATGCCTATCCACAGCTGGGAATTTGCACCAAAAAAGAGATGAAAGGGAAAAAAGCAAAGAAAACCTTCCAAAGGGGCAGATGAAGGTCATAATATGAGAGGAAATGCTAGATAAAGGCAGCAGACTACCTTAACAAAATGAAAATGCAGTGCTGTATGTCAGTATCACTACTGTCATAAGCTCGGGTTTTGTTSTAGTTTGCCTTGAACAGCACCCAATAACATTTTAATAAATTGATCAAACATTACCTGATTGTGCAAGGATTTCCGCCTGACACAGAATACTACTTTGCAGCATCAAATACATTTTTCYGCAATTTCAATTCAACTTTTTACCTTTCAGAGCAGCAATTCAACACGTTAAGATTAAATAATGTTACCTCTCCACTGGGGGTGACAGAACACTTTCGCGACAGCTGTGTCCCATAAACTGAGCTAAAAACTTCATCTCACAAAACACTTCAAGGAGACAGTTATAACAAACACAGAAAAACAGAAGCCTTGAAAGTAGGCATATTGCAGACCATCTTTTGAAAAAAAGAAGTTTCTATTAATACCTTGTTTGAACTGTTCTGAGTTAATTCTTTCCATCATCTGTTACTACTTTGCACATGTCACCAATCTTTAATCTTTAGTTTTCCTTACAAAAACCAGGCTGCCTGCTCTCAGTGTTCACCAAGCAGTGAAGTGCATGGACAAAGGACAAATTTACTGCTTCTGAGAGCTATCTTTAGAGACTCAAGCTTTCAGTGTACTGAAGTTCAGCCAAGTCCTTTTTGAAGCATTTGGGTTTTTTTTTAAATCACTTTTATTGCCTCATTAAACAAAAGAAAACAACCTTGTTTTCTCTTGTTTAATCTACTTCTTTAACTTYGGCCTTATACTAAGCCTCACTTATTTTAGAAATGGCAAATTTGCCATTCGTTGGAGATTAACTATCAAACCACAAAACCTGCTCTTCTAGAAGGTAGGAACCAATGTTACTCKAAATGCACACTCTGTATGCTGGCTGCTTAAAATAGACCAAGACAACAAAATTAACCACTATTTGAAACCCCTGAAAATATCCGTAATGAGCTAAGAGTAGCTCTAAAAATAAGTGAAAACAAATTTAATTAGCTCAGTTGTTTCATGATGTCCAAAAGGACTTCAAAAGTTTTTGGAATGAAAATGGAATATACTTATATACAAATAAGAAGCTGAATTTTAAAGAAAGGAAGGAAACGTTTCATACTAGATACAGAAAGGTAGAAGACAAATTTTGAATTACTAAATCAATCCGGTTTGTCCCTCTGCAGTATTTCAGAATGCAACGACTTTGGCAGATACTCACCAAAGAAAAGGCAAAAATCAAAGCAAACCTAAGGTGCATGTTCCACAGGCGCACTTTATATAGCAGACACAAATTCCAGGGACCAGCCCTTGTTTAAATAAGGCATATTAAGGAAAAAGATCTATTATCCCCACCAGCAATTCCTCTTGTTCTAGTTCTACCATTTTCCTTTCTAGGAGTAGAAGCATTAATTTTTTTWAATATTTAATATATTTTAATATGTTTTTAATATATTACATCTTAAGTAGCACTAACCTCTATGTGTCTCTGCCACCTGACAAGCACCATGGCCCATTCCATAGGACACCACCGTTGGCACAAAGGAAACAGATCTTTGTCACAAATATATATGTAAGGTAATTTTTCTCTAGCTAAAAGACTCAGAATAAGAAGCATCTTTGAATACAAAGACAGATGAAATATGCAATGTTTGCCTGATGGTTTTTTGAAGTAAAATATTAAGCCTTGAACAACTGACATTATGACAAAAGAGAACTACACTAAAACACRCCATTTCCCATTTTAGGCAAGTAGACTTACTGCTCAGAGCAAGAAATCAAACAAATCCTTCTGAAGAAATGTAGTGCTTTTTACAAATCTTCACACAACAACTAAGATTCTTTTCTCAAAGAAATAAATGTAGATGAAAACAACTGGGGCTATTGGTAGGAGAGATCACTTTCCAGCTAAAATGGAGGTACATTATCAAAACAAAGGAGCAAATGGTAGCAAGGGAAATCTAAAGAAAATCAGATAAAGGCACCACAGAAAATTTTTTTGAGCAGCAACAACCTTTTATTACTTTAAACCTTTTATTACTAAAACCTGAGGAAGGAAAGACATGAAYAGCTGCTCCAAGATACACCAATTTACCAGAGAGGACAGGAACTGCTTTCCATTACCATTCTAATAATGGAAAAATGCCCAAGGGAAGCAAACCCAGAATGCAGAGAAAAGCAAGCGTTTCAAGAAGTGTTTGTGGCAATAAGCTGCAGAGAGCCAACACCCACACTGTTCTCTCCAGCCAGCTCTGCTGAGCCCCCTCCACTGTGCAGGGAGCACCCATGGAAAAATGAAAAACGCAAGACAAAAAGGACTGTCCAGTCACACATATATAAGGAAAAAGCAGTCAGAAAAAWAAATAAATAAAGGTCTGGGACACAGACATCCCTTCTGAAACTGCTGGGAGCTGCCTGCACAGGCAGGCACTTGGAGACTGACGTTCCAGATACTTTTTGCTGCCCTGAAGGAACACTTCCATCTGTGGTCCTCTGCTGCTGGAATGACCATGAATACACTCAAAGGCTTGAAAAACAATGATGGCAAAACCACTGTGGGTGGTTTAGTTGGTCTGGGGAGGGTTTGTTCGTTTGTTTAAAAATTTCAARTAACTGGCATCAATAAGGAACCTGAGTGCTTGGTCTCATTTGGCAGCATGGCCARTTAAAAATCGTGCAGCCTCTCCTTGAAGCGGAGCGCCTTTTGCAGCAGCAGCCAAACACAGCTCCTCTGGGAGGACAACTACCCAGAAACACTGCTRTAAGGAACCCACGCTGAAGAGAAATACAGATACCATCTCTAGCACCCCAAATTCACAGCCCCAAGGCATGGCCTATCCAATTCTATCAACACCACTTAATTTTTCAAGATGACTCAGAAGATACGGGGACAAATAACAAACCAAAGGCAAAATAGATTAGCAGATTTTTGTCACAGACAAAGAATGAAGAGTAGCTATAAAAAGGGCACTGCTTGCATACAACATTTTTATAGTATTTATAGGAAACAATTGCTAGAAACCCACAACAGGCACACCTCTCTCCMRGAAGGAGCTGGAGACCAAAAAAAMCCCAAACATCACACCCAAAACCCCAAAGTGCATTACTAGAGAATGAMCACCACTCCTTCCTCGCTGCTACCAAGGCCAAGTGCACAAAGCAGTTCATGCCAGCCCACACTGGCTCTAACACAAGGCATCCCATGCACACAGGTTCACAATGACACAAAACACATTTACTGCAGCCCACCTCTTGGCCATCAACAAGACCTCCTTTTGAAAACTGAATGACAGAAGATTTGGGAAGCCTGTTGACTCCTTACATGTCTTTCTTTTCCTATACATTTTATGCAACATAAATACTTTCATTAAAGGACAGAAAACAAGGGTTCATGAGAAAACAACAGTTCACAAGAAAACTTACACAAATTCARGTAAACTCAGGACCCCCTCAGGTCCACTTTTGGCAGTGTACTGACACTACACAGCAACACTACAGCCCAAATGGACCACTAATGCACAAAAGCCAATGGGACTACCTACTCATACTCCTATTTAATAAATAAAATATTTATTTATAGATGTCAGATAAAAACAGCATTTATTTTGAGGTACGCAATACTTCACCAAGTGATTTAGTCAGGGAAAACTAAATTAAGCATAAAATTAGAACAAACATAGAAATAAACAAACAGTTTTGAACTTAACTGTCCAAGAAGGTATAACAGAGTGGAAAAATGTGGATTAATTATTTTGTTTCAACTGTAATTTRTTATTATTAATGATATTATAAAGTAATGAATTTAATATAATTATCTTGCTAGTAAGTCCATTTTCTYTAGAGTAGTAGATTCCATACTCAAATGTGGTATATATTTCTAATCCTCCAATCCTTGTCCTTTCTTTAAAATAATAAGTACCTGGTGAGAAAAGTAGGTTCAAGTAAGCCTCAGGATGCACAGACAGCCCATTACACAGTCCGTTTCACCCAGCATTAAATTCATTTTTGAATATGGAAAAGGAAAGGAAGATAAGTTAAACTGTTATGGAAGGGGAAAATAATTGGATTGCAGAATACAAAACTAAGGTTTGTCTTACAAAAACAAATACAATGTTTATATATTTACCTRTACTTTATGCTAAAGCACGGGAAGCCACAAAACCTTATTGGTTCTAAAGACAGTTTATAGATATCATTCAAGGTRTTTGGATATTCAAAGAAGAAAGAACATAGAATGTTTTGAAGAATCCCCCTGGTCTGCAAGATGGGATGCTGGCATATTAGTTGCCTCATGTTGATTTTTCTTCACAATTGAGCATTTTAAAAGAAAACCATCTTATTTAGGATGAAGGCTTATTGAAGATTTYGTGTGACCCAGCTAAAATGGCCATATCTCCACATCAGAAGTACTTAGCAGAGTGACTCAGTAATCCTGCTAATCAGGTCTAAGACAAATACAATGGCAATATGCACAGACAGAGACTTTATCAACAAATGTCAAGGTCCAACGTAAAGCTGCTGTAAAAGGCTACAGCTCTTTCACAGAGCAGGCAGGGTAAATAGTTTCTCTTGACACGTAAGATACAAAAGATGACACAYTAATGCTGTGCACACCCAGAGCTCAAATAACCCAGGCCTGAAGATGCAGGAAGCATGAAGCTTCCTGTGGAAGTAAGGGCAGATTTTAGTCCCATCGCTAAAAAGCAGCAACAAGCAAGTAATATATGTTTACTTGATCTCACTTTGTAGTGGAGAAGCTCAATTCATTCATATTCAAAATCAATCTTCCATCTACACATGCTCCTGCATTAAATCCAGCTCTAATATGACAGCCAATGAAGACTGTAATATAATTTGTTACAAGATATAATTTTGTTATTAGACACAGAAGAAAGCATAGATTTAGCACTGGGCTAAAAATTCCAGTCACACAACCTTAGAAACCCACGGTACATCCGTCCAAATCTTTAAACTGCTCTGTTATTGGTGTTTGTGCCATGGCTAGTGCTTTTCATCKAGGAAAAGGGCTTGTGGCAGCTGGCACTGATCGAGGTGAAGAGATCCCTACTGACATAGCGTGTAATTCCACAACAATTTCAATCATGAAASTGCACTACAGAATGGATAAATTAGAATAATAAAAGCAGGTGTGACAGTAGGAGAGGAACTGTAGGAAATATCTTTCCCGTATAATAAAGAGTGCATCTAATAGCTTATTGGATTTATTTTTTGCAAGTTTAATCATGTCAGAAAGTACTTCTACCGTATAAACCGTATAAGCTAAATAAAAAGAGTTACACTTACTGAGAAAGTGAATTATTCAACAAGAGTCAAGAGTGGCAGATTTGCAACCTTGCAAAGTAAAAATATATTATGTACCTACACTGCTATATATTTTACACACACAAAAAATAAATCCAACAACAAAATCTGAAGTGAATCAAGGATACAGTAAGTGCACTTCTATTGAGAATACTGCTTTGATGGGCATCTGTGTTATGGAAGCAAAGAATTCATTCCTGAACAAAAACAAATGATCCTAAATGTCACCCAAGAAGAAATCACACAGACAGCAGCCCACAGTGCCCCACTCTCAATAGCCTTGTCTGCATTTCACCAGACCAATCAGTGTAAAAGCAAAAAACACAATTAGTGTGGTGTCTTCTCTGAAATCACATCTCACAGTCCTCCAGTACCATTAAAAGCATACAGAGATGCAGTAATTTGCAAGAGTCCATTTCCTCCTACACTGTGCACAAAAAAAATCTTGACAGCAACTCATAGCACTATTTAAATTAGAGAAGATGTATGTAGAGGAAAAGCTGGAAAAAATATGTCAGGGGGGAATCTTTAAAAAAATGTAATACTGATTATCCTTCAAARTTACGACAAGCTCCCAAGGAAAAGGAAGCATATCACTGCCTGAGAGATTTAAAAAATCTGAACCAGAGGAGAACTTTGTGAAGAAAAATCCAACACCAAAATCCTCTTTATTAGCAGTTCTTGTAAAAACACAAGTATTAGGCTGTATAATCACATAATTCAAAAACATGCAAAGTAGATAATTAGCAGGTAATAATATCTTCTACAAAAGTCCTTCTGATCTCCCATCCTTCTAGATMAACTTCAGCTTTTAGAGGCTGTCAACCATTCCTTATGTCAACTGTCCTCCACTTAAATCATGACAACTTTAAAGAAAATGCAGTCTCAGACTCTGATTTTTTTTTACAAATAAATCCACAGTTGATAAGGAAGGAGAAAGAAGAAAAAAAAARGAAAAAAAMCCAGAAATCAACTATTGCTTAGTCAGATGTAGAGTCCTCCTACTTCCAAAAACAAAGCTGAGAAGGCAAGTTAGCTTGAATTCCTGTGGTGAATCCCATTAAAGCTAAAATCTAAAGTCCATACATTGTAAAGAAGATAAAGGTCCAGGCTTCCCTCAGCCAGCTATTAATGTGAACAAGCTTCTGAAGTGAGAGGTTATGCAATCATTAAAATAAAACAGTCAAGACCTCCCAGCAAGATCTAAAGCAGTGCCATATGGTAAGTAACAGGGGATGTTTTTTTATTATTTCCAAGAACACTTAGAAGCATTTGTTCAGATCTTAATGGAATTTATGATAGCTTTTGTCCTCCTCAAGAATCACTGCTTATTTTATCTATCAGAAAGGCAACTGCTGTGAGAACATTATGTACTAGAGTCTTAACATTTTCAGAAGAGGAGAAAAACATTTTTCCAAAATTAGGCACTTCCTTCGTCTCAGGCATACCCAACAGGAATTTGCTGTGCTAGAGAACTAGCACTCCTCACTCTTCTCACCTGCAGTGCAACAGCAGTGACACTAAGAAATCACAAGAAAGAATCCCAAGTCAGGTGACATTTGAAGGAGGGAACAGAAACCACAATTACCAACCACTATTTGCAGTTAATGCACATCTTAAAAACTGAACATCACAGGCCCAAATTAGCACCATATTAGAAAGATCRCAAAATCACATCACAGTAAAGTATCATTTGTTTATATATCATGATCTTCCAAAATCAATATAGAACCAAAGATTTAAAAAATATCAAAATAAAACAGAAAAATAAAAGYATGTTCAGAATGCCAAAGTTTGCTTCAAATTTTAAGAAAAACATAGCTTTTGTTTAAATTCATTTTTTTTAATTAAAAAGATGTAAGTGATACAGCAAATCCAACTTGCATATTGCATTGATCTACAGCTTAGCCCTAAAAAAAATTATATTTACAGAAAACATAGCTGGGACAGACGTCACAGATGTTTTCCCCCTACACCTCAGTCGCCTTATTAAAATGAAASCTCAGTGCAAAATTCAAACCCAGTGTAATAAGCATAGCTAATTTTTCTCTTGAAGAAAACTAATTAATCCCAARGGTCTATCAAAGCATAGTAGAAGCTTGTAAAGGGTTAGGAAAAGCAAGAAGCTTTGAGTTTGCCTAGGCCGCATGCTTTTTATACACCAAAGTCCATTAAGGAAAAAAAAAGGAATGAAAGCCTAACAAGGAGAAAACCTTACACCCAAGAAAATAGAAGTTATATTAGTATTTCATATCTTCTATTTTTTTACCTTTTTTTTTCTTAAAGGCTGTGTAATCTCAATATTGCTGCATTTAATTGTTCAATAATTCCCACCTGATCAGTAATGCAGTTAAAAATACAACCTCCCTCCAAATTAAGGCAGAAACRCTGTTAAAAATACCTAACTTCCCTRCAGGGCAATTTGCCAGAAAACAGATCCAAATGTTTGGATTTCTTCCCAACTGTGTGAATGCCTAAGCCTAGAGGAGAGCCCGCTGCCCGTGTTTCCCGTGCAGGATGGTGGAACACGAGCACACACAGAGCAAGTGGAACACGCTGGGCAGTGCCCTTATCCACCTCCACACCCTGAGTGCTGGAAATGGAGAGAATGGGSCACATTGGGGATGGCCTCAGGCCCTTGAGGGGTGTAACTGACCTGTCCTCTCTTTGGCAGCTTGCCCTGCCAAGTCATTTCAAATGTTGGTATTTATGGATTGAATGGAACGACGGCTCCTCAAGGTGCAGAGCCACAGCTCTGCCCTTCCCTACCGTGCCCCAGGAAGGGCTCGGCTGTTGAGGGCTCCCCAGGTGTGCAGTGGGTGCCTGCCCATGACCAGGCATCTCCTGGGACATGAGAGTTCTGCACATGACAAACRGGAGTCCAAAGCACAGTGCCAGCCCTTCCAGCCAGGTTGGACATGAGCGATGCCTGGTGGGCAGCCCACAGGCTGGTCACTCCTGCCACCTGCTCACATCTGTGCCACAAACACAACCTCCACAACCCCTCCAAATCCATTTTTGAGACAACTTTTTGAAAATTGTCTTCAGTTCCCTTTATTTTAAAAACTGCAAAGTAATGGAGTGGTTCTTGGTGTCACAGCTCTCACAGGTTCTGCTGATTTATGGCACACCTGGCAGACAGAATGCACCAACACAGGCGCAAGCAGTCACGAGCTGGAGCACAGACAAGCTTTACTATGGTCAAATTATGTCCCAGAGGCTGTATGACAGACACCTTCYCCTCTGTTATCATCAGAGCAGTGACAAACGGGAGAGAAAAAAAGCAGAACACAGACAGTTCCTCTGGAAGAGTGGAGAAGAACAGTGGTTATATAAAAGGGCTGGATGGAGAAAACCACTGATTTGGTTTCAAACTGACTGTTGATTACTTATAGTAGCATAAAAGACTATAAATAAAAACAGAATTTACCATTCTGGAAATCATTAAGTTTCCCAATCAGAGCAGTTTGTGAGAAAGCCCAGAGGCCAAGAACCACTAACAGCAGAATTTTGATAAGCATTAAATTCTTAAGAAGAAAATTCAGGTGAAAATTTCACCGCTACATTATTATATAGTAGATGCAATATAATGCATTATTAAAGCCATAATAAAACCTAATGATTGGAAGCAGTGATAAATACATTTAGCTAAAACTTACATTTAACTGTGAGGATTATTAATCTTCAATAATTTATTTACTGATGTGGCGATTCTTCTAAGTATTGGGTTTGTAYGGCCAGGTTTTGGTAGCAGCAGGAGCTGCTGGAGTGGCTTCTGTGAGAAGCTGCTAGAAGCTYCTTCCATGTCCAGAAGAGCAAATCCAAGCCARCTCCAAGATGGATGTGCTGCTGGATAAGGCCACAGGGATGYAGAGATTCACCTGCAGCCCATGGAGGAGAACCATGCCAGTGCAGGTGGATGCCTGAGAGAAGGTTGGGACCCCATGGGAGGACTGTGCTGGAACAACCTCCTGGCAAGGACCTGTAGAACAATGGAGAGCACAGCCCATACTGGAGTAGGTTTTCTGATTGKACTTGTGACCCCACTAGGGACCTGTGGTGGAACAGCCTGTCCTTGAAGGACTACACCCTGTGGTAGAGTGACCCACGCTGCAGCAGGTTGTGGAGAACTGCTGCCCGTGAGATGGACTCATGTRGGAGAACTGGGGAACAGTCTGCTATGGGAGTKACCCCATGCTGGAGCAAGGGAAGGGCTCTTCTCCTTGAGGAGTGATGAACTGACCACAGCCTCCATTCCCATCTCCCTGCACCATTGGGGGAGGCAGTAGAGCTGGGAAGGASGGAAGGGTGAGAGGAAGATGTTCTTAAGGTCTGGTTTTATTTCTCATTAACCTGCTATTATTTTGTTAGTAATAAATTCAATTGMTATCTCTAATTCTAGCCTGTTTTTCCCATGACAGTATTTGGTGAATGAYCTCTCTCTGTCCTTATCTCAACCAATGAACCCTTCATTCTATTTTCTCTCCCCAGTCCAGTTGTGGAGAGGAATAATAGAGAGGCTTTGGTGGATGTCTGGCATCCAGCCAGGGTCAACTCACTACAGTCTTCAAATTKAAGCTGAATTTCTCTATACTTCAAACATTTTCATCAGTTTCAATTGACCACAAGAACAAAAACTGGAATATATGAGGGTAAGTGCTTGGATTTCCACAGCACCAAAATTAATCATTTTATCTGTGCAAGATAAAATGCTCTGGACTCACCTGAAAGCAGTGTTTCCACAAAATCTTTCTCCATCAAATACGGTGAATTTACAAGTACTGTGCTGTATTATAACTAACTGCACATTGGAGAAATGTACCTGGGCAACTAGGAAATCTACAACATGGGATTTTTCTGACCTCTCAGCTGATGGGGAGATTTCCTACAGTCTCCAAACACCTGAGCCTGCCACATGGCATGAGATGCCTGAAGGAAAAGTGCCTCAAAATACCTGAGCTATTTGCACAGCAACAGCGAATCACTGAAGCATTTGAAGTCATCTCCATGTCAAATCCCTTAGAGGAAAAACTAAGCAGAGGTGGCTTCAACATTTTAGAAATACAACAGCAAGACATTGATGAGACACTATTAGGGGTTTTCTTCCCATGCACTTGCCACTGACCTATTTTACTGTGCCACATGGGTTCAAAACATTATTTTTTACGGCAGAAATTTAGAATTTTTTTTTTTTAGAAAAACTATTTCAAGTAATGGATATAAACAATCCTTTATACTACATATTCAAGCTGTTGTTTTATTTTATTTGGAGAAACAAGGCACATGCCTCAGTGCCAATACAGGGACACAGCCACTGACTTCCATGACACAAGTAACAACATATTTAATCATCCAATATTTACCTGCAGGCTCTCTGAAAAATTTTGCAAATGTATTAGTAGCATGGTTCTATTTCAATTAAAGGCCAAATRAGTAAGCATGAGTGGTAAATTCTTGGTAATTTTTTTTTCTTCTTGGTAAATTAATGTCAATCTAATCTCTATTGAACATAACACTCCTTAAAAGCCGTGCCTGTTCAGACAGATACAAATAGCAAAAACTCSACTTAAGCCACACAAACTCAGAAAATCTTGCATCTTAATTTAAAATAATGTAAAAAAAATTGTAAATATGAACAAATTCGTGGTATAGGAATGAAATTGCAAWGGAGTTGCCTTCAGATAGCACATAATGAAACAACTGAGCAAMTGCAGGAATTCTTTACTTCACTACACCTTCAGTAACAATACTGATGAGAAAGAAAGAAAATAGTTCTGATACCATTAAAAGAAACAAGACTCTGAATATTCATGCTGACAACAAAAATGCCTTTCAATGACCTAGCCCATAACTGTACTATACATGCAGATGTTCCACAAATCAAGGCACTGTACAACTTCAGGCTATTCACAACAGAACACACTTTATTTCACAGTCTTTGTATGGTGAGATCTTCCTCTTTCCCAAGCCCTAAAAACATTAGCTTCAGAATAATATATAAAGAACAGACTAGACTGCAGAAGCTGTAGGGAAGAAGCATTCTCTAACAGTAATAAAGCTGGCAGTGTACTTTACCTTTGCACATTTTCCAAATTGCAAACTCCCAGACTAACAAATCCTTAAGATCTGAGCTCTGTATCTTCAGGAAGGGAGGAATTATATGACAGCTTTTAATAAACATYAAAAATGTAAGCTAATTTAGAACTAATTTTTTTAAGTTTCCATAACTTTTGTATTTCCAGAGCCAAGGAGAAAGGAAAGCTAGAGAACTGCAGACAGCATTTTAAATTCTTACACACCACCATGCACACTAGTGATTGTAAGGCACGAGACTCCCCAGCACACCACAGCTACGCACTCAAACCAAATCTCTCCTGCTGTTYCAACAGACAGATTTCTGAATGTACCAAAATATTCTGAAGCCAACACTTAAAATAAACATCCACTACAAGTAAAAGGAATTGCTATACTGATGTGGCTCCTTTCATCCTGATTTGAAACCATGCTGAGATCCAATGATAACAAGAAACACAGAAGGCAGAGTTTGTCACTGCTCTGTGCTGCAATTTTGACATCTGTTTCACAGCTCTTGGAAAGACCATTTCCATTAATCTATGAGAAAGGACAGGAGATAAAATTCCCAGGCTGCRGAGGGCATTAGGGGACTTTCCTAGCTGACTGTACGTTAAGAAAGAACTGTAACAGCCAAATTACGTTACTGTGAATAGACGGAAGATGCTGTAATTCTATTCCTCCTTTTGTCCTAATGGAGTTATTTATGTTGCAATCTTGAGGGCAGACCACTTACCAAAGACATTGCCAGCCACCTGCCTGACACACAAAATAGCAAACTAAGAACAGAAGGTGACATCCTGGTCCCATTGAGCAGAAGCTGTCTGTGCTTTCCTGACTTAGCCTGCAAATCATCATTTGTAACAGTTTGCTCATGCTGCACACTAACATTTAAGCGAATTCCACCAAACAAATAAGAAATTAGTTATCAAATCTAGGTAAAGAAAAGGAAATAACTAAAGGCCTCATCACAGAGAGAGTTTTAAATTGCTTAAAAGCTTAGCTTTTGTAGTATTTATGCCTTTTAAAAATAAGAACAAAAATCTGTTTGCCATTCAGAATTATTAAAACAAAAACATAACAAGTTGTTTAAAGCTGAATACTTCCCTAAGATTAGAATCCTAAATCAAAGAGGGATAGAATGTTGGTCGTACACAGTTTCCACAGAAATTACGTACACTCAGCATACACATTAAGAACTGGGCTCTTTTTATTTAAGAGATTAATTTCAAGCACCTGGCCTTGAATGCATGAATCTCGTTTTTATTAAAGGATACCAAACTGGCTTCCCTCACACACAAGCAAAAGCAATATTAAAAACAAATACAGGATCTGACAACAACAGAAGCCATGGAGAAGAAGGAATGAAATCAGGAGRAAGAGACAAAGACTGTTGCAAATAACTAAGTCAAACTATTCATCATCAATATGTAATACGTTTCTACTTTCTTGTAGGATACTAACAATCTCTACTCATCTTATCTGCCACTGAGGAATAAAAAAAAAAAGATGTCACTAAGGAGGATCTACCCCTAATGGAAACCCGAGTTATTAATCCCAAATACTAAGTTTACAGAAGGAGATATTAGAAAAGCACCTTCAAGCTTGAAGAACTGTGATATTAAAGTATGTTACTACTCAGTTTGCAACTCTCAACAGAGAAATACAGTGGCTCAGTCATTTGAAAGAGAAAAATAACTGGAACTAGCTCCTCTGAATTAACCTAATAATCAAAAAAACTAATGTTATTGATCTATATGGAGGGAGCTGTGTGCGTTGGAAGATATTTGAGARTTTACTTTGAAGTCTAAAATAAAATAAGTGTGGTTTCAGCGCAAGTCAAAAGCCTAAGTCCAAACAGGACCAAAACTCATCCCATTTAATCTGGACCAGCTGACTTCCCAGTAGGACATATGAGAAGAAACTGTTTCTCTGAACAAGATTGGCAGTACAAAAATAAAAGCATCGGCAACTTCACAGCACAGCTAAAGGCTGGAGTRGTCCCTGTCTGTGCTGGTTTAAGAAATAGAGAACAACCACCCCACTGCCTGCAGGATATTCATTATCTARTGTTATAATTAACGCCATTTCAGCTGAACTGCATATGGGAAAGCAGCAGGAATTAAGAGTAAATACTAAAACTCCTGTCAAATGGAAAATTATTTCAACTAGCTATGAATACTTGCCATTATCTCTGTGACTGTATTCACTGGGCTTTGACTCCTTCTTAAGAGTCCTTCATTCAATCTCAGACAGATGATAAACAACAAGACTTCAAATTTGTTCAGTTTTTCCACTGAAGATGGGGCAGGGGACACGGACGTTCACATGGATTTACAGAAATCTGTATTTTTCAGACAGGATTTAAACACAATCTTTCAAAATACTTCCCATTTGAGGGCAACAGGAAAGGTCTGGGGAATCGCACATCTCTTGATTTGCAAGCTACTTTTTACATAGTAAAATCCTCATAGTACATTTCCATAAGTATGAAGGAAACCAAGATAATAGTTCMGTTTACTACACACTTYGYGGTTTAACCACAAAAAATAAAATGTAGTTGTCACATGGGAGAATGTCTGTATGCAGTGGGGCCATCCTTGAACAAAAACTATCCCTACAGCTGCTTTAGCTACGACCAAGAAAAAACAGAAGACTCTGCTTAATGTATTACACAGTACATTCAGCCTTCCAGTGTTGTATGACAGAGGTTCCTTCCAGGTTGTATGACTAGCTGGCATCCACTGAAAAACGTATGTACATTGAATTATGTTATATACAGGCCTCAAGCTACAGGCACACCTCACTGCTTATCAGTAATAATATAATATATCCTTAGAGATGATGTAAGGTTAAGCCCTTCACTTCCACCTCCTAGTGCAAATGTATTCCTCTTTTGTTTTCAACTTAACCATACTAGAAAACGGTACATCTCAGTTCATTCACTTCTGTTCCTCTACTTTGTCAAGTTACCCTGACAAAGAAGGAAGAAGTTCTTGATTCATCATCAACAGTGAGTTCAACTAAACAATAATAGACAAAAAATGCAAGCAATGTTTTATTTTTGTCTTTTTCTTCCAACATCACACTATGGCTGAAACTGTATACAGAAAACAGGAGAGAAGAAACTAAAATAATCTTGTAATGAAAAGACAGCCAGGGCCAAATCAACAATAATCAACCCCCCAAAAAAAAATGAACTTCAAGACATGAAAGAGCAAACACTGGGAAGAGTGACCATTTGCAGGCAAAAAAGTTCAGACATCAGAAGAAATTTACTGCAGCAAGGGAGCTCTCCAGACAAACACTTCCTYTTGGCAAACATCTTTGCTCTTACAAGACACTTTCCCCTATGAACACACAATTAATTTAAACGCTTCTCAGTGTCTGTAATGTGCCACTGGCCACCCACATATCCTTATGATGTTACCAAAAGTTAGTCCATAATAGAAGCCTCCAAGGWTTGCATCAGCACTGAGCACATCCCTAAGAAAAAAGATTACGTCTTGCTCAGGCCATGGGTCCACGCTGGATCAGTCAGGCACAGATATGAAGGCTTTCTTTCTCATCACAAAGTGCTCACCCAAGGGGAAGCATGACCAATAAGTTAAAACAGAACGGTAATGTCCCTGCAGCACTGAAATTAATATTACTTACTTATTACTTACAAGCCCTGATAGCAAAAATTAAGCTAAAATGAATYCAATTTGAAAGAGGGCTTATTTGGGGACAGGGAGAGAAGGAGAAAGCTTATTCAAAGTCATATGGAAAAATGCTAAACTAATTTACAGAAACAAGAAAGGCAATTCTGCAAATAGAAAATAATTTAAAATTATTCTTCCCCAGTAACATAAAAATGTAAAAAACATAAAATTCGACAAAAAGGCTGGATCTGGATCACTTCCCTCCCATCCCATGGGAAACAGTTCCTAGCTTCAAACTGCTCATTATTAAAACTTACAACAACCATGTCAAATTTAAAGAATAAGCTATGCAAAGTCCTCCATTGGATGACTCCTGAAGTCCAATTACAGAGCACTCCTGTTTTCAGAAGACAGAATGATCGGGAAAAAATTACTTAAATAAAAAATTTACAACATACATGCAATTCAGAATCAGAATTTAAAGGTATTTCCAGTGCATTGGCTGTACACAGCTCAAAGCAACCGCAAAAGAATCAGGGCAAATTTTTTAYTTCAAAAACCTTTTAATCAGAGGGGAAAAAAAGGAAAAAGAACTCTTGTCAACCAAATCAGTTCAGAAAATACTCAATGTTCTTAATTTTCAGTAAAACTCAATGAGTAAATAATTATACTAGTGCTATGTAGTTTGACTTGAAGCATCAGGTATGTAACAAAATCTCCATTTCAAATCAATGAGGACACACAAAGTATTTCCTATTTCTCTATATACATATGCAGTATAACGTTTCTGTGTAGAGGAACACTTTACCTAAGAAATTCCAGAGCACTCACAGCTATTGGCTGTGTGCCCTCAGCCAATACCTAATTTAAACAGGTGGAAATCTGGCAAGGACTTTGCAAGTCCTCAGAAAAAAAGTACAGCCAAAAGCAACCCRAAAGTTAAAACAACCTGTCCCATCAGAGCTGATGTAACTTGACCAGTGAAGTTATGCACTTTCGATATCAACACATCAAAGTCCARGAAGAATATAAAAATAAGTTAAACCCTCAAATCAGAAGTTAAATTTGAGGAAGACAAGGTAAATGCAATATTAAATTCGTTACTATCAGGTAAAGCAATAAATTACACTCATACAAAAGGTCTGTGATTTAGACAGCTTCCTTACCACTTGTTCAGTATTTTTCCATGCTTATTTGAACGTWTTTGCTCAAAGCTGAAAAACAAATTGTTACAGAGCTCCAGAATTTCCATTTAGTGTCAGCCACACACAGGTYCATTTTTCAGCAGTCTCTGCCATAACAGGAATTACTTCAAAACTTCTCTTCTATAGTCAATTCTCTGATGGCAGTTTTCAGCCGTTTCAGTGTGCAAAATAACATAATATATGCATGGTCAATCCAACCATTAAAAATTGTATTGATGTTGAAACTGAAACACTAATAGGGTCCTGTTCCTGAAATATCCCAGAACTAAACAAGTATGTATGAAACAAGCTAGCCCCACAAGTCAGATTGAAGATCCCAGGAACGCCAAACTCAGCTGGCTGCTTGTGTTTAACAATATTGATTGTTCTGGGTAAAAAAATTGCAGGTGTTATATAGCTTTGGGAAATATCTATATATTATATAGCTCTGAAAACATTTCTAGCACATGGAAGACAACATATGACGAAATGCAAATCAAATCTCCTCTTAAAAAAGGCACGTGTTGCTGGTGATTTAGAGGCCAGGTATATACTAAGGTTTTGGAATTCTGTTTTTACAACTCCAAAAGAAAAAAGAAGGAAAAAAACAAGAAAGAAAAAAAAAAGGTTTAAGAAACTCAAACCCAGCATAATGCTTTCAGATTTTTTAACACATTGGTTATTGTATCTGCTTTATATTTTAATGGTCAGTATCTACTTCTGCCTCTAGACAGGACACTGCAATTCCTCGCTGAAATCTGAAAGCAGAATGTCTATTTCAAACAATTTATTCACCCTCTGGCTGACAAGTCCATGATTTTACAAAATTAAATACAATCTCTATAAAATATAGCCTCCACCAGTTAACCATTCACCTTCCTGAAAAGACATAACTGGGTTAGGATTTGTTCTTGCTTTTCAGGAATTTGAGAACCTACCTAATCCCTTASAATAAAGACTCAGACATGGGAGGCTCTAAGGGCGGAGCTTCATGGTGTCTCCATTTCAAGTTCATCCCAAACTGAGTCCCCAGAAGGAAAAAGCAATAATTCAACATTTATACCGGCAAAAAAAAAAAACACAGCCTAATTGCTCTTTTCCTACAACAGTGACACAGTGACTTCACAGACAAACATAAAGGAGTTTTCAACTGCAAAGTAAGGAAAGCCTATCCAATTTCTTTCTTAAGCAAGCCACAATCTCCATGCCATTATGTCAAGATCTTAAGGCCAGCTCTGATCACTAATATTTCTAGGGACTGAAAGACCCTTCAATTCAATCTCCAAGAAGAAGGGCTAACACAGAGGCTGCATGTTTGCTGCATTTTTATCCTACTGGCTTTAGGGCAYGGAATTCTTTATGGAGCAGCAGACTTCAAGCCCACTGTCTCATTCATCTCATAAAACTCTGGAAATAAATACACAATTTGCAAGCACTCTCCCAAGGTAAAAGCAAAGCACGCTGTATATTTTATGTCCCACATGACCACTGTTTGCTAAACAGCACAGTCATTTCGCAAATGTTATAAAATTTGAAGTCTTTAAATATTTGTAAAGTCCTGTATTTACATGGCAGCTTTGTACCAATTGCACAAGAAACTTTATTTTAAAATTGTATTTGTATTCGTTGCCTATTGGTTAAACGTGTCATAGAAATTAACCAACTGACACAGTATTTTCAGAATACAAACAACATTCGATTATACCAGAAATTTTGCCTACTATAGGCACATTATGGCAGACAGAGATAAAACTCATGGGGCTCCAGCCTGCCATGGCCTCAGATGATATCAGTGTTCAACTTCAGAGCACACATGAGTGGCTTTGAAAGGAGACACTGTGATGTGAGCTGGCAGATCAGAAAGGAAAATTCAAGCCCTTAAAAGGGATTGCATGCTTGAGATAAATGAGCACAGGTGTCACAGGTTTTGCTRGAATTAGCATCAGAATTTGGGGCTTCTGAGGATTTAGAATGTTCAAAATTTGTAAATAAATTAATTTAGTGAAGGAAAACAATCTGTTAAAAAAGAACCTAATTACCTGGCAGTTATGTTTCTCMACTGGAGAAGCAAAGATTAGAGCTRGACAAAATACACAAAGGCACTCCCTTCCAAGGGATCAGTGTGTCCACAGCGACCAGGGTTAACCCTGAAGCTTTATTGCTCTCAGCATACAGCAATTCTGTTCTGACTTCAGTTGAGCTAGAAAGTGAACCTCTGCCTTTCAGCATCCAGCAAGAGGCTAAAGCAACCTTAAAATGAGAAGCTCCACTTCTTTGTGATGAARAAACAGTTTCCAGCAATTTTGTTAACAAATACAAAACTAATATTTTAAACAGTTAAATGCTAAGGTGCATAGACATGATGTGATGTTGCCTTAAAAACAACACATCTCAAATTCCCTGGGGAAAAAAAGGCCATTCAATTATACGCCTGAAGCCTACTGAATCATTTGCTTTCTTCAAAGGGGACAAGAAAAAAACCCAGTCAAATCTTTCACACTCCTAAACGCTGTAACAGAGGTTTTAAARACTGGGCTCCTGTATGTTGATTTCACAGTGCTGTCCCAGCAAGTTACTTGAACGGAATAATAAGCACAGCAGGTGCACTCTGACTTCTGCAYGCAATYCAGACTGGTATTGTTCTTGCTAACAATCTGAGCTGCACTCCTTCCAGGGAGATTTTGGGAATATAATTAAATTATTTTTAGACGTTTTMGTTTCAGATAACTAATCACATCACAATTATGGTAAAAAAAAACAGCAGATGCACATTTGTGAAAAAAGTAAATTTGCATGATTAGGCATCAATTCCTAAATCTAAACTACAACGAAAATATGCATTTTCTCGTTTGGATCAGTTTAAGAAACATTAAAACATTAAATAAATATAGTTCATCTCATTTCCTAGCATACTTACATTTCAAAGTGATGCATCTATTTTCTAAATATTCATCCATGATAACTTTCTATATCAACCATTTAATAAGCAATGGTAACACAGAAACAGAGGGAGAGAGAGACACTATATTTGCTTAGAACTTCTCCAACAGTATTTTTGGCCTCTTGCTTTATTTGCATGTATCCYTTAGTTCTCAAAATCCTGCAGTGTATAAATGATCAAAACTCCCAAACCATTCTCCATTATTTTCAGAATATACACATTTATATGCAAGCAGGAATATTAGGGACTGTCATTGTTACTGTAAGAACTACGATTTTTTTWAAAAGTTAAGAAAGAGTGCAGCATCAAATAGTGAAATTACCCTATGCAAAGGGGCATTTTTCAAACAGTAATAGGGAAAAGAGATACAGAAAATTCATAATCAAGAGGACTATAAAGGATACACTTCGAATAGAAAACATTGGAAGTAAATTGAGAGGATTTCAATTGCAACAAGAAGCTTCCTAAAAGATATGAATTTCAAAACCAGAATATTKAACTATTCAGTAAAAGAACAGTCATACAGATAATTCTTTATTTGTCTATGGAGCTTTCTACACAGCAGTCAGATTGAGGCAAGTAAGTCCAGCTGAAATAGAAAATAAGTAGTGTTTGTGAGTAACAGAATATGTTCTTTTAGGCATGAAAATCTATGATGATTACATCAAGAATATTTCAAGGGCAATACAATTAAAACTGGAATTACATACTAAGTCTAAGAGCTAACTTAATTTCATCAAAATGACAGAAGAACAGCCTCACAGAGAAAATGCTTACATAGCTTTGCTAGCAGATACAGCTGAAGGGATAAACAAACCAGAATTAACAATACTAACACCTGTTTGCAATTAATTTCTTTAATTAGGGCAACATTCTTCCACTCCCAAACTACAAAGTTAAAACAGAAAAAAGAACTGAGAGTCTTGCCAAAGCAAAGACTTTAAYTTTGTTAAACCTAAAAGCTTTCTGCTGCCTTTCCATCTGCCTCATTGGAATTTCAGAGCCCATGACTGAACAATTGCTAGTTAAAAAAACAACAGGACTACTGCCAAGAGTGGACTCTGACTGTTCGTCCTCCAATTAAATATAGCCACCTCCAGGCAGAAAGACAACATGTGCTGCTGTACCTTGTCCCCGACACAGCTGCCACTGCTGCACACATCTAATGAATGCAAGACACAGAATGCACCCCAGAGAACAGCACTGGGCAGCGACTGCTAAAATGCCCATTTCCATCTAATACTCCGTGTCACAGTGTACACCTGCATCAAAGCACTTTAGCAGCTGGTTCTCTTATTTTTACATCCAACAAATGGCAAAAACCCAAACAGTTGTTTACTACATGTGTAAAAAACTTTTAAGTTTAGGAAATGAACTGAAGTGAGCATCTGAGACATCAATGAAGTCACAGACAGCGACTAGAAATAGATAACTGCAAGCAATAACAGAKAGATGACAGAATAATATCACCTTCTGTCTATGTACTTTTATATCCAGACTTTTCAAGGCACCATCAGACACTGTAGAGAAAATACTTGCAATTTCAGTAATGACTGGAAACTGCTTTAAAAAGATGACAGAAGAGATATTAAAAATGGACAAGATTTCAAACCTCAGAAGCTGAACTGGGTAAGGAGCAGTTTTGAAAATACTGATAYTGTGTAACATTTTGTAGGTTTTGTCTGCAGTGTTCCTCATTAGGCTTCAAATCAAGATATGCAAACAGACACATACAAAAATTAAATATTTTTCATTTAACTAAACCAAAATTGCTGAGGTAAAAGTATTTTCTTAATCAGGGTTCTGGATAGGCTTTAGAGAAAGTCCATTAAAATTATGATCTAGAATGTCACCTGCTGAATATCATAAACTGAATATTCTGAACACAAATCTGCCATGAAATACAATCTTTCAAAAGATTTTTCTATTCATTGGAAATGAAGGGAACCGAAACAAATGCATGAGCACTTGACTGTGGTTTCAAATTGCAATATTGCTTCCTCCTTGAGTATCTGCCTTGTGAAAAGTGCAGCACAGAATTCAGTGGGAGTGGRGGTGTTAGAATTTTTTCCTCCTAATCTATTGTTTAAGGCATCATCAGATTTGATACAGACAATTCAGTGACTAGTCCTTAACTGTAGTTTAACCTCTGACTTTATTTACCATTCAAGTATGCAATTTTTGCAATTACTAAAGATGCTACATAATCAAGTACAGTATATTCTGKAAGACACCTTTTCTAGAAGAAAGCACTTCCTTTTACCCAGCAGCAATGTATTTTCCAATATAAATCCAGTTTTCTTTTCAACGTACRCTAACAATGCTTTCCAATATACAGAGCAGCAAAACTGTAACTGTTAACAGAAGTTTCATATTTCCAGTTTCCTTTCCCTTTCGCACACGGCTTAGGCAAGGAAAACCCAGATTGTGAAGTACAGCTGATGAATTTCACTGCGTTCCTACCAAAGTGTAATTATAGGAYATGCAGTACTCAAATCACCCCCAGCATTCTGTGCAAAAAAAAAGTTGAGAGCTGAAGAAACCACAAGGCTGCCTACAGCTCCTTTAGAAATCAGGAGGCCAGGGCTGAAATACACTCATCACTGAGTTCTGGAAAGCCTATCCTATTTCCATAGCTGACTGAGAAAGACAGCCCTTTGCTTCTCCCTTTAAGGCTCAATCAAACACCAGTCTGTATGGACATGCAACTGTGCAGCACAAGCACTGAAATCACACTGAAAATTCAGTTCGATTTGGATGTCCTTATAAAACATACCTCTTTTTAAAGAAAATTAAGTAAATAAAAATTAATATTCTTTAGCATTCTAGTCACCTCTGAAAACTTGTCACTGTATGCTCACAGACATCAATGTAGCCCAGGCCTTATAAAATAAARTGTAAAATATCTAAGGATGTCTTGCTGCTCACRTACCACCACAGTTCTGTAGGACTCCAGCCCTTCTGCCTGGGAAATACAGGCACTCCATAACAATACCACAGACAAATTTACTTTCCTGTACCAGAAGCAATCCAAATCTAATACAAAGGTTTAGAAATGAGTAATGAATTTTTTTTTTAGCCTAGTGCTATCTTCCCTTTAAAAAAATGTCACATCCAAAGACAGTTCTAAATCTTGCCTCTGTCTTTTATATGTTTACAGGTATTCTTCAGTTCTGCAAAGCTCTTCTAATACAGCACAGTGCAGATGTTGCTATGCACATTCTCTGAACAGCCGCTGCTGTCAGAGACATTGTCTTGGCCAGCTATGGGACTTCTCAAATTCTCTGCTACACGCTAATAAAATACTTGAAGGCATRTAAGGCACCTTTTGGAAGGAAGTAAAATTTAGTGAAGGCTTATTCTGCATTTGTTTTTTAACTATACCAAGTAATCAAGTGTTYTCCCTTTCTAAAAGTCAGTCTCATCTAGTGAGTGTCTTAGCATGATATTACACAGCAAATACTCATCAGAAAACAGAGGCAGAAATATACCCTTACTCTGAAGGAAGAGAAGGAGACAGAAGACCATTTAGTCAGCTACCTTTTAAATACAYTTCCATTGAGAAAATATTTCAGATAGTAAAATATCTGTCCTTTGGTAAAACCMAGGTGGCTGGAAAAGTAGAAAGGATTTCTTTCACAGCTCAAAGTTGTAGCTATTATCAAAACAGCTATAAATTAAGCTCTAAGTTGAGACACTGCTGAACTTCACTCTAAAAGAAAACAGCAAGTCAAATGTATAATTTAATGCCAACTTAATCTTCAAAGGAAGACAAAAGTTGCTGATCTTGTCTTGGATACATCCCAGCCAAGTGAGCCCACCACATGCTGTTCACCTTGTGGGTCCCATAAGGCACTTCTCTGTATGTCCTTCACATCTTAAAAGTCAGCACAGAATAATGTATTTTCAGCCAGGACTGCTGAATGAAAACTCCTATGTGAGCCAGGAACTAAGGACCAAACCCCAAAAGGATGCCTTGGTTTTGACTGCAAGTAGGGAGGTTATTTAGGTTATTTTTAACCTTTTTTTCCTCTCTTTTTTTCCTCTCTTTTTTCTTTTTTTTCTTTCTCTTTTTTCTTTTTTTTTTTTTTTTTTCCTTTCATTTTTTCCCCCTCCCCTTTATACCACAAATCTACTTTTTTCCTTTTTTCCTGTAAGCTGATGAATTTTATATTAAACAATGAAAGTCAAGAAGCGCTATTGTACAGTGTACAGAGGCGTAAAGGAATTAGCAAAGTAATTCTCTGGCTGTTATCATCTCTATTTAATTTACATGTTCCTGGCAGGAACTTRTGTCCCAAGAGCTCCTACATTGACACAGAACCTTAAATTTCCTTTACAAAAAGGTTTTAGCTGTGGGTGATTTCATATAAATGTATACAATATATGTATACATATATACACAAAAAAGAAACAACAACAAAAAAACAGAACCAAACCCACAACTAAAACAAAATCTCTTCCAAATCTTACAGCACTAATTTATTTTCAAGGAAGCAATTTTACTAAAATAACTAGGTTAACTTTTTATTTGTTGCAAACTGGCAGAAAACCTCTCCATTTCTTTTCTTACRGGCTTCTGAAAAATTATAAAACTGCCAAACTTCGAATCTAACTTCAAGAGTTGCCTTGATACATCACATTGGAAAATAAAGAGAGAAAAWTTCTTAAATGTGGTTCTAATGAATTCCCTGCGAAAGGTATTGGAGCGAGCAAATCAGGAATGCTTCAATTTCTACTACAGTCTGCAGTGCCAATGAATAGAACAATTATTTCCCCACCCATTCAATGTAAGTTTTCTAACATTTTTCAAGGGCTTTTAATTATCTCACAAATATTACTTGTTGACATGGAGATTGCTTTGCTTGAAAGATGCCTACTGGTATTTTTAATTYTAGCTTGCAGCATCAAGATACTGTCTATAAAAAATAAAAATCTTTAATATGARGGAAATAAAAGAATTTCCATTAAGGGGAAGAGAACATATATTAACTTAAAATAAATTCTGTTCCCAAGAGTCAGACACAGTATTTGCAAATTATTTAATATTCACATAGTCTTCAACTTTCTWAGTACATATCACCAAACCTTTTTTTTTTAAATTTCATATTTCTGATAAAGAGAGAGCCAAGGACATTTCTTTGCTGGTTTTTGAGCTTGAAAATACACAAGTTATCCACTATTAATATATTACACTAATAAGCAYAAGCATGAACACATAAAATGCTATTTCATCACAACTTTCATTTGCAAGCAATTTCTGATTCTCCATTGTTTACCAGGTCAGTGTACCACCATGGAAATGACAATGATCCCCTTTAATCAAAGGAATGAGGCTAATGGAAATAATTAATGCTAATTACCAATATATAAGCTATTTATTTAAAACACATAGGCACGCACCTTGACATAGCTGATGTATATTATCAGAAGGMATCTGTGACTTTTTCCTCCCACCTGTTTTAAATTCCATCAAGAAAATACACTCACCCCAAGTTTAGTTATGGACCAAAAAATGCTGTCATGACCTAGTCCTGGATAATAACTTCAGCTTGCTATGATAAGAAAGCTCACTCGGGGCTAAACAATAAACCCTGCCAAAGAGGGATAAACATTAGACAAAAAAGAAAAGGATACAAGAAAAATACAGAGGGCCAACAAAGACCAACAGACAAGATAAACAGAGATAATGCCAGTTATCAGTGGCACAAAACTGTTTTCTTGAACCAAGTCTTGGGTTTCTCTCCAAATGATAAGTAAATATTGTCAAATCTTACTTGAAAGACGCCACAGAGATCTTTCCAGAGAACTAACAGGTTCATGGGAAAAATTGTTTTCCAGGTTACAGGTAGCTATTACCAACACTCTAGAAGACTTCAAAAATCAAGTTTTATCAGTGCATACTTGCCCTAGTATTTTTTATCAGATAGCAAGAAAAAAGTACCTGAGTTACTTGGGGAAAGAGAACTGTACCAAGCAGTAGGAAGCTAATAGGACTATTTATAAATCAGATGCAATATCCTTTTTCAACAAGTGCCTTGCTGAACACTAAGAGTCTTGCAAGAGCTTGTCCCATGTTCTGAATTCCATGTTCTGAATTACTTAAACAAGCCTTATTCTCACATGGGCCCTGGTTAGAAAATTKATCATAGGAATTAACTGCATGATAACAAGAAGCTTAAATGCTCTGACATCATTGCAAATATAAGTGTTTTACTTACAAGCCAGCAATGCACTTGAGTATACAGTTTACATGCACTCCTGAATTGAAGCTTCACATTTAATTATATACTGCTGCACCCCTGCCAAAGCATTTACATYAGGAGTTATCCCACCCCCCATTTAYGTGCAACAGCTTATTTCTGGTACAACTGCATCAAAGCTATTTTACTCCAATGAAAACCAGGATTAAAACCTCCATGTAAGAACTGACAATATGCCGACTTGATTCTCATGGGATCTAGTTGCTATAATATAAAGTTTTTATCACATAAATAAGGCAAGTTATACAGCTACAGCCCCATTTGACTGTGTGCTGACTTAACATGTGACATTGCCCACAGCTTTGATTAGCACAGCATGACCAGTGTGAAGGAACWGCTGGTGGAGATAATGGCATGGCCAACAAGGGGAGCACAAGACGCATGACCATTTAGGCAGCCTTCTGCAAAACACTTTCTAGAAGCAGACAATAGGGCTAGAGCGCCTTTCTGATCTACAAACTAAAACCTTCACATGGACAAGAGCCCCAGCCTAACAAAACCAAGAGAAGGAAGAGTACCAGACASGGGCCACAAGTGGGAGATGAAAACTCCCTCTAGTCCCACCATGGCAGGGACAGGACTGAGCTGGACTCCAGGAACACAAAATGACAGCACAACTGCCCTTCCTACCCTGCCAGCTCCTCAGGGGTCTGCCAGGTGACTTTGGCCAGAAGAGATCAGCCACCAATCCCACTGGGAGGCACTGAGCTCAAAAATCACACATTCCCACTCCTTCAACAGGAAGAMAACCTTTTCCAGCAAGAGATGCTGTCTTTTAATAAGGCAACGCCAAATCAGTCAGATTTGAGTCTCCTAACAGAAATCAAGAAGGTTCTTCATTTGCACGAGGAAAGAAATGCAAAAACACATGGTTAGAGAAGATTTACATACAGCTGGACACATTGAATAATGGGCAGAGTATCAATTACAAATATGGTAATTACCGGGAAATTTCTTCCATGAAATGCAAATCTTAAGACTGCTACCAACTAAATCTTGTTTCAGCTTTTTATTTGGAAGAAAGCAGTGTCRATGCATTCCACGCTCTTTAAAAAGAAAAAACCTACAGAGCCTCACAGCCTATTTTAAGAATTACAATTCATGCACCATGGTTTATTTGTAATCCCATACTGTAATACAGGACATACATTCATCATAACACATTTCCAAAAGATATGAAGAAAATTACAGAGATGAAAATGCTACTTGGAAGTCCAAAGATACAATGTAGAAATACAGAAATCTTACCCATTTTTGGATAACCATCACACAGATCCATGAGAAAAAGGACTATWTGCTTGTCTGTAGAACAGAAGAGGGACAAAAGAAGGAATGGGCAGCAAATGTTGAAATTAAAACAGGATGTAAGATAATACAGGGCTTTGAAATCAACTTTSAAAGTTATGATGCCACCCCAGAATCTGCACTGACCCTGCTCTAGCACAAAGTGCATTGTTGTGCACTTTGCATCACTCAAAAAGAACTGCAAAACAGAAGGGGTCAAATGAGAGGAGACAAGACCAGAGACAGGATGTCTGTTTGTTGTGAGCAGAAAAAGGTTGGGCTGAGCACAGGCAGGAGACAAGTAAGGCAGATTATGACAGAATGATAAAATACTAAGGCAGACAGTAAAGCAACAAGGATGGAAGAATCATTAAAAATTATTGAAATAATGCTCAAAAAGGATTATATTTATCTTTCAGCTCAAAGTTACTTTGACTATTGTACTAGCAACAGGAAAAAAAACCCCAGTAAATTGGCTTCTTATTTAAAAACGTTACTTCCAATATGTTTATTAAATGTAACATCTTAAGAAGAAAGTTTGCTTTCAAGACCTCACATAAACACAAAAAAAAAAAACCCCACAAAAAACTGGGGGCAGAATCTGTTACCTAACCATAGCCTGTTCTTCCACCAAAGCCCAGAGACCTAGCCTTCACTTCCAGAGCTCCCCGAAGCTCTCTGATATCCTAAGGACAAATGSCACGCTGGGTTTGCATCACAGTTGTCCAGCAGCCCAGTAGCAGAGGAGGCCCTGGGCTGACCTGGGCCACCAGGGGCAGGAGGACACACAGGCACCGTGCCCAGGGCCTTGCTGCACATGTCCCCTCCATGGCACAGGGATCACCCACTGCCAGCACCTTCTCTGGGGCACAAAGGTCTGGCAGGAGTCACAAACTCAGACAGCACCACACTTCACTCGAATAACCACGGTGTATAGTCAGCACGWGTACACTTGCTTTTTCCCTACAGTAACAAATATATTGATATATCCAGGTSTACCCATTTTGAGATAATCAACACAAAGCCAGAGACAAAAGAACTACTGGAGAGCTTCCTTAAGTTGTCTTCTCCTTTTCTACCCATAGCCATACATAATTTCATGGCTGTCAAAATGCAAATTTATATTCAAAACTTAAAACACACAGTAAGGAGAAAAACAAAAACAACAAAAACACCCCCACAACCAGCTAAGTGAAAATATGAGAGCAGCTGTACAATATAAGCTCAGCTTCATGTAATAATATAAAAACTCAGTGTTTGGATTGCATGAACTGTGACTCAAATACTTGTTACAAAAATAATTCTTTACCAYAATATTTTTAAAGAAATGTGACTTAATGTCGTGACCTTACTTTTCACAAAACATTCATTTTCAGTCCAATTTAACTTGGCAATGTCCCCTTCACTTAAATATCCATTGTTGCCCATGGGGAAATTAGTTGCTAGATTTAGAATTTGCATCACTGCTTATATATGGAATTTTTAATTTTTTTTTTGTTTCCTTCTGCTTTCCAAGTCAGTATTGGTTTCTTTTTCTACATGAAACAATGAGTTAAATCTCTCCTACTTATTTTTTTCATTGATGTGATCTCTAGGACCATCTCASTTACAGAAATCCTTCCTGTACCTAAAACCCTGAAAAAGTATACAAAACCCTCCATAAAATTATAATTTCAATTTCTATGTCTGACACAGAGAGAATAACTGTATATTGTGAATGCAGGATACTAGACTCTTATCCCAAGTGAATTATCCTAGAAGGAAGGAGGGCATTTAGCTGCACGAACTGTGATTTGAAAGCTTAAAATACAATTSCATTTCCAAACTCTTCACACCCTTTCAACCGCCACTGACTGACTGAATAAATGCATATGGATTTCTGCCAAGCTAGGAATAGACACAACAAGCAGCTCCAAGAAGGAAGTGCCACTGAGAGCTGTGCATCCACAGGGAGCATCAGGTGGGACTGACAGCTCAGAGCAGAGGCATGTGCAAAAGATCCTGTTCACGTGTGAAACTGGATTTTATCTTGATGTTTATTTKACCATCTAAACTTTGAAATCTTCCATATATGATCTTAACAAGAAATATCAGAATACCTACCAAAAGAAAGTTCATGTATCTTAATTTCAGAATCCCTTTTGAGGAACTGTTCTCTTCAAATGCAAATAAATCAATTATTGATTATTATTTAAAAGCAGAAACACTAGGATTTCAAACCATATATATGAACAACTATTTCAAGTGGYTAATTAGAATCCTTATTTTAAAAATTATAGTGAATAGAGCAGAGAATTTCAAATTAAACATCATCCTCGACAGATTTTACTGAGTTTGGAGATCCAATAAATTTAAGATTCTGTCTAGAGATGCAGTTGAAACTCTGCTAGCAACCAGAAATAAAATTCCTTCTAATAAAATCTGAAATTGATTTTCCCTAATTACAAACACAGCAGAATAATGCTATGAATTATTAAGCAAAATATTCTGCCATTGGACTTACTATTATGAATTTTAATTCTGCTGATTTGAGTTTTATATTTATATAAACTTAATTAATAAAAACAGAGTCCTTCAAAGTTCTGCAAAATGAAGAGAAAACAAAACAAACAGGAATATAAAGATTTTAAATATCTCAGTTCTTAATAGTTGTGATTCTACCTCCCAAACACACAGGAGACTGCAGGCATGCAATAAGCAAACCAACAGTCTGGAAATCGAAACTTCTTTTAGGATTATCTACATGTTCTCAACTGTAACTTCTTTTCCTAACTTGTGTTTCAGATTGGTTATTCTAACAGCATTTTTTGAGGAGAAAGTGGGGGGAAACACAYACCAAATTAGCAGAGACTACATCCTACTGAATGAAAACTGCATATTTAACACAGAGACCTTTTATCAAGCTAGAAAAACAGATGAGATCTAAAACTCCTAACATAACCCTAGGAATCAAGAGATCTAATTAATTTCAAATGTTGAAAGATATTCTTCAAGGTCTTTAGATCACTTTAATCACTTTACAGCACAACACAGCTCACCAAGTACTTCAGAGGTGTAATTACTGCTTGTAAAGMTCACTGACCACAGCCTGCAAGTTTCTTTTAGCTAAAGCAGAGAAGCATGGTCTGCTGTACTCAGGATAGACTACAATTCCCAAACTTTGGATCTTCTAATCTAGTGAAATGTCYTTCCATAGGAAGGTCAGGAAAGAGGATAATTGATAAATAGCAAAAAAGTGTAACTACTGCCTGACATTTCACATACACAGCCTCATCTACCGACAATTTCTGAATTACASCCCCCCGCCATGGAGAGCTTGCATAGAAGTGAAAAAGTGTAGGATAGCAATCCAAAACATCTTTGCTGACGAAGCATGGTTTCTTTCCCATGCAGTACTTCTTTCATTATCTGAAATAAATGTATTTTTTCCAGGAACAAAGATGYTAATAAGTTTCTTTTTCAGTTGGAAGCATCCATTAGGATGTCTTAAAACAAGTAACAACATGGCAAAAAAAAGAAACCGCTTCCCAGAATACTGATGAACAGAGATAAAAATACAAAAAACAGAAACAATTTTAAGCATGCCAATAATTCTAACTGCTAATTCTAAATCTAGAAAAGAATCCCCGTACCATCAAGTCTTGCATTTTCATTTAGTAACACTGCACCTTTATCAAGTCACTTTGGACAGCATGATTTTACAAAGCCCTGGAGTACTCCGTATCTTCTGTAAGATTTGTCTCCTTACAATCCAACTTTTAGATTCAGGAATAACTCATCAATTCCCACTCTAAATGAAATACCAGCACAGCAAAGAAAAGAATCTTTTAAAATTTCAACACGSTCTCATATTGGTTTCAATACTGTTGAAAGTAAATACTTTCACTTCCCATCTGATATCTTCTGGATCTCAGCCACGGCTGTGTAAGAATCATTTTGCAGACAAGAAAAAAAAAGCAAGCAAAAAGCCTGACATAACTTCTTATAACTAAGGCTGAGTGGGGTTTTATTTAAAAGATTACAAGTCAGTAGTTRAAGGCTGACTCTTCTTACTGCAGAGAGAAGCATATCAACAGTGCAGACCCTGTTTCCCCCTAAGAATCACGGTGGAAAAAAACATGAGAAATGTTACACAAGGTGGATGAAAATTTGCTTTTAATCTTGGGATGAGTTCTATTCCATAACCTTGTCTGAGCATTCAACTATTGCAGTTCTCTGCAACATTTTCACACCAACAAAGACAGTAATTAAATGCTACTCACAGCACCAAAAACATTGATACATTTTGTTCAAACCACAATAAGGTACAGAAGGAGAGCACAAGTTTTACAATGCAACTGCACCTATTGATGGCATAGCAAAGGTATTTCAGGAGCACGTCTACAGCATTAACCTGACTTAAACACTATTAATTCCCAAAGAAATATAGAGAGAAGTAAATAAATAGGAGCTGGACTCTGATGATCCTTATGGGTCCCTTCCAACTCAGTATATCCTATCACTCTAACACCAGTTAACGGAAAATGTGAATTCTTGATGATCTGAGAATCTTGCCTTTACAGAACGACCGTCAGTCTAAAAAGTCCTTTCCAATTTGCAGGCCCATGATGTTACAAAAGTGTGATGAGAAAGGAAACAAACAAAATACAGGGGGAAAACCTGGATTTTGTGCAAATTCTCCAACTAGTTTTCATTAAYGATTTCCCATTAATGCCAACACAGCTCTTCAGCCTGCTTCTATACTAGTTAAGGATTAGAAGAAGAAGCTTTGGCCTGAGACTAAGTTCTCTGTCCATCCAGTTCAGGCTACTGAGTGCTCCAAATTTAAAACCAGTCCTCCTAGAAGCTGCACAAGAGCTGGTGATGCTCCTACTGCACTGGCTGAGGGGATGGGTTATGGTGGCATTTGGGGCCTACAAAATCAGCAACAAAGGTTAGTTTAAATTGAGCTTAGTAAAACCATCTCTGAACTTTGGTCAACTTCTGCAAAAGTTCAGCTGAGGAAATGAAAATCCCAACAGTCCATTTCAGCAATTCTGGAATACTTGCTTYTAGAGTTGGTTTGTAAGGAGACAAAACTCCCTACAAATTGCCCATTCTTCTTACAGAAGATACAGAGGAAGCAGGAACTGCTCCAGTGAAGGCACCACCTATGCATACTGCTTGCAATAGTCTATCTAAATAACAAATTGCCAAACTTAAAAGATTTTTTAATGCTTACTAGCTTTTCAGATATGTTTCAGAAAATGTATGGCACACACGTTGAATCTGCTGCAGGACAAAGTGAGCAAGATCATTCCTTATGTCAGAACGCACATAGAAAATCAACAAATTTTAAAAGTTCTATTTATCCAAATTCAAAGGAATGGGGGAAAAAGCCAAAGTAATATCAATTCATTTCTACACAGAAAGTGCAAAATAAGGCTATAGATATGTTTTCAGTTTGCAAAGTGTATTTCATATCCTTGGAAAGATGTTAAACAAGGAGGTATTTAGACTACACCTGATGTGCAGCTGGCAGAACAAGGACAGATATCAGGTAGTGCTAGGCACTGCTCACTTATTCCCCTTCCAGCTTCAGGACAYGGATCAGAGAGCAGCTCTGCATTCACAGCATCCATAAGCTGCTGYATGGTGTCCCACCAGGACTGGTTTTTGCATCATCTGACCTGAGCAAGGCCTGAAGATGTAGTAAACATAGCCTGAAAGCCTAAAAACCTTCAGTAAACCAGCTATGACCACACAGTGAAGAGGTTTTCGTTCCTTTTAAATACATCRTTCTTATTACATGCAAAAACCCAAGGAAAAAAGAATCCAAAACACAGCAGTCCTTCCATTTTCTGAGACGTATAATTTTAAGTCTTGTCATTCTGTTTCAAGTACCAATTTACCCAGCCAAGATTGCTGACCTTGTGTAACTCACTTTCAAAGAAAATATTCATCAGATGGCAGTGCACTAATAAAATCTCTTAGAGGTAAATTCAGATATGACWAGTCTTAGTATGTGTGCATCTGAAAGGTTCTATAGCTAAATATGAAAATACTGACTTCATACAGGGCATAGATTTAGTGTTTTGATGTGAAAAATGTAAAAATGAGGTTTTAGGAAGGCTTTGTACAATGTCATGGTGTGTCTTAGGAGAAGCAGGGCACAGAAAGGATAATCAGATGAGGCTGATAATGGAAAAAAAAAGAAAGCTGAGCAGGAGGGATCATTAGCAAGGTGCAATATAGGCCTAAGTTCACTGATGCAGGCCACAGCAGGCTGCATTTTCAATTTTTTGATGCACCAGAATATGGTGGTGCCTTGATACACAACCTCTGAGAAATGCTTAGCTAGGTAATGCCAAATACCAAAATAGTAGCACTGAAAATCACCTCTGTGCTGGAATTTTGGCTAAGAAAACAAAAATGTCTTTTTGAAAAAGAATTTTCYGTAAACCAAACAGACTTTGTTTTTAAAGAAGGGCTATCCTTTCACAATACATGTTTTAGCAGGAATGTCTGTGTGCAGCACACTAGATGTTTAATTTGCTTCTGAAGTGCTTATATCTTGACTTTTGTGAAGTAGGTCAGTTCCGTCACAATGTCCAACCCATCACGCCCTAGCTGTTGAAAACACCAGTATTCCCTTTCAGAAAAATTCCATTAGGTATATGGGGCAGACATTTTAAGACTTCCTTCTCTTTTGCTAAAATCCCRCAATTCTTATAAAATCCAGTAGACAGGAGATACACAAATACGAATTAATGGCATGTCACAGACTCCCTTATGCCAGTTCCAAAAAGATGGAGGAAAAAATATGCAAATGAACAAATAAATGGCTTTTTAAAAAGCAGTCCATTCATAGGAGTCTGTGTATTATGCAGCAAAAAAAAAAATAACATGATTAACCCATGAAAAGGGCTGAAAAGGTTTATCAGTAATGCTCAGTTGCACAGGACATTATCTGAGCTGGCAATGCATGACCTAGTGACATTAGCAAAAGTTTACAAAGAGGGGAAAAAAATAAATCTGATTTTTGTGAGGTGAAGGGGAAAAAAGGAGTAAGAGATGATCATTGAGAGCTGTCTTTTCTTGAAACAGCCTAGGAATTCTGCATCTAGTTCCATTTCAAGAACAGCCTTTTGGCCAATTTCAACTTTATTATTCTCCAGACTAAGTCTYTTGATAAAAACCTCCTAATCAAAACTCTTTCAAAATTCCCCTTCTCTTTCACATAAAAATTCATAAACAGTTGCAAAATATTACAGAAATTGAGATTTTTTTTCTGTCAAGATACCAGTGATGTACAGGTATCTTGTTAYAAAACCAATTCCTACTGAAAAAAAAAATCCTCCAGCTGTTCTTTGAAAAACTATCAGTGGATTGGGTATGGAACTTGAATTAGAGAAGACAATTCAAAAGCACAGTTTTAAAGGCAGATTTGATGAGTATTTCCTTATGAAGTACAGAGAACAGGMAGACATCAAACAATTTCACTAGTACTAAAATTTTCAGTTAAATCACTCTTAAAGGTTTGACATCYCTCCCTCTTTTTCCTTCTCCTTCTCATACCACCAGAAACAGGGCCTGCAACAGTGAAAACCATGCATCTCTTCAAAGATTGAAATAGCCCACAGCTGATTTAAAGGTTCTAAAAGTTCTTGATTTATTCAAGCAGCTTTACCCACTTCAAAAAATGAAATGTTTCCTGAATTTCCATCAGTATGAGCATGAAAACAACTTCCACACAAAACACAGTAACTCACACACTGCATGACATGATTTTTACAGCTCCTAAAAGTACCACTGACAAAGTAAATGCTCATTAGAGATACGAATTTGCACTTTGAGACCTGTCACTGACATATCCAAGCAGGATGGAAGGGCTTGCACTGGAAGAGCTGTGAGAAATACATTGAAAGTGTATGAAAAGTTTCCTTTCAGTGCCTTAGTCTTTGTCATAATTTTTTTTTTCGAAATACATTTGGCAACACTACCAATTTGAGAAAGCTTGTGACTGGCAGTAACACTAAGGAATAAACATCCAGCATTCTCTCTTCACAACACAGATAACCACACTATTGTTCTTTCATTGTAAAATGATATAAGTATTATCAGAGTTTTCTACTGTGAAGGTTTTTTCCCACCCCAGTGTCTCCAYAAACATCTGTATGCCATACAACTTCAAACAATCTAACAACAAAAATATAATAGCTAGTCTAATATGAAATAAAATTTCAGAAACAAAGAATCATCCTATTACATTTAATACTCAGTCTTTAACCAAGAGACCTTCAGTGAGCATGACTCCAGGGTAACAGACCACCAACAGWGCACACTTCAATAAGTTGTTTTACCCAAAGTCTGTCCCGTTATTTTGCATGCAGACATTTCTTTCTTACCCATCAGTCTCTATCAGACTCTATCCATAAATAGGGGCAAGAGTAAAGCATAAAAAGGAAAACCAAAACTGCCCTTTTTGATTTAAAGACCGCTTGCCCATTTGAAACTGTGGCATTGTGTTGATAATGGCCCTAGATGAAAACCAACAAAACTTAAATAATGCATGAGATATTTTCTGTGCTCTAACAACAGGTTACAACTCTAGACTTGAAACATGCCACAGTTTAAAGAAGAGAGACACAACACACATGTAYCTTGACCCAACAAATGAAACAACCAACCAATAAAGATTTTCTGGTTTTTGTTTTGCAAATAACAACTAAGATKCAGGAACTTATCTGCATTACATGCACATTTTAACAAGCACACATGCACTTACTATTTCCATCAAAGCCTTTCCTCCCACCCATAAAAAAAAGCACATCAAGAACAAGGCACAAAACCCASCCATCTCTGACCAAAAACTTTACTGCAGTCTGTGTTGTAATAGATGGAGAAACCCGTACCATCAGAGAGAGCTGCATCCTGCTACACTGTGCACCACTGATGCTGGAAGAATTAATCATTCATGGATCAACAATTGGTTCTTTCATCTCCCTGGCTKTCTCAGTTCAGACCATTATGTATTTTTTTCCACCTACTGATCCTGTTACACACAATTTTTCAGCTGCATGTAGCAAAGACATCTGAAAAACATTCATATTTCTAGAATGCACCTCACTGAAAGAAACCAGTAAGGGTTCCTATGTGATTCCACAGGCTTCACAACTTTACTAGTGTCACGAACTGACTGAACATTGAATTTTGTACTAAAATCACAATCTAATAAGCTGGGAAAAAAATGTGGAAGGCAAATTGAAGGGCACCAAAGTCCTTCTTTCTGGCTTTCTACCAAAGGCAGTTCATGTGAACGAACCCATGAGATAGCTGACCTTTTAGCAAGTAAAGTTTTAGGACTAAATACTTCAGCTAATCAAAAACTAAATTACATGTATACATTAACTCAACCCACATCTTTAAAATAAAGCTGTATTCTGGCCAACCAGAACAGCACCACATTCAGTCACGACTAAACCAACAGGAACATGGCTTTTTTAATATTTCTGCAGAGAAACAGAAGGTAAGGCAGTATTCATGATTTCAGAGCACTGTGCCTCATCATGACAGCAACAGAAAAAAAAGTCACTGGAAGAGAAGGTTGTCATGGGAAACATTTTCTCCCACTTTTATCGCTGGCAGGGTTTGTCCTTTAAACGCTCACCCCTGCAGAGGCCTGGCAGGTGACATCCCGGCAGGTGACGTGAGCTCGGCACAGCCAGCTCTGCCAAGGGCGAGGGACGCTCCCCCCGGCCACAGCCGAGCCCCGGGTGTCTGAGCCCGCAGGGACGGCCCTTAATGTCACCTCACGACACTCTGAAGGGCGAAGGGTCTCGGCATCGCAGACCCGGGGCTAAAAACCTGCGCCCTGCCAGAGGATGCGGCGCGGCGCGGGGAGAGGATGCTCCCAGCCCTCGCTAGAAGGGTCCGCACAGCTCTCCCCGGGGACCGGAGCAGCTCTGGAGGCGGAACGGACCGCGGCATCCCCGGGAGCCCCGCGGGGGCGGGCACGGGGACCAGCCCGTCGGCGGCAGCCCGGAGGGACACGGTGCCGGGGCAGCGGGACCGGACGGTCCGGCCCCACCCGCGGGGACCCGCCGGGGCAGAGCCGAGCCCGCCGCAGGGAGCGGAGGGGAAGGGAAGGGATGCGGGGGCTCCCCGGGGCGCCCGCCCGCGCTCACCGTCGATGTTCTCCCGGTCGCTGATGTGCTGCAGGTTGCAGCCCGTGTCCTCCCGGCTCAGCTCGGCCTCGGGGCGGTAGGACTCCAGCCGAGAGTGGGCATTCCGGCGCAGCTTGGGGCTGGAGGAGACGCAGCAGGACGTGGTGTTCCCCATCTTCTCTGCCCGGCCCCGGCCCGGCCCGGCTCGGGAGGAGGCGAGGGGCGGCCGGTCAGCGGGGGCGGCGGGAAGCCATGGGCGGCAGCGGCGACAAGAGGGAGCGGCGGCGGGGGAGGAGGCGGCGGCTGCGGCGCCCTGCGGCTGCACTCGCCGGCGGTTCCCCCCGGCGGCTCATCCGCGGAGGCGGCCCCGCAGCGCGGCCCGCCGGCGTGGGCTGCGGCAGCTAAGCCGCCCTCCTCCGCGGGCGGGCAGCGCGGGGCCCGCCGGGGCACAGCCCCATCCTCCCCCGCCCCCGCGCAGCCGCCGGGCCCGCTCCGCGCACGCACCCACGCGGCAGCGCCGCAGCCTCCGCGGCAGCGACACCGCAGCAACAGCAGCGGCGGCGGCAGCAGCAGCCGCCCCGGGCGGCCCCCGCGAACCGGTTCCGGTTCAAGCGGGCGGTGACGCCTCCCGCCGGGCGGGCTGCGGGAGCGGCGGCGGAGCCCGGCCCGGCTGAGGGGCGGCCCCGGCAGCCAGCGCGGAGCTCCCTGAGCCGCGGCCCCGGAGGTCCCGGCTCTCTGGCCCCTGGGTCCCCGGCCCTCCTTCACTCGAGAGTCCCGCAGGGRTACACGGACACTCCCCCACAGCCCAGGGGCTCAGCGCGCTGSTGCCGGAGGGAGCCGCTGCCCGGCCGGCGCTGGGCGATCCCCTCCCGGCCGGGCTGAGGCCGCAGCGCTGGCCCGGGCGCCCCTCGGGAACCCCCSGTGCTCGTGTCCCGGGCGGGGACCCCCGGGCCGCCCTGAGCTAGGCCGGAACCGAGCCCGGCCCGGGCCCGCACCTGCCCCGCTGGGAASGGTCCGCACCCGGGAGGAAAGAGTCACTGGTGTCCCAGGGCTTTGTAGTGACTGCACGGATTCTTTGAGAACTTGTTAAGCTCTTCTGTAGACTGAYCATTCCAAAGATAACAGGCCACAGTGATACAAAAGGGTGTAAATTGCCCGTTTGTGCCACCTTTCCTGTGTTCAGGGCTTTCCCAGTCAAAATTCACTTTTGCCGTATTCAGTGTAATGCTGAAGATGGGGATAGTGCATGGTTTTCATTAGCCTTTTTTATTGTTTTTTGGTTTTTTTTTTATTATTTTTCTTTAAATCCTTGTAATCTAAGCAAATCTCTCGACTGCTGGAGGTCTGAGTCATGGTAGTTGAATGGGTACACTGATAATTTGGTAACAGAAAAGCACTTTTCTGTGTTTATAAAAGATACTTAAACTTACAACCCTGTGTCCAGGGAGCCATTACTTATTCTGTCAGGCATCTCGTGATATCTGTGTTTGCACAAGATCTGCTGAAGTCAGATGATTACATGAAAGACTTTCAAGTTTTTATCCTTTTTTTTCAGATCACACACTGCAAAGAAAAAATTAATTTTTAATTTTCAACTACCTTTTGAATGTTTATTTTATGCAAATGTGCTCTAGTGGGGTACAAAGAATCAAGAAGAAAGAAAAAAATGTGAGGTTTTTTCCAAATAAAACTGTTTTGAGGATGACTTCTGTAATTACTTTTGTGACACTCCCCTCCCCAAGCATGGTTGGGCAGCAGATTTGGAGTTAAATTGTGCCTTTGTGTTTGAGTWACTCAAGATAAACTAAGGATATGTTTGGCATCTTTTTTATATTAGTGTATTCAGTAGTTTGCATCCAGACAAAAGGAAACTAGTTTTTTTTTCTGAGCTCTGGTTTAGAAATGCTGTCTAGGAGGATGTCATGCTAACTAGTACCTTGCACCACCATGCCATTGCTTGCTGAGGGCACCTCAGCTCCTCCACTGGAGTTCACCCTGCTTTCCAGCTGAGCCCAAGCCTGTGGCCAGCTCACTCTTCTGCTCAGACCAGGCCTGCCCTTAACCTGGCAGCAGAATAGGTAAAATCTCAAATGGGCATAAGCAACTATCAGAAAATCTCAACATAATTTTTWAAGAATTAAATCATTTCAGTATATATACAACAGAACAGTGAGATATTACTGAAATGCCTGGCTTCCCACTTATTGTAAGAGGACCTCAAGCTAGTGAGATCTCTGTGGAAGAATTATCTAACCTGCCCTTTACATTCCACCTTCCTGTAGGAATCAGACTCATTTGTGGTCATGTGTTGACATGTACTCATTTGTGGTCTTTTTGACCCATAGCCTCCTGGCATGGCTACTCCTAGGGCACCAGTGCCATAGTCTTTTAAGTATATTTTGGGTAATGCTAACTGGGCAATTGTGCTGCCTTGCTGTATCAATCCCACTACATTTTTGCCAAAAAAAAAAGTTCCATAACCCCTAATTATTTAGAAACTTCTAGCAGCTGTAAATCTATTGCAGCAAAGTTTTAGGCAAAACTTGCAATTTATACTTATCCCACAATTTTCATAAGCTTTGAAACAAATCAGGCAGCTACATAATGATGGATGTGGGTTATTTATGATGTTTGCTACTCTAAATATATAAGTAGAGCTTAAAAGGACATGTTTTATTAGAATTATTTGAACTTTGGGTTTTATTTAAAATGAAACATTGTGATTTTTAAATATTWTTAAAATTAGTGATCACTGGCTGTGACCATGAAATCACTAGATGTAATTACTAGATGTGACTATATGATCACTAGATGGATCCTCTTTAAGGTCCCGTCCAACCCAAACCATTCTATATTCTATCCATTATTCTATTATTCTGTATAGTTACCTGTTTTCTTACTTACAGTCTTTTGTTCTRAATTTTTACCTTCATTACTCCTCTCTTCACCATTAAGAGCTTGGTGAAGTACATTATAATGACAAAGTTGGTACAGTACATATTTCACAGAAAATGAAAGGGATGCTGCTCTAGGGTAATGGTCTCCTGCTGGTATCTAAGAGCTGAGAAAAATACCTAGGTGAAATATACCATGAAAGCATATTTGGTGTTTGATTATTTTATTTCAGCTATTTCTGAAGTGCATGATGCAAATGTAATTGCATTATTTGATTAATATTGTACAGTAAAGCAAGAACAGCTATTCTGTTCTTGAGATTTGCAATTCTGTATTTTAATGACTTTGCCCTCCTGAGCAATTGCATTACTGAGGAACACCATAAAGCTCCCCTAAACTAAGGCTAAGGCTTTCAGGATTGGTCAGCACTGGAATACCTCTGTTTACAAAGTGCTTATSCTGCACAAAAATGTTTTTAATCTGTAGCATCTACACTGTACAGAAGACACCGCACTATACGAAAGACAATGGATTTTAATAGGCTAAAATTAATGATGTGACCCATTAAATTTTGTGCTTGAAATCTTTCTGGAACGTTGTTGAAAAATGTGTTTCAAACCAGCAGATATAGGTCAGTGTTTTGCTTATATAAGCTTTTTATCTATTTTGAGCAGATAAAAAATATAACTATTACTTAATCCAAAACTATTTCCTACAAACAACAAAATTATTGGGGAAAAAAAATTAAAAAAAAACAAAAAAAAAAAACAAAAAAAAACAAAACAAACAAAAAAAAAAAACCGAAACAACAAACCGGCTCTTAAGATAGATGAGTGATGACAACCAGATCTTTTGATTCTGCTCATCTTTCAAATACAGCCTGAGAAATTTGTGTCACACAATACCCCACACTGCCATCTGATGTTTAGTAGGAGTCCTACTAACAGTTTGGGTGTACAGCCACTCTAAAATGCCTTCATTTTCTCACGGAGCTAATCATTGGAGTTTAGGCAAAAGCTTAAAATTAACATTCCCCTGTAAAAGTGTTCGGTCTGGTCAACTGAATCATGCCCTAGACTTTGTTGATTGCAATAGCTAAATTTCCTTTGAGGATAGTAATAAGTTGCAAATCAATTAAAACTGGTCATGAACACACCTGAGGAATGTTATTATTCCTCTGACAATTCTTATTGTTAATATTTACATTTATTGTTRCAAGCCTGAATTCAGCAGCATTAAAAGACTTTCTTCCTGAAGGCAAGTTCAGAATGCATCACACTTGACTCTGATCCAGGCTGTATGGCAAAGTCTTTCATTGCGCTGCTCCTCAAGGGAATGCATTCATGGATCACCTCTTGGATTCCTCCCCCAAGGATTTGCATAGAYTACCCCTGTGGCAAATTTCTCCTTTGCTGAAGGTGTTGATTCTTCCAGGATTAAGRCAGTATTCTCTTTCTTGGAGGTACAAATCCAGTGGTTGCCAGAAAACATCCTTTCAGCCTCGACACAAGTTATCTGAAGCTCTGTGCCAACCCCAGCCACTGTGCCATCATCAGAGACAAGTGGAGGTTTCTGTGGTACATAGCAGATAGCTGCAGCTACTGTTCATAAGGAAAGGCATCCACACCTAACRAGAAGTATGGAAAAAAATGGGACCTGGCTTAAAAATACTCAAATGGTATCAGTGAAGTTATCCCTCTGGTAAAAGGCACACTTGGTTCACAGGAATCAAGTGCCTTAYTTGAATTAGTGAGAAACAAGAAAAGGGTAAATCAAGATTTCTTTTGAAGATCAAGGCAGAAATTAGGGCTATTGAATTAATGTATTCAACTTTAGTAYGTAAATTGGGATATTAATCTCATGCTAGCCCATAAAGAGATACTATTCTAGGCAATAACGCAGAGCAGGGTCACACACCTACCCTGAAATGGGTAGCAAACAGAGGACCCTGCCTATTGCCACTTGCTATACAGGAGGAAACAGTTGCTTCAAGAAGGAAGGTAGTACACCAGAGAACAAGTGTTAGAGTATTTCCCTAAACATACATAGCCCAGAGAAGTGCATATGATATTGTCTTATATTATATTCTTTTTTATTAATSCCATGTTTATCACTGCAGAAATCACTGCAGAAAGAGGCAGTTTCCCCCCAAGTAGTGAAAAATTGTTCATTGTTTTAGGGGAAACACTTCAAGAACAACTGTTCTAGAGTATTTATACATTTATATATGCATATGTATATATATGTAACTGTTCTTTTTGTTTTTATTATTTCTTCAGAGATTGAACAATATAAGATGTGCACTCAGAAGCAGCCAGAAACCCACGCATTTTGCTTCTGAGGGAAGATCACCCACACTGCRCAGATCTGCAATGAGCTTTGGGAGGGAGGAGGCAGTTCAGCAAAGTGTACCATGGATGCCCTTGCATTGTGGAGGAAGGCACAGGCAATTGGATTTAACCAGCTGGGTGGAATTTGATTTGATTAGCTTTGGCACAGTTTCACATACTCTCAATTCATCAGTGAATGGAGTAACTATATTGGAAAGCTACTGGGGAAAAACAACATTGCCCCTGATGCTACTGTCACAGGCAGATAGAGCACAATCTCATACAGTCTCGCTCTGTGTTTTCCTCTCTTCATTGTCTCCCTAGTTAGTTTTTCTGTGCCAGTGTGTGTCTTCCTGTATCAGGATTGGCTGCCTTTTCTTGGTCTGAGATCCTGGCATATAAAGAACAGTAATTACACCATGGTATGATTCGATGACTACAAGCAAGGGTGGGAGTGCCCCCTCTTGAACAATGAAACCCCTTGTAGAGAAAAGCCTAACTAAACAAAACAAAATGTGTAAAACCGGGCAGTGCTGCCACAAAGCACTTTGCCAGCTAGAGAGTCTATAYGAAGTATGAATAAGAGCCTACTGTGTTTTAGTCTGTCCTGCCTGWGAAAGATCCTATTCTATAAAGAGGTATCTGTGAGTCTGTTCTTATTTTGTACAAGTCTAGGCAAATACAACTTCTTTCATTTCAACGAAGCTAGGCCTAATTTACCCTGTGAATGAGAACTCAACCAAGCCCAGCAATTTTGGATAGCATGTTCATACAAAACCATCTTCTCTCAAATTCCTCTTGAGAAAATAAAATCCCCTTATTCTACCAACTAGTAATCTTGAGTATCAATCATGGCAGCTTATAGTTAAAAAACATTTATGTGTASTATGAGCTTACAAGTCCTGTAATATGAGCTATTGGGGTATAGGGGTAATATTCCAAGGATTAAAGTCTTTAGAAACATAGCTMAGCAGAAGAACATGTGTCTATAAATACATTTGCTTAGGCTGAGCTCTCTATACAAAGAAGAGTATCAGGGAAGTTTATTGCTTTATCTTACAGCTCCCCATAAGACCATCCTTTTAAAGTAGAATAAAAAGGGTTTTGTTTGAAGAATGTGAAGTTAAAGGTTCCACAGACAGGGAATCAAGCAAAATACAGTGAGTGGTACYGATGCATCTCAAGGATKATTTCTGTGAAACACATTTTCAAAGTAAGTTCCCCTTAAGTACTAACATCTATATTGAGTGAAAATAGACTTTCCTCAGTTAATTTTCAAATCAAGAGGTGAAATTAAAAAGTGAGAAAACTGTCATTATGAAAATTAAATTGAAGCATCCAAGATTTCAATAGAGAAGTGTCCAGGCATGAGCCTTTTTGATTTTTAGAAAGATACTACAATCGGGAATAGTCGTAGGAATTCATTTGGAACTGTATAGAGGCCAAAAATCACCCTTCTCCAGTCAAAACCCCCATGTATGTTCCTGGAAAATACAGGAAATGGAAATATGGATTTTGGAGGTAAAGACCAAAAATTAATCAATGTACTTAACAAGTGATCAACAGAGATGTAATTTTTGACTGTGTATTTTTTTCAGATTTTGTTCCACTTCCTCAGGTCCTATATGGGATTAGGGAGGACATTTACCTTTGAAAAACAATGCAAGAATGAAAACTGTACAGAAAAATGGGCCACAAGTTCTTGTGAATTCTGTCCACTATCAGTGGTCACTGATATAAATGTCCTTTGAGAAAGGCTACAAAAACAATAAAACATTACCTCTTTATATTACAGAGTTTTTCCTCTCAGTGAAAAAATATCCAGGACATAAGCAAGTCTACAGGACTAAAACTGAGGCTTCCATGTAAACATTTTAAAATCTTCCCTCAAATATAGCAAAAGCTGGCATGAGCCTTAGACCAAGTTTCCATTACTTRAGCAGAGGGGAGGAAAGAGGAAAGTTTCCTCCTTGAATCAGGTGAAGCTCATCATGTTTTTTTTGTTATCACATTTTAAACTATAAAACCACAGAGATGGCACTAATGATTCCTTTATTTTTGAAAATAACCACCCACAGATATGCCCACAGTCAAGGAACCCAAACTCATATTTCTGCTCCACTGCAGACTGTGCAACACTTTTGAAAACCCCTTAGSCACCATATCTCATATCCTTTTCAGTGAATGGGAATCACAGAATCCCGCCATATGAAAAGGGTTTTTTTTTAAGATTAAAATCTTTAAACCAGCAGGTTGTTCMTGTGTTACAGGAAAGGGGACAAAGTAAATAAAATGGAGAGATTATTCTGTAATCACAGATGTGATGTCCTCCTGTGGTGCTTCTGACATGCACACCRACACTGCAGGATGCAGGCAGTGCCTGGACCATCATTAAATGATTAATTTCTTGTCTGTTGTAATGCATTTTGCTACTTGTGTAGCTTATTAACTTTGCTGTCACCATCACTCAACAAGCAGATACATCAGTTGATAGACAAAATGCCAACATGAGGATAGCAAGTTCATAGGTTAAAAAAGTCATCTTTTCTCTATAAATAGGGTTGGTATAAATCACAAGAGTCTGCAAAATGGGCCTGGGAAAATTAACTGCTGACCTAAAAACACTTCCTGTTGGCTGTCTGGGAATCCATTTCACACAGTTAAAAGTGACAGGAATTAAAGCAGCTAAAGAAGCAGGACTTTAAGGTGAAAAAAAAGAATATTGTCCTAGCAAATATGAATATAAAACCAAGTTCAACTAATAAAAATACAATTAAACTATTGTGCAAGTATTCTAAATAACAGAAAGGCAAAATGAGCCATACTCTTTCAACTGTTCATGAGGAAATTATTATATATTTTCAGTGTCCTGCAGTCCTTGTGGAAGCTCTGGAATTTCAGCAGCTGACCAGCCAGCAGGTCCCATGACCTGCAGCTGAATCTGGCAATGTGTGGTTAAAAAGGGAATTCAGCACAGCCATTTCTGTAGGAAACTGCTGACTAACATTGGGAAGAATCTAGTCAATTTGAATTATAGTTCAAATTAAAGAGAATATAATTAATGAAGACATTTTTATCTCAAGTAAGGAACTAGCTTGCTGTTTTTCATTCAAAGTTAATGCTACCCTTCAGTGCTGGAACTCTTCAGCTAACACTTTACCCAAGTGTCCTCTGCTGTCACTCAAAATATACCCCTTAGGGAATGCTTCAGGAAATAAAATATGTGCATTAAAACAGGCATTTTCTTAGGTCCAGCTCACTGCATCACCAGGCTTATTGCAGCATACTTTGTTGTGCTCATGCATGTGACACTTTTGTCACACTGATTAATTCAGTGATGAGTATCCCTTTATTTTAAAGCCACATAACTAGAAAGGATTTAGAGACACCAGATTTTTATATTCCAGAAACTTTGAACTGTCACATAATTTGACAATTAAGGTCTAAAGAATAACCTACAAGCATATAACAAGATATGACTATAAACTGTATACCTCCTAGATAAGCTTGGCTCCAAACAGAAAAGGCAGGCCTGCTCAAATTAATTTTGGAAACCAGAAAAATACCTTGTGTAACACAGGACAGAACATCTGCCTATAAGTGTATGCTCATTTTCTTCAAATTTTATAGTAAAACTTCTAAAATAACAGCAAGAACTTTCCAATAAATGGCAAAAACACAACCAAAAATACTTGTTTCTGTAATCTCTGAGTTGAAATTATTTCTAATATTGAGTGAGTTACACGAATTATAAAATTTAGTACAAGATTACAAAGCAAACTTCCTTCTTTGGAGTGCTTAGGCAATTCAGGTCAGATGTTTTCAGCTGCCCCTTAAAGACTGAAGACCAGTGAAATCCAATCTTTGGACTTTACTTATCTATTCAAGCTTACAAAGTCTCTAACCTCAATCTTAATTGTCTGTCCAAAATAAAGTTGTCRAAGATAGATCTCACTGTTTAATATGGTAGTTTATTCATAAGGATAATATGGTATTTTGTCTGAGTGTTAATTTGCTTCATAATTTTCCCAGTTGTTCAGACTGAGCTATCTTAAGAMTTCACAGCTGGTGTGGGATTGCCTACATAGCTAAAATATGTGTCTTGGTAATGGCTAATATTTCTCATCAAATATGTGTTGGCAAAGTGTTTAGGTTCAGGATAAATCATGCTGCTGGTCACTGTAGCAAACAAAAAGAGAAAAATTTATACATTAGGTAATGCAAAATAAATTTTCTATCATTCATCTAGAGCATTAGGGCTCACAGACTCTGAGTTTGATCTATGCCCGTAATCATGYGCAATCCCATTGATAAAGAGTTTTAAAAAGTGCCAAAAACAAAACAAAAACCCTAAACCCTCTTTGTATAACAAAATTTCCCAGAACAACTGCTGGAAGAAGCAGCAAAACAACCACTGCAAGTGCTCACTCTTCAAAATACCCTGCTTTTAGATGTGCATAAACTGAATGTATGGTTTTGTAGATGCTATCAAAGCAGTAAATGTGTCAGGGGCTCCTGCAGGATAGAGCACCACTAAAAACTGCATGGCAAGTTAAATTGCTCTGGCCCAATGGCTGAAACACTTGAACAAATGTAAGAGGGTCATTCTAGAAGGGAATGCCCCCTTTCCAGTGAAAGTAAACAAGAACCAACAGCCTAATTTTCACTTGCACCACTAAAAATCTCAGTTTACAACAAATGCCTTCAATTCACGGAATTTCTTCTAGATCCCACTAATGGTACACAAAATATTTCAAAATGGCCAACAAWGAAAGACACAAAACTGTCCCTCTTTCCTTTCCCCAGGACAAACACATTTCCAGAGGAAGGAAAATCCTCATGTGCTATTCCTTGTGTAAGCACATGAGTTAGGGACTTTTGCTGCCCTTGATTATAGTTTCCCAACTTCTACATTCATCTCTTCAAAAAGCCAAGATATACTATCTGAAACTCACTCTGAATCACGTGTTCATTGTTACAAAACTGGCTGTTCTGATCCCCAAAATGCAGGATCATTTCTGTTCTCCCCTGCTCACGTTATTWTTTATATGGCTGAACAGGAAGCTGTATCAGCCTGCTCTGCTTGAAGCTAAATCAGGCAAAGTTTTCAGCTAGTCTCTAACCCAGCTTACCATGTAATTGTGCCAACGTTATTACTGGCTCAGGAGAAGCAGTGGAAATACGTGACTGGGGAAAGATAGGACTGTTTTTCTGGGTCATGGTCTCACTCAAGGGGCTTAAGTGACAGAGACAGCAGCCTAGATTTGGGAATCATGTCCGAGAGCAAATGTATCCTCACAGATCTTCTCTATAACTACTCCAATATTGCCAGTTGCTTTTGCAGGACATTTCAATGTTTTTGCTAAGATGTTGAAATAAAAGCAGGACAGTATTTTTAATCATGTGAATTTGACTAGTGCCAGGCGACTGTAGCTTCAGCAGTTTATTTGAAATCTTCCACTGTGCTGTACTCTTYGTTTTGGTTATATGATTTGCTTCCACTTCAAAAACCTGGAACATCAGGCAGCATTGCTGAGCACAGACCAAGAATTAGAAATATGTAACACAGATGCYGTAACAAGCACTGACTTTTTATTAATCTGTTACATGTACCTATCATGCTGGAAATAATAATTTTGAATTATCTAATTTCACAAGCACAGTTGCTGGATCTCTGCAATATTTGAAACTTATTTTTAAGTAAAAGATGCAAAGTTTTCTGCTGTGCCAAAGGAAAATTAGAATTGTAATGTTCTGTCAGAGGAGGCATTACATTTTTTTTGACAAAATAAAAATGTTCATGGAAATGAGAATCTTAATAACCAAGTGAAACTTAATCTCTTTYCATGCCACTTCTCAAAAAGAAAATATTAACAGCTACTGCACAATCACTCACCCACTCCAACTTACTATTGGTTAGACATGTGGAAACWGCAAGCTACCTGATTCTACTTCCAAAGCTGTGATGTCATGCTAGTCTTGCATTCTAGCAAGCTACTTGAGCCTAAGAGGAGYTGATATAATAGAGAAAATTAGGAAGGATTTTATCTGGGTGTTACCTTCACAAAACAAACAAAAATATGTTACAYCAGGAAAAATGTTACATCAGTTACCAAAATATGTTACAAAAATATGTTATATCAGTTACCAACTACAATAAAATTTGAGGTGATTTACTGTTTGAAGAAGGGCCTACAAATGTGAGGCTCTCTCAGTTCATTCTAACACCTTTGAGATTATACTGTACTATTTTTCTGTGAAGCATTGGCATCAGTCCTACAAAACTAATTTTCACACACTCGTAGAACAAGCATAGCCTGGAAGAATTAAATCTTAGCTTCCCTTCAGCTGTCTCAAAGTTTATTGAATTCCACCTGAAATAAGAGAAAAATTATTCCTTCCATTCTAGTCTAGGTTAAGAGTGGGCAGTTTTAGTTCTGAACATTTTTGAGATTAAGATACTTGTGTATTGTTCCATCTATCTCATTACTACTTTTATTTACAGAAACACTCCTTTTACTTTTTACTGTACACATCTGGGACTTCCTGGAAATAGTTTTATGGGCAGAGGTCAAGGTTTCTCAGATTTTGTCTATTATTTCCAGACCCCATATGTCCATAATGCATTGTCCATGTCATCTGCCTGTCATCTCTACGTGCATTGATTTTTCACATTTCCCAAAARATTTCACAGCATTGTATATTCACAGCTGTGTATAACAAGCAGTCTTGCTTTTTCTAGCCCCAGAAATCTGAAAARTCCTACTATCTTTTTCTGTCAAGGCATTCCAGGGACTATTTTCATTTTCAAAGGATGGACACTGGCCCTTTTTAGTACCTCTATTTTATACATCTTAGCATTATTTACCATCTTTGAAGCTTCTCTCACCCATAATACATAGAGGGATGAATAGTGGCTGTCTTGGTTATTGTACCCTGTATACGCAAGGAAAAAAAATTGTCCATCTGCAAATGTAATTTTGGAATCGACATAAATGTAACTTCATAGAGAAACAATTTCTACCTCCACCGTCAAGTTTCTGCTGCACAACTTGGAATCTGCATAAGGTACAGGTTTGCCAACAGCCCTGGGATAGAAATCCCAACTCAGGCATATCCTGATCCCTGCGTATGCATCTCCAGTCTTCATAATATTTTTATGGCAGTTCTCTGGGAATACACATTTAAAGTGAACCTTGCCTTATTTGTGTACTTAGCTAACAAATCTGTCATGGTTTAAGCTCAACCAGCAGCTCAGCTTCATGCAGCTTCACTCTCCTCATGCTGGGGGATACAGGAGAAATTGGAAGAGTAAAAGTGGAAAAACTCGTGTTGAGATAAATACAGTTTAACATGTAAAGCAAAAGCCATGCATGCAGGCAAAGCAAARTAAGGAATTCATTCAACACTTCTCATGGGGAGGCAGCTGTTCAGTCTTCCTCAAGACAGCAGGGCTCCATCACAAGTGACTTGGAAGGACAAACATCATCGCTCTCAACATCCACCCCTTCCTTCTTCCCAGTTTTATATGCAGAGAATGACGTGTGGTGTCAAGGTATCAACATGTGCATATGTCTTTAGTCAGTTTGGGTCAGCTTCTTGTGCCACCCCAGCCTCCTCAAAAGCAGCAGAAAAGGCCTYGATGCTGTGTCAGCACTGCTCAGCAACAGSTGAAACAAGTCTGTGTTATCAGCACTGCTCTCAGCACAAGTCTGAAGCACAGTCACATACCAGTTACAATGAAAAAAATTAACTCTATCCCAGCCAAAACCAGCACAAAGTCAAAGAAAGCAAGATTAATTCACTCCTACAAATAAAAATGCCTTTTTTACAAATAAAGAATAGAATGCAAACCTTCAGACTCCAGTGGTACAACACCTTATCTGACTGAACAAGGGGATTCAAACACTGGGCCTGAACAAACACAAAACCCAGTTCTCTAACTATGGCCTGAAACAGAGAAATGTTGCACAACTGGGATTAGCATTTTTCACATTGTATACATATATAAGATGTAGTACTGATGCTGTTTTCAGCTCAAACATCTGCACATCAAGATGTGCTATCTTCACTAACCACTCAACTCAGCAGAACTCGAATGTGATTTACAAAATTTCCTTTGCAAGTCTTACCGTCCCCAAGAATTGGACGGAAATCCTAGGCTACAGAACAAAGTATMAGGATTTCATTAGTGGTATAGTATTTARACCTTATTTCTTATCCATCCAAGAACTTGTTGGCTATAGTAGGAATAAGAATTAGATTACAGGTTCACAGATTTGGGATTATGGAGTCACAGAAGTAAACATCACAATAAGAGATGCATTATTGCCATTAACTAAGCATAATCAARTACACATTTACTCTAAGCTCCATTCCCAGCATTTAATGCACATGGCACAGAGAAGTGCACGAGATATTCTGTTCTGCTCATTCTCTCATTTTGAAATGCATTTTAATTGCTTAGCCCTATTCCTTCATCACATATCCACGGGGAATATAGGAATCACCATATCAGARCAGGCACTGTATTAACGCCTTCTCTTCTGGTGTTATGGACATCACTGATACAAGTTAAATGGCATTCATGGTATCAAAGCAGTTTCCAACTAAARGGTACCCTGCTCACCTCATTTTATACTTTCCAGAATTCATTTTATGAAAAGCCATAAACAGATGGCATCTTCATCACACCCACTGTTTTTTTCAAATCAAAAGAAACCAATGGAAAGGTATCACAGGGAACTTCAATGTTGTTCTAATCTTTCRGGGGATTCATGTCCCTGAACTGTCAAGAAAGAAGCCTTCACTGATGTTTTAGGTTTCTTTTTTTTTCCCCTATGAGAAAAGAGATGAAACATTATTACACTGCAAACAAATTATTTTTGGCCAGCCACAGGAGGAGGCAGGTAACTTCTTCATTAACCAATTTCCTTTATGTATTACAGGGAAAAACACTGCTGAAGTGCTGATGGGTTGCCAGAAGAGACTAACTCAGTACCTGTGGGATTTCCTGAGAAAGGGGTATGTGTCTCCATCTCATTTTTGGCAAATAAGGATCTCAGTTTTGCAACTCTTTATACCACTGTTATTGTCAACATTGATCTGAATACCCTGAAGTYTACAGTTACTGCACATATGTGTTGGAACCCTATTATGTATGCCATTTAAATATATGGAACAAAAAMCCCATACATTTGTAGGGACAACTGTTTTAACAGTCTTATTTCAACAACCTGATCCGTTGAATTAAAATTAAAAGCCTTTGCTATCCGACCTCCTAGTGTAAAAGAGAATGGTGAGGTGCACAGTAACTGCAAGCRTAAGACAACCACTGTTTTCCAGATGGAATTGAATGGGTCAGGTATAGAGAACTGGAGAAGCAAGATCTGTAACAGCTCTGTAAATCAGGATTTTTCTGAGGGACTGGTAAGACTGAAAGCATAAATATGGGATAACAGATAGGTATCTGTCTGCACAGAGAAATAATCACACATGTCTTAAAGCTGTCAGCTTCAGTGGCAAATGGTACTGCAAATGAAGACAAAAATATCTTCAAACATTTTCAGATATGCACTGATTATTAATTTATGTTGTTCATTTGAATAACATAACTTTTGAAGTTGACACTCACATAAACTAAATAATTATCTAGGTTAGACTAGAGATATGGGTCAGGGAACTTTATTGCAATATAAAATTTGTGCAATGTTCAAATTTAAACCTTCCTCCCTAACAAAACAAAAGATAAATCTTTTGAAGAGTTTCGGGTTTTTACTCTGAGACTGTTTCATAGGTAATAGTGAATTCTCATTTACAAAACATTGCTGACAATTAACTATTGACAAAAATCCAACATATTTTAACAAGATAGCTCAACAACACTTTATTATACCCTCCTGGGATTGTGTATTTTCAATTCCAAATGAATAGTTGACTCATTCCCCAGAGTTGCAGAGTCACACATTAGCTCAAGCCCTCTTTTTATTCTTATGCAGTTTTTCAATTTTGTAAATATCCATCATATATTTCTAGAAAACATTCAAAAAGTTAGGAACTAGTCAGAAATAATTAAGTTTTTACTTAATGCTAAATAARTTAAAATATATTAGCTGATAAGGAAGAACAAAGAGAAGAGAATTTWAAAAAATCATTAGTATTTAAAAATCATGGATATCTTCATACTTCAAGCTTAATTATATCCACATTCACCAGTAGAAATATTAACGAGAACATATTTGACTATGCATATTGCAATAAGGCCATATCTAAGGACAAGGTTTTGCTRTTTAAAATGGGATGTGAATGAATTTGGATATCTCAGACTTAAGAGCTCCTGACATGGCTACAGTTTTGCTTCTGTCAACAGCTACAAATTTTTTCAGTGCTCAGAGCTGCTGCTTACACTCAACCTAACCTGAATGCAAAACACCTATGAGAGCATTAGGGTTTTCAGTTAGCTTCRAAGTTGCAAAACCTACCTCATACTTTCAGATCAAGCTTGACATATGAAGCCAACAAAACTATGACTACCCTTTAAAATTACATAATCCATGACTGGGATGTTTGTGGAGCATCTTCTACGGCACAGCATTAGGATCACTCTCCCAGATGTGTAGGATCCAATTTCTCTGACAAAGAACATTCAATCTCACCTCTACTGGAAAGTCTTCAGCAACCATACTGGTCAGGGTCTGCTGTCTTTACATCATTATTCTGACAATACCATCTCCCCTTCCTTACCACAGCTRTTTCTCTTAGGATTTTTTCTTCAAGATAAAAGTTGATCTGTCTTGGATAAGGTCAAGAATTCGTAACCTTGGGGTTGAGTGGATCTTGGTAAACTTCAATTGAAAAATCAGGCCTCCGTTTCTAGCTCTTCTCTGAACTGTTTGTTCACTGGCAGGAAAGGGACTTCATCAAGGGCACATAACTCWGAGGATGGAGTTATGGACTGCACTGTGAAAATGCTGCCTGCCATCCCACTGAAATACAGACCTAGACTACAGAGAAATAACTAGAGTTTAGAYTATCATTGTTAGGTAAGACAAGTATCACTTCAAGCAATTAACAAACTTACCCAGAAATCTGAAGAATGAAGTCTTGGACTTTCTATGCCTACTCCTATGAACTTTTCTGATTTTAATGTAAGCAGTCATGTATTGTGTACAAAGCTTCTACTGAGAGATCCAGTTACCATATTCAGGMCCAGGTATCTAAAGTTTAGACAGACAACAGTTTACTGGACCATTTAATACAAGACCCTTAAGATAGCAGTATTTCCCACAGCAGGTTCACAACTGCCATTGCAGTTTTCCTGGGTACCATCAATGTGGGATGTTCTTTAAGGTTGCAGCAGTGATTTCTGCAGTGATGAGGCACAAGTAAATGTGCAAGTCAAGTTCTGGCTGTGCAGCAACTCTGTTCTTCAGGCAGTTCTGCTTCTCTCATCACTGGACACATTCAGTTTCACAAATGTAGAAGGAGAACCAGCTGCAGCACTTCAGACTCATTTCATACWGCTGTTGAATACTGAGCTAAGACAGTAGGCACAACTATTTTTTCCAGCTCCTTTGTTGCAATATATTCTTTCACTTTGCCTCAGTTTTCTAGTAGGTTTGGGGTTTGTTTTTTTTTTGTAGCCATATCAGCTACATGATCTAGCTGTGCTAGATCTACAGCATGATCTAGCTATGCTTTCTGCTAGAATTATTGACTGACTTGAGCAAACAAAACCTGCTGATTTGGCCTAAATGTCATTCCTGGTGACATATCAGCTCCATTCCCTGTATTTTGAATACCTTTCATCTTACTTTATATTGCTTAAGATTCAAAGCAGATGAATTCATTAGGAATGTAATCTTTAACTACATTTAAAATGTATTTAGCCRTTGTCCTTATTATTTTATTAATTTGATAGGCTTATTTCCTTGTCAAGTATGAATTTTAAAACAAAGCTGCTGTCTTGACACCACTTCTCTACATTATTGGAAAGTTAATGTTGTATTTTAATAGGATTATTTTATATCAGCAATTCCATTTAGTTGCTTTACTTTGCTGGGCATCTGTCCAAGATCCCAGATAACTAATCTCTAAAAAGTGACCTACATACTTAACCACTGTCCTGTTCATAAGCGACACTAATTGACTCATATTTTCTGTTTGATCTATACACATTTTCTCTTGTGCCATTGCATAAATCCTTGTACATTAGTAAATTCTTTTGTAAATGAAGGTTTTTCCAAGAATAATTCTGACGGATAAGATTGCCCCATACCCTACTCAAAATTTGAGCTTATGTGGACACTGTTAATCATGTTTTCCTTTGTCCTAAATATAAACATATAGACTATACATATAGTCTTTCTGCAGTGCATAATAAATCCATGAAAGCACTAGGTTTATTTGCTTAGACTTTCAGCAGAGGTATGCATCAGAATCAGATTTTTTACATAATCTGCTGCAAACTGTTTCTTTCAAATTCTTTAGACTGGCTGTACAGTTGAAATTTTGTAYTTTCAAAACCTTTGCAGGGGGCATGTGATGAAATGTTTTGGACAGATTTAAAGTTTGTTATGAAACATCAGAGTGCAGCTTTGATAATTTTATTATGGGGGTGCCCTCTTCTCGCTTGAAGGAAGCTTTTCCTACCTTCAAGTTTGAGTATATGCCTTTATTTTACCTTGGTACACTTGAAAAAGCTCTTGGACGTCTCTATAGCTATTCCCTTGGTGGGAAGTGTGCATGAAAAAGAATAACAAGTTCTCTTGCCACCTGCCAGTCAGGTGGAAGCTGATTGTCTTGCCAGAGAAAAATTTCAACTTGAACTCCTTTACCTAGAGGCAGCTAGGCTCTGCTACAATAGCCATCACTCTGAGAAAAAAAACTTCAAAAAACAAACTAAAAGGAGCTGATAAAAATGATGCTTCCAGAAATATGAGTAACTTGAATAAGTTCTCTCATACCCGGTTTTGGGCAAATGAGCAGCAGAAAGCAGAGGTTATGCTGGCAGTTATTTACAAAGGAGATCTGGTACAACTGTGTCTCTAGAGATGGCTCCTGACTTGAGGCCTGCAGATATTGCTGTGCCTATTTGCACAAGTTGTTTCTGTTTTCCCCTCATACATTTCCAAGTCACACAGTGAGACCTCTGCTGYTCATAAAAGCACTCAGGACAGGGTTATGACAGCAAATCCATTTCTGATCCTTAGGAAGCTAATGGCAAATGGGGGAGACCAAAGAAGACGTAAGGATTTCCAGGGCTAAAATACTGGTTCAAGAAATGTAGCATTTATTTTCTTTCATTCTMGAAAGTGGGATGGTGGTGGTGTGTGGGTGAACTGGAAACAGGACTTTGTGAAACCAACTGATCTACTGAAACAGCAAGAGCTGTTAGATGTTGTTCAAGCATTATGTTTGCCACCTCAGGAATGCTCTAGTCTGGGGAAGAGATATAGAATCAGATCTAACACTGGCCAAAACAGCTACACTGAAAACAGCTGGGACASCAAACCAGTTTTATAGGCTTTGCAGTGATATACTACAGTGAAAGAAGGTGCTGACCCTCTTCAGACTGCCTGTGTTGCAACACWAACTTAACCATGACCAAGTTAATATTTTGGACTGGAAATAAAATTTACATAGCATTAGTAACTGGTTTCATTGTCAAATTATATAAATATTTAAATTAACCTCTTAAAAAACAACAATTCCAAAACCACATATATTTTCTTTTTTCATAGAATACACCTATAAACTTACCATATAAAATCCGTTTGTTGTTCTAGATTGACATCACATCTCATGTATTTGGCTAATACTCTTGAAAGAGCAAAAAACATTCTGTTAAGGTGCTCAGTTCACCCACTTCTCAGGTGCTGTGAAAAAACAAACATAGGAACTATCCACATGGTCACTTGCAGATGTGTCTGTGGGTGACAGAAAACTATACAGTGATAGCTGTAATGCAGAACTGTGCAATTTATCAGAAAAGTGAAATCTATCTAGCCTGAAGAATTATTTTCAKCATGACTGTGCCTTTATTTTTMCTGCCCTCTGCATTCCCCCTTTTTACCTTCCCCTTCCARAATGATATTTTCATATGCCAGGATTAAAACTGCATTATTTCATTTTGTCTTCGCACCATTTTTTCAAAAGATACTTAGGTCTTTTTATTGTATTTAATTTTTCTGACCTATAACTAACAAGTGCTGTGTTTCAATAGCAGTAGTTGTAATAGCATTTAGATACAATTTATTAATAATAATAATAATGATGATAATGATAATTAAATCATTCTCATTTGGTTTTTCATTAAATGGAACTATTGGTCAGAAAGACTATAAATTGAAAAACTGTCAAAATATGGTTTTTCTTCCTCTTGACAGGTTATAAAACTTTAAATTACTTATTTATAACTATTAACACAGGAACAGCAGGAAAAATGAGCTTGCGTCCCCAAGAGCCAYAGAACACCCCACCCCTCCATATCTCCCCCATGGGACACGAAAAATTCCCTACTTCTGAAACATCCTTTGGCTGCCGTATTAGTTTGAAAGTGAAGTGCAGACCTTTATACTCCACAAGGTGTCACTCTAAAACAGCTGGAAAAAAATCGTGCCTTGTTTTGCTTCGAACTTTACCCAAAAGGTCAGAAATGACCAGCATTTCAAATTTAAGACCCAATTACCAGATTCTACTCAGAGCTACTACAATGCAACAGTATAGCCAGTAGGYATTTTATTCTGTAAACAGTGTTTTTCAAAACCAGTCTATTTTTAACTCATTTGCCTAGCTGAAATGTGGGGTGGGGTGAGGAGGGCGGGGACATAAAGTATACCAGTAACTGTTTCAACTTCGGGGAGCACCCAGCAAGTATTTTATCAGGATACATTGCACAGTTTTTTACTAACTACCACTGCCTTGGTGAAGAGAYAGAAAACAACATCAGACCAAAGAGCTTAGGTCTGAAAGGTATTTAAGCTTTTTAATAAAATACATTTTGTCTATAGAGACACTGCCCTTTCAAACAATATGGTATAATCTACAGAAATTTGAACATCTTCCAAAAATACAAACAATTGTCAGCACAAAACCTCACTTTCTACGATTCACGAGCAATCATTGAATTAATTCTCTGGAATCTGTAGGAGAGAATTTCCAGTACATTGTCTCGAGACTGAAAAAACTTACATTCCATCTTTTCCTTTAGTGAGTCCATGCTTTCATTGCTAACTACCTATTTTCATGAACTTTTGAGAAATCTTTGACACATCTACGAACTTTTAATTGCTGTTGACCACCAGATTCAAAGCATAYTAGAAGAAATCTGATATAAACATGAGGAACTGTCATTTCACAGGAAACAATTTCAAGAAAACAAAAATTACCAATAAAAAAGAATAAAGAACGTATGGAACAGGTCTGTTAGCATGAGGGAGGGAGGGACCTATAGGTGACAATTTACACAAGATACAACAAAAGAAAGTGGAACCAATTTTGAGATGCTAACACTTTTCATCGTGTGCTCAACACTGCAGAGCTCTGAACCCTGCACAGACCAACGGGGTTCTTGCACAAAAAATACAACAATTTTTTAAAAACAGTCCCACATGCAAACTTAACCATACCTGCTTATTTGTGTCACACTCTCTATCAGCACTGCTTTCAAACAATTTGTTCAGTCTACCCTACCTTTTCTTGTTTCTCTGTGGCTGTATTTCATGTTAGGACCATTTCTAGCAGACAAACTTCAGAAAATTAGATCAGACCTCAAATGAGAGAAAAAGATCTCAACAGATTTGGGCTGCTCACTTGTATTACGAAAGCTGCAGCTCCAGGCCCATGTCTGGATCTTTGAACCAGCCAACAACTTCACTGGTCAAAATGCAAGGGTGTCAAGGATTTAAGCATTTTCTTGTTTGCATGCCAGCTGACAAAATTCAGAAAGCTTTTAGTTCACTAGAACAATAGGTTCTTGGAGAATCCAGTTCTTCAAAATCAACTTCATCAAGCAAAAGACCTCAGTACGTATTAAACTTAAAAATGTGTTAGCAGTTCTCTCACTTCTGTAAGAATTAAGAAAGCTAGAAATTGTTGATAAATACTTTGTGAGAAATAAAATACTTTGTGAGAAATAAAATACTTCGTGAGGAAAAAAAACCTTTAAGAGGACTATTTTAGAAAAAACAAAGCCTGTGGTCCAGACTGGGCTTAAAAAGCTCTGCAGCAGCTCATACCTGGTATGAGAATAACCACACTGGGAAGGGGCAGAGGAGAGGATAATGAAAATGAGAATATTAAAAGCCTCATTCACGGATGTTTGGAAATCATGTTTTTGAAGCCAAAACAAAACCAGTGACTTGGCTAGATAACCAGGTTTCTGAATTGTGACATTTTTACAACCATGATTCCATTCACAAGATGTATTAATCACACCCAATTCCACTGGCACAGGCTATTAAAGGAGAGGAAAAAGCTCAGCAGTTACGATAACAAAGACACTTCCTTCACTGTTTTTTCCATTCAAATCCCACAGAATACAATGCAGCTATTATTTCTTTAGTTTACATGCAGCACTCAACTCTCACACTACTCTCTCTTCCTCTCAGACTTCGTGCATATTCACAGCTTGTGTTGAAACAAACTAGTTGCAAGAAGGAAGTTCTAACTCAGAATCAGAAAAAAAGAGAAACCTGAGAAAATATACTCAAGATTCATTAGACACAGAATAAATTGATTTTTGCTATCTGCCATTTCCACTTGGCATGAGAGACTATCAAATTGCTTTAGCATTTACCTAAATAATTTTCCTCAGTTATTAAATTAGGCAAACAGTAGAACASTTTTGCTGGAATAATGAGATCACTGTTATTCCTCATCCAGAAGAGCCTCATATTGCCTTCGAAAAAAAAAAATCTTCAACAAAACTAGATTCCCCTCCCCACATGACAACATTTCATAYAGAAAGGCTGACAACCAAAAGACAGTTACTTCTGTCAGCTGCTTAACAGCTCAGCACTCATTGCAGTCTTGCCATGCACACACCCACACACACACTAAACAGCAAGGAGATGAAACTAAAAAACCTGTGGGCAAAATGAGTCAATCCAAACTAGAAGCTGAAGTGATAACTTCGTTTTCTTTGAAGTGATAACTTCATTCAGAGAAAGATCACCCCGAATTTAGCTATTACAGTGATGTCTGCAGGTACCAGTACAGATCAGCAATTATGTTCRATAAGAAGAAAGGAAAACCAAGCAGGAGTCAACTTGCACTCCTCAGGACTGTATCAGTGTAGCCAAAAAATAATCTGCAATTATTCTTGCAAAAAATAATCTGTAATTATTCTTGCAAAAAGCAAAATCTAAGGGAACAACAATCAAAAAGTCCTCCCAAATACTCACACAATATACTTATTTTAATCTCTTTTTTCACTGGCCAAAACAGCTGAGACTGTTTTAGAGAGTCAAAGAGAGATCTGTCTGGATAGTCTATAGAGATTTCTCTTTGCACATCTGCTTAAGAAGGAAACAGCTGTGACTCAAAGCTGTACCTTAAGAGGAAGCTGACTATTACATTCCTCATCGCCCACAACTCAAGGAAGCTGAAGACATTTTACAAGAGAGTATTTTACCTAAGCTACATGAAAATCTATTTTGAAAAAAAAAAATTAAAAATCTATGCAGTCCTCAGTACACTCTTCCTTAGAGGCAAATCCTCTAGATAAAGGAATTTGCATTTGTGTGGCTTCAGCAAGAAAGGAGTTTCGTACCATAGAAATGCAGCTTTCTAACAGAAAGGAAAAAAACCCCACAATTATTTTGGCCTTTTTTTCTGATAAGGAAAAAACAAAATTAGGGGCTCTGACAAATCAAAGCTTGGTAGTGCTCAAATTCTCTTCTAATAAACTGAGATTAACTTGATGTTCCTGTATTAGGAATACTACCGTGTTGAAAAGGTCTTTTCTTGCACCTCATCAATTATTCTGCCTCAGTGTGTGCTCACTGCCCAGAAAGCCAAGTGCATCCTGGGCTGCATCCAAAGATGGATGGCAGCAGGTGAGGGAGAGGATTCTGCCCCTCTATTCTGCTCTGGTAAAAACCCACTTGCAATGCTGCTTCCAGCTCTGGGGCCCCCAGCACAGGATAGCATGTCAGAGCAGGTATGGTGGAGAGCCACAAACATAAYCACAGGGCAGGAGCACCTTTCCTACTAAAACAGGCTGAGACGGTTGGGCTTGTTCATCCTGGAGAATAGAAAGTTCCAGGGAGACCTCATTGCAGCCTATCAGTACTTACAGGAGGCTTATATGAAAGAAGGAGAGAACTTCTTACACAGACAATGACAMAACAAGGGGCAATGGATATAAAGCGAAAGAGCCATTCATTAAATTCACATCAGATACTAGGAGTAAGTTATTAACTCAGAGGTTAGCGCTCAGCAAGCTGCTCAGTGAAGTTGTGGCTGCCCCATCTCTGGAAGTGTTCAAGGCCAGGTTGGATGGAGCTCTAAGCAACATGATTTAGTAGTGAGTGCATCCCCTGCCCATGGCACGGGCGTTTGGAACTAGATGATCTTTGAGGTTCGTCCCAACCCAAACCATTCTATGATTCCATTACTGAAGAAAAKACTGTAAACTACACAGATGTGGAATATTCCTCCTATCAAATTTGCAACTACAGTTAGTACCAGACAGATGTGAAGATAAAGGGGACTTTTTAGTGGAGAGATATCTACCACACACACCCAAGTTACTACTTSAGTTTCCAAATCCCTTGCGAGTCAGGAGCAATGCCTACCTGTAACAGAATAGACTTCAGTGAYAGTCAGAACAAACAACTTAGTTGTGCACTACAGAGGCTGCAACATGGACCTGCAGATTGCATTCATCCTGTCCAACCTGAACAGAACCTTTGAATTCTGATGACCTTAGCGCTTCAGACGTACTTTCACAGTGAAGAAGGTATTTCAAAGTTTACTTTACTTTTGTTCCAGACCTGCAGCAGAGCCTTAGAGGCCAGAAGGCATCTTGTTTCCTCCTTAAATCAACTGATGTGGCTGCAGGAAATGAGAGAGAATACCTCTTCTTACAAATGGTCTCACTTAGGTACCTAGTGGGATTTCCAAGAGATTCAAGAAAATTATACTGTGTATTTCAAGTAATTTGGGAAAAAAGAAAAAAATACATACATAAACCAACCCATCCCAAGAGGGTCAGAGTGAAGAGGGTTAAATGCAAATTCAGTTTTAACTGAATTAAGAAGTCTCAATGACTTCAGTATGATTCCATCCCTCCTCCCCTTCCACAAACACAYACACTCCCATCAGTAAAGCCAGTTAAGTAGTAACCAAGGCCTTTCTTCCTACCACATCAGTAAGGCAATGGTGCTATTAGTTCCAGCAAAGCTCCCAAATACTCGGCTCATACACTGGACTGGCCAAACAATTAGATCACTCCTCTATTAAAGAAATACCCAGAAGCAACTTTGCATATGCACAACTTTTTTTTCAAAGCACAATGGAAAGTTGGCACATACTGCATTTATGAGAGCTGTAATCTGGTTTAAACATGGGTTTATTTTTAAAATCTTCAGGTCTCATCTATAGGCTACTCCAGACCCCAGTGAATCAGCAAATAGTTACTGTTTATTGGAAAGCTTCCTTTTTAGGACACCTTGACCACCACTCAGTAGTTTGCTGAAATTGTGAAAAGAACTGCACCATGAATCTTCACTATAGGCAACTGTCCACAGGTGTACAGGATCTAGAATGTGAAGTATTCAGGATGAAAATTTAAATCTTGATATACAGACCTCCAATAAATCAAATATTCTGCAGACTACAGAAAATATAGGTAAATAGCCATATAACAGCTTCTTACAGGTATTTACAATATACTTAGCATCAGTCATGAGCTTAGGTGTGCTTTTTTCCTTTTGTCTTCTTTCAGATACTCATGGATTGTAAAGCATCTCAACCAGGCTTTTAAAGGAAATCAGACACTACACAGGTTAAACAACATGGTTCTATTAAAAACTATCTTTAACCATGGCACTCAGTGACAGCAATACAATACTTTTATCCACAAAGCAACTAATATAAAAATATGCCATAAAATCATCTGTAGACTAGTATGCTAGTACATACATATAATCATAACATTCTTTTATAAACTCTTTCCTGAGATACCTTGGGTTGTTTGATTTTCTTSTATTACTGGATGCATTATCTTTATGATTCATCTAAAACAATTGCAAAATATTTTGAATGTGCAGGACACTCAGTAACATGTAAAAAGTAGTATGTAAATATATGGCAAAGAAACAGCTCATAGAAATTATGCGCTTTTTTACTTTGTTGTATTTTTTAACATTTGGCTCCTTGGGAGACAGAAGGATGGAGCATGAAAAACCTGAAATTAGAGCTATGAAATGACAAAAAGCAGGAAAGCATTCAGGAATGTAAGGAATTGGAATATATTATAAATGACACAAAGAGAAAGCCATAATTATGTTGGCTATGTATTGTCTTACAAAGCAACTGGACATATCTTAGTTCACAGTATAATAAATATTTTTACTAATCTGTTTTGGAAGAGCAAATGTCTTTTAGGGTTTCAAGCTCCTGTATAAGTTTCTTGTTCTGAACTTCTAGCACTGCAACACGACTCTCCAGACATTTTATGTATTCTTTCTTCCGACGCCGACATTCTTTAGCAGCTTCCCTGCAAAAAGCAGAAGTAAAAAGTGCAAACAAAAAAGCCATTTGCATGCCATTAGAAAGCTCAGCAGAGTATGGAGACTATGACAGAATTCCAAATTTTGGAATATCTCCCAGATCAGTCTGAAAACACTAAGCAAAACTGGGTTCCACAAGGGCCTCAAGTGTCTCTTTCTCAAGTTCATATGGCAATCTGTAGAATTGCTTCCTCTCATGCCTTGATTAAAGTTCATAATAAAGGAGGTCCAAATGAAAGACAGTTATTCTGCTTTATGACAATAAAGATCTTTGAGGGCCTTGAGTTCCTCAATGAGAGTCTTGTTTTGGTTTTCAAGCACAGCCACACGATTTTCAAGACATTTGACATATTCTTTCTTCTTTCTGCGACATTCTCTGGCAGCTTCCCTGGAACCAATACAAGGCAAATGACTACAGGAACAGCCACAATATGGCAAAGACTGGATAAAAGCAATTACCTGCAATCCCTGCGGTTCCACAATAACAACAACCACCAACACCAACTGCTGGATTGCACAAACAGAACATCGGATAACAGCCAAAAGCACTAACATAGTTAAAATATAATCCAAAACAATTAGAAGTTTAAATGCATTCAGCATCACCAAATACAACAATGGAACCAAGACACAGAACAACTGAGAAAAACAGAGAGTAAATGATAATGTATTGACTTGAATTGTACTAAATATGAGCATGAAAAGCAGCATTTCTTCTCCCAGTCACATTCTAGTTTGTGTGTTTATCAGAAGCATTGTCTTCTGCCATCAAAATCTTAAAACCAGACCCAGAGAATTTACCTTCAGAAAACACAAACATAACACTGCTCTCTTCAGATAAAGAAACTGGATGCCAATCTTATATTAAGATAAAAACTTACAGCATGTTGTAACCGTGTACAGTACAATTTAAATCCAAACAAACACCATTTATTAGCATTTTAGAACTGGCTGCCGGAACACATTTCAGCCACAAGAGTCTGTGGTTTTTGTTGCTGGCAAATGACAGTCGGAAGCCATTCACGTAGTTCTGCTCACAAGTCTGTTATATTGGAGTTAATCACTTCGGGTAGTGTTTTCAGACACRTGTGACTAAACTAGCACTAAGTTCCAGAAGAAATATTAGAAGTACTGGGAGTCCTCCTTTACCACCTCGGAACATGATAAACTGTCAAATTGTGAGAGGCTAACATTCCAGCAAGTTATGAGCTATAGCATAGGCATTAGTTTTAAAACYGAAGAGAAGAAACAAAAAGGAGGCACAACAATGCGGTGATCCTCATGAGTAATTTAAAATAAAGGACAGGCATGAGAGCAAAGCAATACCATTAATTCAATCATAAGAACATGTGGTTAATCAGTGTATTAGAGATCTGCAGAGCAGACTATTTCTACTATTAATCTGCCAATGACAGAGGTGGCTACACAATTAAAAAAGATAGACTCTTCTAAGAATAGCAAGAAGAACGCACAGTGAAAGACTGACATTTACAACATTCAGTCAARTACACGACAACTAATTTAAAAATATACAGCCATTTCACACAGTACGCCTCACAAAATGATAGGGGCACTGCAAAGTACCTCATCCCAGTAGACAAGTATTTAGGAAAGTCTATAATTATCATTCCATCTTATAGYAAGTCCTCTTCACAGCATCATTAATGGAGAGCTGCTAATGAGATCCTCAGATATTGTCCTAACCAATTCTTTGCTGGGATGTTTTAAAGGTAAAAAGCCCCTACTGGTCATTTTACTGTCGATAGTGGGAGAGAATGAGAATTAAAATTCAATAAAAGGTGTAGATCATCACAAAAATTATCTGATACTGAGTTCTGAATTACTAATATTTTCAACCTAAAAATCCATCAGCAAAAGGTCAACTTTAACCCTCCAGAATTAACAACCAATACTCTGTGCGAGAAGGACAAGGGATGACTGACAAAGAATTTCCTGCATTCTTTCCATTAATTACAGGCAGTGTTCATAACCTTAAGAAGAAAACTTCATTGTAATGTTCTGGAGGGGTTCTCTGCAACAYTGACTATGAATTATTACATAGTCTTACCTATTTTTCAAAAGTCTCAGCTCTCTCTTGCGTGTTGCCTCTTCTGCCATTTGCTGAGGGCTATGCAAAGTCCCTGGTGAGGCTGCCATAACCACTCCCTGAGGTAAGGTAGTAGTGGGAGTTCGAATCTGGTAAGCTGGCATGTCTCCAGTGGCAGCTGTATAAAAGAAACATATTTTAAACTTTGTAGGACAAGAGAAGAATCCGTAAGTTTTCTCTCGGAAAATAATACATTTCTGTAATGTTCTGTAATCCTGAATAAAGTTATTCAGGATCCCAGATATGCAAATTATTTCGCAGGTCTGTAATGGCACAACTACATTTTTCATCCTAATAGCTTTTATTTTCACACTGTAAAATATCTGAATTGCTCTGGCCCCACTAGCCAGCCACACTGAAAGCTTCCACATGGCTCTCTTCTGACAATGGATAGGGAAAGCTTCTTTGAGAGACAGTTCAAGCATTCACACTTCCTGTTTGCACAATCACACAAAAAGAGGGTCCTGCTGTTGCAGTCACCGTGCTTCTCCCTGTTCTTCCTGCACAGGATTCAATTTCCTTGAAAAGCCAACTTTCTCCTTTCTTGTGATAGCAACAGTACYAGCTTCACAACCTCTCCTTCTCTTAACAGCAGTATGGCACCCCTTGGATAACCAGTGAGCGCTGCTGTTGCTACCATGAAAAGAAACAGACACGTACTCAGGATGTACAGGCATTTGTTCCCTGAGCAAGAGGACCACACATAGGATGCTGCAGCACCAGCAAGCGAGAGGAGGCAGTGGCGGCTGCACAGGAAGGGGTGTAGCTGCACACTAAATCAGAGGGCAAAAGTTCAGGTTCAGCTCCTGAACTTAGCAGTTTTTTGTGCWCTCCCCAAGCTAAATGTCAATCTGACGTGACTTGAAACCAACACCTTTCTGACAGTCTCACGTCATTTCTTTGTTTCGGATGTACTTGTCCCTACATGATGTACCTCAACTTAAAAACGCTGGGGAAGTCCTAAGCACTTGTGTCTTGTCTGACAGAAAACAAAAGCAAACAGAGTACACATTCCTCTTTAAATTCTAGGCAAGTATTTACCAATTCCTTTCCATAAATATTTTACATAATAGTAGRAAAATCTTCTAATTTTGTCATTTTAAAGTAACTGAATAAGCTATGTTTCAGAGGCTACTATGTTACATTTAGTTTATATTTTAATTCTTTAAGACATTATTCAAATAATGGAAAAACATGTCACAGTTTAACCCCAGCCTGCAACTATCACTACACAGCCACTTGTTCACTCCACCCACATGCCTCCCCAGTAGGACGGGGTAAAAAAACTTACAGGATGAGATGGGAACAGTTTGCTAATGGAAATAAAACAAAATAATAAATGTAAAAAATAACGTAAAGAAAGATACATAAAACCAAGAAAAACAACTGATGCAAGTTAAAAGCAATTGCTCACCACTCAGCAACTGATGTCCAGCCTGTTCCTAAGCAGCAGTCTCCAGGCCAGCTTTCCCTACAGTTTATATGCTGAGYGTGGTGCCCAATGCTATGGAATATCCATTTGACTAGCTAGGGTCAGCTGTCCTGGCTGTGGTCCCATTCCTTGCAGCTTCATGTGCACCTCCAGCCTACTCACTGCCAGAGGATGAGAAGTTGGAAAGTCCTTGACTGAGTGGAACTACTGCTGAGCAACAACTAAACCATCAGTGTGCTGTCAACATTTCTCTCATCCTAAATCCAAACTACAGCACTCTATCAGCTAATACAAAGAAAACATATTCTATCCCAGCTGAAACTAGGACAACTTGGAAAAATAAAATGTAGACAAAAACATCTTGGGGAAGCTGACAGGCAGAGCAGTTAAGACACATCACTCAACTACAGGGGGAAAAAAAATTAAAACTTAATGAAAATACACTATTATTCTTACTATATTAATGCAGGTACTTCACTAACTAAAAACAAAAAAGTCGACCGAGTTGTGTTTAGACCACAATTMCACAGCCATGTTCTGAAATCATTACCCCGCTGAAACCCTTTCCACCTCCCCCGTCTCAGTCCTGCGGGTAAAAGTGTTAGTGGAATTACAAGATGAACTGGACCAGTGAACTGACCTGGATAATCCCCCGGGGATGTGGGAGGGAGGGATGGAGAAATCAGCCCAGAACAGCCCTGTGAGCCTGACAGGCAGCTGCCATGAGCACAGGGCTTGGTCATCTTGTACATCTACAGGAGAATTGCTTAACCCTTTAAGTTGTCCACAGTTCTTAGCAGTCCCAAGTCACGTCAATGGAATGATACTTCAGCTCACTATTTATAAAAATGAAATTTTAGCAACTCTACAGGCTCACGTTTATGCTGGCCACATTACATACATCTTACAGACTCTATGGCAAGAACGACCTTTTTCTATCTCATCACCAGGTATTAAAAATGTTATCATAGCTTGCCTTAGCTACAATGAATCAGAAATCCTAGCAAACCATTTCGTAGAACAAGTCATGGCAAAGGCTCCATAACCCCTATCACCTCAGTGTGGAAAGACCAATTGCTTTCTTGTCTGTGTTTGATTTACACTGTGACGGCAGCAAACAGGACTTAACTTCAGCTGTTGTGAAGAGGACTCAGTGTGATCATGTACCTGCAGCAAGACTTAACAAAAGCCAGTCCCTATCTCAGTGGGATCAGCAAACACCACTGGTAAKTACTTCAGTCTGAGCAGGTCTCAGTACTGGCAGTCTCTGCCTAACAGTTGTCTCACTCATAAACCTGCCAGCACGGATAACACATATCAATAACCATTCTGGTGGTACAGACCTTGCAAACCCAGCCACCACTGTTTGTAYGCAAGAAAAAAGCATAGCATAGCATAGCATAGACAAAGTGTCTTTTAGCAGTGCGCTAATATGTTTTATGACATATCATTGCAAAATATATTTTAAACACTGAAAAATGTATTGGATATTATCTCAAGAAGTTACAGTGCTACTGATTTCCCCAGAAAAAGGCCTTTGGAAAGGAGGAATAGGCTTTAAACAGAGTGGGATAAACTTTATTTTTTTCAAGGTTATTTTAAGTCTAGTTATGTATCTATATTATAGTGAAGCATACCTTCCATTTCAGCATCTGAGACAAAAGTCACACACACTTCATCCAGACCGACAAACTTCTGTGGCCGTTTCTAATGACACTTCACAAAGGTTTAATGTAATTCCTAAGGTACCAGAGTTGAACTGAGACTGTTAACAAAGCAACAAACCTGGAGTTGGTGCATTTCCTTAACACATTGCCCCAGGTAACTTTTTTTTAAACTCCTTAAAATGCAAGGGAGTAAAARGTCACTGAAAATCTGAATCTTTCACCTGACACTTACAAAAAGAAAATTATTAACAGGAAGCCAAAAACAAGTAGTAGTGAAAAAAAAAAACAAACTGCATTTAAAAAAAAAAAGCAACCACCTCTTGGAAGAAGCAACTTGCTGAACACTAGAGAGCATCCCTRCACTCGAGTCCTTTCTGTGACTATYCAGGAGAAAAAAACGCCTGATGTATTTGGATGCCTATTCTCCCCCTCTGTGAATCATTATGGTGGGACTTGRTTATGAAAGGGTTTTTAACTTCACCACCAAACTGGCTACACAAGGTGTGAATCATTATCCCTTTGAGCATTAAAAACATCGACTTGGAGAAGATACTTATCTCGGAATTAATGAAACAAGGTGGCCAGCAGTGAGCAGCAGCACGTAGGAGCCGGCAGGGAAGCAGTTAATGTTACCGAGCTGCCGGAGGCAATTGACGAGGCAGAAAGGAACTGACTAAATCGCAGCATGACTTGGAGCTGACGTCAATGTGTATCTTGTTTGGAGTTTAACTTTTCCAGTTCCCTACTGCAACACGATTCCAGGAAATCTAATGACGTCAGCCTTTTGAACTCAATTAGCTGAGGAACAGACCATTTTAACAGTGGAGGAGAAAACAAGCAGGCGTTACAATACTTCAATTATTGCCCTCAAATTTGTTTCCATTCCGTGTTTTTTTTTTAAATAATGGAAGCACAGGGTTGATTTACACTGCTGAAACATTTCTTTACTGCTAGGCTTAGGCCCTTAGCTATCAAATTCGTAGTGCTTATTGCTCAATAAATAAAGCAGTTGTCATTTTTACAAAACAAAAAGCATTTATAAATATAGTAACATATATGACCAACACCACAATAAAGAAAAATGCAAAAGAAGAGTGATGGATTTCTTTCAGCAAAATCCTGTATCAAATAACAAAGATTAGTTATCTGAATCAATCTGTGCAAGAACTCACACACTAACACTGATTTTTTTTTTGTTTTTTCCCCTAACCAAAACTGCTAAAATTGCCCTGARATCTGAACACTAAGTAGATAGAAATGGAAGCTATCTGTAAGACTTTGAAGAGATGAAAGAGTTACAGCAACAGGTTCAAAATAAAATGTCATAAATACTAACTAAACACTGCACAGACATATAAAATTTTCATGTCAAAGGCTAACAAAATTTTTACCTGTTTCATCTCCTGTTACAGCCATGATCAACTTCTGCACACACGATTCTGCTGTTCCTCTAGCAGAGCTCAGCATGAACTGTTCCAAACTACCAAGCATGTGCAGGATTACAAGCAGAGCACTGACATCACAATGACCTCACTTGCTTACCACTGTCATTAATATGCTCCATCACTGGAACAGCTCACTGAAACTGCAGCCCAAAGAATTCCTTTTCCAGTAAACCTGCTTTTTTTTTTCCTCTTCATATTGCTATAATCCTAGCTTTGTTCTTTTTCCCTGAATTATTCATAAAGCTACAGAAAGCACTCACCACAAAGCAGGCTGTTAACAAAGACCTGAAAATTCACAGCACCACTGWCAGAAATTAAAACATAGCTCTAGCATTCATGAATGAATCCAAATGATAAAGTCATGATTGGACAGAAAATAAGGAAATTTTAAACAGACATGAAGTTGTTTTCATTGGAACAGTTCCACTAAACGGCAGAGAACTCTGTTGGACAGACATGCAAGGCAGGAAAGCTTAATAAGCTGTAACAAATAGCTAAATGAAAGGCTAGAGCTCCTCGCTTTGCAGGGAAACACACAACCCACTCATTTAATTTCACTTACAAGCTTCAGAARTTATTAAGGAACACTCCAACAAAGTAAGTCAGCCTAATGCTAGAGATTTCAGATGCTGTAACAGTCAGAACAGTAATTCTGGGTAAGGGATACTTCTTCCCCCTTCCCTCCTTTTTCAAAATATATCCAAGAGATTTTGTTGACTTAGTTTTAAAATATATTTTTTTTTAAAAACCAACTCAGCTCTAAGAGAGTTACTCCTTATTTACATAAATTTAAAAGAAATCTACTTCAGACCAAGACTCCAAGCACTGGTCTGTATGTAGGGCACAGCAAACTTGTAAGGTCTTTGTAATAAAAGAATTCAGATTGGTAATTCATCAACTGTGAAACTGTGCCGGATGGCAGCACTGGGAGCATCAATGCAAAAAAAAGGAGCATTCTGTAATTACAGGASTACTTCAGGATCATATGAACAGAAGATCAAAGCACACAAGAAATTCAAGCCMCAGATTTCAAATATCATTAACAACAAAATGAAAACACACATAGATCCAAACAGAATTATTTTTCAATAAAATTTTTCTACACTCATTTTCACTAATAGTAAAACACTTCCTTCTTCAGCTAGCAAAAAAATCTTTAACTTTATAAGGTATTAGGAAACTGTCCAGACACTAACTGCCTCTCATTTTGCCTACAAATGTAAACTTGTAGCACATGCAATGTCACTCAATTGGATCAACACCTTTGGTATTTTTATCCCAATATTYTTCCCCACCACAGGTTATCAGAAAATACCAAGCACAGGACTTACRTGATCCTATCCATTATTAGATGAGATTCATCAACAAATACTTYAGAAAAAGATATCAATACATATGCTATCTGAAAGATTCGGAAACAGAATCTGAAACAGATCTTTTCTGTTTTCAGATACTTGTTACATTATTTTCTTCTTCTAAGATTAAGAAAAAAATTATATGCTGCTTGCCTAAAATCATTATAAAATATATGCAAATGATCAGAATGCTAAGCAGAATATTTTTTCCTATTATAATCTGTGCTATCAGAATATTAGGTGAACAGTCAACTACAAAGTGTACCTAAATGACAACTGTTCAGAAACTATATTCCTACATACTTTTCAGCATAGGCAAGACGACCTGTAGTAAGGACATTTCAGATACTTGTATGTTCAGCTAATTCCATTGTCTCCCTCCATCCTGATTAACTCACATTTACTGACTATATACAATTATATTACTGTAAACATCTTCAAATGCTTTCACACTATTTTTATACACCTCTMTTTTATTAAAGAGGTTTTCACAGATTTTCCAGTATCAATAGCATGTAGAATAAGTTGAAGCCTTTTCTATTCTCATCAGCTCCATGCTCACTTACTGTGTGCTTTGTACTTTTCCCTGTAYATGTTATGCAGCATTTTTCTTCTGYGTTAACAGCCATGAGGCTCACTAAAGCAYTGGACTTCGAACCAAAGGAACAGCCAATTCCAGGAAATAAACTTCTCTGAGCATGGACAGAGAACAAATCAATTTAGTTGAAAGTACCTAGATGCTTCTAGAAACATGATATAGAAGGTATTCAGTAACTGTCTCTGAATCCATTTTCAAAGTTTCCATCACAGGCAAGACACTTAATGGGCAATTCCATCTTGTTGAGCCCATTTGCTGACACTGAGTAACCCGGCCAGAGAACAGCTCTGTAATGGAGAGTCAGTCTGGTAAAGAAAGGTCAGTCAAACAAAATTCCCAAGGATTGAAATGCTGCCAGATAAAATCCTCAAATGCTGTRCCTCTTCACAGGGTTGGGAATTTTTAGGATGTAGCTGAGGAGTCATTTTTTTTTCTGCCCCTGACCCCAAAGCTCAGAAAAATCAAAGCAATACCTATAAAATACTATAGTCAACCTGGAGAGATGGAAAAGTCCTCTGATTTAAGGGATGAGTATGCACATGCATAGGGAACATGTTASACTCTTATTCAGAAAAACATGCAGTACCAGATTAGGAAACTGGCTTGGGGGACCGACAAATTCGGGTCTTAAGGCTTTGTTAAGAATGTATTCCTAATAACATTTAGAGAAGTTTTAACAATAGTCTCAGCACAATAAAAACTAAGATTTGGCTAAGGTTTTTTTTGATCTGATAGTTTTAAAATTTCCTTGAAATGCTTCTGAAAAGTCTTGGGACAACAATATATTTCAGCATTTATGTGATGACTCTCATCCACTCCATGAATACATATCTAAATCCTTCCTAGCTCTTCTCATGGCTTATTTCAGATAGTTGTTTTGGTTTAAGAAAGTATTCATAGAGTCCTCCCTCCATACTCCTCTGTGTCAGTAAAATAATGCTTTTTAAAAATTCTGTATATCCTCCATAGCCATTAATCTAGTGTCACCATAGAGAWATATCTCTCCCATTTTCAAAGGTTTTCATCACAATACCCAAATCCCCTGATACAGACAAGAATCCAAAACACCTTTGGTTCTCCAACACCCTCACCAAAAGGCTGGGAACAGTGGAAGGAAAAAATAAAAATCCTGCATAAACTACAGTGAGGCTYGAGAATTCACTATTGACTTTTCAATTCATATGTGCATTTTGTTGCACCTTCAAAGCACTCTTCTAGCTTCAGTAAAAGGATCTGCTTTCTTGTAGCTGCAASAGCCRTAAGTTGCAAGGAAATTCTGCCTTAAACATATCCCAAAACCTTCACARTTTGTGTTTTATTAACATTAAATGCTGAATAAACCAAATTAGTTTCATCTGTTAAATAAGGTGCACCTTCAGCATCTCACTTCCATCTGTAAGAGCACCTTTATTCCAATTAAACATACRTCTCAAAATCTGAAGAGAATCCAAAGCAGGAAGTGGTTTTATCCTGCTATTTCATCCTTTTTAACCAAAAGGAGTAGCTGTCTTACTGAGCAGAATCCCCTCCTAAGACTGACTGTCATCTTGCTATGCATGAGTATTTTCCTTAATAGTGCAATAATGTCAACACAAAATAAAAAAYGTTTTAAGAAAAATTGTTTAACATAAAAAAATATAGTAGACTAATAAAATATACCTTGAACAACAACTTGGCTTCCAGGAACAAAAAACTGTTGTGTGCCATCAGATGACTGTGCTGCATATTGCACAATGGTAGCGCCTGGCTGAGGAGCTCCTGAATTCGTCACAGTCTGAATAGTACCACCTTGAGATATGGTAACTAAACAGAAAAAAAAAGGAAAAAAATCAGTTAGGCAATAGAAAGATATAATATGTCAAAAAGCATGAAATTAACATTGCCTTTTAGGACTCCTGGTCCTCTCCTTGCCCAAAGATCAATGGGACTACAAAACGTAGGTAATTTGAAYACTGATTTCCACAAAGCCTGTTGATTTAGTACATAGGATGTGTATAACAGATAAAAAGCAGGGTTCAACACATTTTATCTCTATGTTTCCAGAAACATTAACTCTACTAAAACAGTTTAAATATGAAAAAATAGTAGCTCCTAGCCATATAAAATAGTGCTATTTTAAATACTAATGTGTAAGTTATTTTTTTTTAAATTAAAATAAAAGCTGTTTATTGACTCCTACAAAACCAAAACCAAAACATCAAGACAAAGGAAGAGAAAATTGACAAAATCCTTTCCTTAGTGTGAGAAAAAGTTTAGCACAATGTTTATCCAAGCTGTACACAGTTCTAAAGAGCCCAAAATATAAAAAGAGAAACAGAACAAAGTGGGGTTCTTCCCTCCATGTAATCAACAATACGAAAAATGMAAATATACTTTCCCCATTAAAAAATCATATTGCATTCCTTGCCATAATCAAATATTTGGAAAAAAWTGCAATTCCCTAGTGACATTATTAATTGCATATTCCTTTCAGAATKAGCATTGCCTTTCTTAAACACATAAATATCATAGAATCATAGAATAGCTTGAGTCAGAAAGGACCTTCAAGATCATCTAGTTTTAACTCCCCTGCCATGGGCAGAGACACTTTCCATTAGATCARGCTGCTCAGAGCCTCCCCATCCAACCTGGCCYTGAACACTTCCTGGGATTGGGCATCCACAGCTTCTCTCAGCAACCTGTTCCAGCGCAGCACCATCCTCAAAGTGAAGATTCCATCGTAATCTCTAAACTAACTCTATCCTGTTYGTTTGAAGCCATTGCCCSTCATCCCATCACYATGTTCCCTGATAAACACTCTCTCCCCATCTTTTCTGTGGGTCCCCTTTAAGTACTGGAAGGCTACTGCAAAGTCTCCCTAGGGTCTTCTTTTCTCCAGGCTAATCAATCTCAAACCTGTCAACCTGTCTTTATGGGGAGGCCTCCAGCCCCTGATRATCTCCATGGCCCTCCTCTGGATCCATTCAAGCAGGTCCATGTCTGGCTTGTGCTGGAAACTCAGAGCTGGATGCAGCACTCCAGGTGGGGTCTCACCAGAGCAGAGGGGCAGAACACTCCCTTGACCTGCTGCCCACAGTGCTTTGGATAAAGCCCAGGATCTCGTTGGCTTTCTGGGCTCCAAGCACACATTGCCAGGTCCTATTCAGTGTTTCATCCAACAGCACATGCATGTCCTTGGCCACAAAGTCACTCTCAATCACTCACTGCCCAGCCTGCATCCACATTTAGGATTGCCACAATCCACACACAGGATCCTGCACTTGGCCTTATCATGACGTTTGCATTGGGTCCGCCTGTCTACTGTGCCAAAGTCCCTTTGGATGGGATCCCTTCTCCCTGTTGAGCTTTGAGTATCAACTGCTTCATTTAGCCTGGTGAGATCTGCAAACTTCCTGAARGTGTATTCAACACCACCTTCCATGTCTCCAACCAACAAAGATACTAAATAATACTGGTCCCAAAACCAGTCCCACTGAAGGAACCAGTCATCACTGGTCAGCGCCTGAACATTAAGCTGTTGACTGGAGCTCTTTGAGCCAATTCCTTATCCACCAAGTGATTCACCAGCCAAATCCACATCTCCTGTGTTAATTAAAAAAAYTCTGAAACTTTTTGCTGAGAACACAACTCCCAAGGAGAAATAAAATCCTTTCTCCCCCAAAAGATATTTAAACTACAAACATTGTGATTGTATTTAAAGTGATCTGAGATGCTACAAAAGTCAAATATAAAAAAAGATTCAGGTTTGCCAACTCTTCTGAATTTACTGTCAGATTACAGTATTTGATGCCACTCCTGAAGATTCAGATCTGCTTATCTCAATACAGGATTTGTTAGATACCTATGTGAATTTTAGACATTGCTGATCACAAATGTTCTGTTTGGACAAACAGTAGGTTATCTTGAAAGCTTAACTTCAGACATAAATACTTAAAAGATAGAAACTGTCAAATCCCAACAGCARAATTAGCTTCTTTTGGGGAAAATATGGAATTCCTCTCACGCTGAATTAAGTTCAAAGATCTGTCTGCAACACTGAAACAGGGTACAGCATGGACTTCCRGTCCTGCCCTTGGAATGAGGAATATGTAACACAGGAACTAGTTGGGTGCTGCACATAGGCTCCATAAGGCATTAAGGAGAAGGGGAAGAGTGTGGCAAGGTGCAGCGTGCAAGATGTTTCAGTCTGGCCTCCAAAGCAGAAAGTGCCCCATTTTGGGCCAGGACAAAAGAAAGAGCAGCAAGAAAAGTAAAGCACTGTATCCTCTACTCTTGGTAAGCTCCAGGRTAAGATTTTTCAACTCTATCTCCCAGAGAAGTTATAAAGAGCCAAATCCTGCCACTCAAGATTTAGCACAAAGAATGGTACATACAGAACCATAYCACATAAACCCCACCAGTTTGGCTTCCTAAGCAGTAAAACATCARCACAGATACAAAGCTCTTGCTCCCACAGTGAGCCTGGGTAAACAATTATGTCACAACTGTCCTGCATATATTCAGAACCCAATCCAGTACTTTATAAACAAGAGTGAAGTAAYTCCAGTAACTGCCTCCCTTACAGGACTGATTCCTGCCTTATTCCCAGAACAACACACTGCCCCATCCCCCCATTCTCTGTCCTGATGGCAACCACTGCACACACTTTGCTGTGCTGGAGCTCTACTGAAAAYTTGGCCTTTTATGATGAGTACAGGACTTTTGGGGACAGTCCCTGTAGCTGAATGTCATGCAGGCAGATGGATGCAAGAGGCATCGTCTCCTCTAGCTCTTAGTGAAGACAATACTAATACCAATAATCTCAATTACTATACTAATCTCCGAGTATGATCAGCAGCTCTAACCCAGAAAAAAAAMCCCAAATCTTTTTCCCTTCCAAAACTGGAAATGGAACTAAACTTAGTCTTTCCCAAAAGATTTTTTAATTCTTCAATTGTTAAAAATCTGTTCTAACACAGCAAGCAACCCAAACAGATGGCAAAAGAACTATTAATTTTCATTCCTCCGGCATCTTTTCATGCAGATCATCATAATATGCTTAAATTGGCAGGGGGGCGGGGAGGTTGATCACACACTCCAACTGAAYGAACAACTCTTGCACATTAGACCACCACCACAGGTGAGGAACTAATAACTTTTTTCATTATTAAATAACCAACATGACAGAACGACAGCCAACAGAGTGGGTGTGTAGTCAGATGAGGCTACAAGGCTCCTACACAAGACAGCAAAACTACCCATTTCCCTGACAGAAAGATCACACATATGTTGATGGAGGTAGCTGGCAAAAACATTTTATCTGGTCATGTCAGTCTGTCTGCTTCCATAAGCCAAAGCCAAGAAGCCCCGAGGAAAAAGATACTTGGAAACCATRGCAACATTCCATTTTGACTGGTAAAAAGTAAGTAGAGAACAGCCATCACTGCTGCTAATAGAAAAAAAATACATTTGTTTTCCAGAAAAATTTACTTATCAAGCTCTTCCAAAAATAGTCATCCCAGACATCCACACATAAACACACAGTCAAAATGATCTCTTCAACTGARCTGCCTTTCTTTTACAGGAATAGAGAGAACAATAGAAGAAAAAAGGAACTAGAAAATGTAGTAACATAATATCTCTTTTAAACCAGAGCACAGTACAGATGGCCACAGCGACTCTGCAAGACCAGTTCCTCATTGCCACAGGCACTGCACAAGCTTAATGCATAAACTGCCGGGTGCCTGCACAAGAGAACCCGTACAGCCAGTGCTGGCCAGGGAGAGAGGAGTCCTCAGGCACAATAATGATAGGCAAAAGTACAGAGCTATTGACAGGAAATGTAAAAATGAAGGAGGTACATGCAGTGACCCTCTGCATCATATCCAGTCKAAAATCAACACTGGAGCTGCTGCATTCCCACACAGCATTCCTGGTTTTAGCTAGCAGCAGTTCCTGAGGATCACAGGCAACCAACARGATGCCTCAGAAATGCTTCAGGTCTGTGCTTCATACATGTGAAGACTAGGGGTCAACAGCCAAGTTCTCTTTACTAAATTCCAGATTAAGACCYTCTTTATTAGAAGGAAATGACCATCCTTGCTACCACCCAGTACCACTTTTACCTAATCAGAATTAAAATACACAGACTTTGCTAAAGMAGAAATATTTTAACTTACAGAGATAAACTTAGGAAAAAAAAAACAAATTAATAAACTAATATTTTGGACAAGAAAAACTACTTCCAAGAAGCAAAAGCTCTAAAACAATGTTTTTAAGCCAAAACCAAGAGAGYACATGAAGGCTGACATTGCATCTTTAAGCAATGCCCCATTATGATGAGAAACTTAATTATCCAGCATATGTTTTAGGCTACGACTGTAATTTACTCCAAGAAAAAGCAGCAAAGAGCAAAAATTCTCTCCTAAGAATCACCTCCTGTAAGACACTGAAGCCAAAGTACAACCATGGCTTCCCAGAGGAAACAACAATTAAGAAACCTAAAATCTAAATTTCTTAGAAATCCTGCAGGTTTGCAGGCTCACTTACGTAAATGTACAGACATTACAGCACTTCTTTTTAAGCCTTGAAATGGCAAATATATATATTCTTAATTAAAACTAAGTAAAATCAAAAGAACAATTCAAAAATTGAAGGRAAATATTTAGTTTTTCTTAGACTACAAGAATACAGGAATACATGCCAGATTCAGTACTGGATAAATATAACTTAGGATGATGGACATCACACACCAAACAATTTTTTATGTCTATAGCTTACAGAAAGAGTAAGAAAAGAAGCCTAGGGGCACAAGCAAAATGACTTTCRATGCTGAAATAATAGATACTACAGGCAAATTCTGTCTTCTCACAGTTAATAATTAGTTTAGTTGCATAAATTAAAAATAACTAAAGAATTGTAAGCATGAGTAGAATACAACTAGAGAGCCATTCTAGCCTCTTCTATATGCCACTGCAATGTTTTAATAGACTTCCTCTGTTTCTTCATTTCAGGAAAAAAACTCTACCACATATCTTATGCAATCTACCTGTCATTATACCAAAGGAAAGATGTCTGCACTTTAGTGTGCCTACTTATGAAAAGATATGAAAAAAACCCTACAAAGTGTAGGAGTGAAGCTTTATCAAATACCTAATTTCAAAAAAAGTTATTAAAAAGTTATCCCTTAGATGATATCTGATCATGTCCAAAGAAGTCATAGAGTGCAAGTTATGCAGCGATTCTACCATAAACACATGCATAAAAATAATCCAAAAGCAAATCTATAAAACAGAATCCTGAATGTAAGTTTTAATTTGCATTTGGATGAAATATCGACTGTTGGAACCACGATTTAGGTTAATTCTGCAGCAAAAGTGTAGATACTTAAAAACTGGAGACAAAAAGACATAGTTCTTTAAAGAAAGAAAACTGGAAATTAACAAGTAATTTCATTTTCCAAACTTACATTTCACAAAAACTCTACTTGCCATTTCATATAATGAATAGCATTAATACATRGCAAATCACAAGAATTTGAAACTGCAATGATTTGTATCATTAAACATTCACATAAGAAGTGTCAACATTATTCATTTTAGCAGAGCCTCACCTCCAAATTTTAATGCATAGAAGCTCTAGAAGAACTAAATATAGCAGCCAACAAATACTACAAGAGATTASAAGTCTATAATGCCCATGTTAGAAAAAATTAATAATAATTACTTAGAAATACAGAATCTCTTCTTCTTCATCAAAACACAACATCCCTATTGCATTATGTAACTCCTAGAAACAAAGTTGTGCTATGTATGCTGTGCATCATCACATAGTACATTTGCAAACATACGGTATTGCCCCGTGTTAGTATGATAGAGGCTGGTTGGCATGGCCATTGCAGAAATACCAGAAGGCGTTCCTTCATCTTCTGACTTCTCTTCTTCTTCAATCTTCGCTACTGCAGGAGCATCTGATGAGAGTTCATTCAGAATTTTTCTAAAAAAAGAATGTAAGTAATTATATGTACTTAAAAATCCATACCCACAAGAAAATCAGATAACTGACTTTTTATCAGTTTTGCTGTAATAAGTAAGTTGCTGGTTTAAAACCAGCAAAACCAAAATTAAAAGTCCTTACCGGTATGAAGGCCTTCTTGAAAGTATTTCCCTACGCTTTTGAGAATCAATTATCACTTCTGATTGTGCAGCTTCATCTGCAATCGATGCTACCTGTAATAGCAAAGTTCCTGAAATTCATAACTTCATTAAAAAAAAAAAAGCAGCAGAGTAAATTAGTTTTTTTAATTCCTTCCATGTTTGCATATGGGAAGTCTGTTGACTCATTTATCACTAATCATATGATTTTGGACTTCTTTTTCCAAAGTAAGTCACTAATTATAAGGTTAGTTAGACACAGCCACTTAGATAGACAGCATCTTCCATTTGAAAAAGAAAAAAGTCAAARTAATCCAGGTTACTTTTTTTATGAATGACACTTAGAAAAAGTACTGAAAACAGATTTCTTTAAGTAAAAAAATATTATACAATTTAATGAGCTCTTAAAGTGAGGTCAAACATCTAAAATACAGAATACTGCACAAATGTGCCTTAAGTAATAGTATACAATATAAAAGTCTCTTACACCACACCAAAGCTATTTAGAACATAACTTTATTTAAATATACACATTTATTACACTTACTAATACATTCATAAATACAAAGAGATTCCTTAGTAATGCTGTATAAGTTTTGGAAATGCCTCACAAGCCCACAGTGTCTCATTTTCTCCAACCTTTAGTATTAGTATTTTCATATATTCTTCTCTTAAAATTACCCAAGACARCATTAAGGCCTAGGACTGAATTACACTCTTGACCAGTAACTATCTTACCACACAGAACTGAAAGTTCATAAATGAACAAGGAAAACACATAATTTTCTTGGAATCTTTTAGCTACTCAGACCTATTGCTGTATAAAGATTTCCAAATTGAAACAGTGTGAAAACCTTTTCACATCAAGACAGACCAGACTGTAGTTTCAGACTAAGCATCTTGTTAAATATACACTGAAGAAAAAAGATGTAAGTGACTAGAAGGCTTCAAGTGTTTGACCTGGCTGCAGTGGAAGCTCTAGGAAGACAAGGAAGAGCTCTAGAATTAATGCATCTGCCAGTCATCAGTGTTCAGTACCAGAAACAAAATCTTCCTGACCTCAATAGAAAATTACTGTCTGGAAAGTTCTGGAAGTTTATAGACCTGGGTCACTTCAACTCAAACCTGTAGAACTACACCCAGAAGGAACTACAGGTTATTGCAGAACAAAATTGTCTCTTCACTTGTTAATTTTATTACATAGAATTACAGAATTCCAATACCCAATTTTGCTGGGTAATATGCAGCRAGCATCATTAGAATTCTGTCTGCCAGCTTGGTGAGAGGTACTTCTGCATGTGTACAGATGTACAGCTCCAAACCAGACATCAGAGCTGACTGCAGGGACAGAGGTYCTTCAGGAAGTCTGTATTCTTCCTTCTGCAGGATGGACCAATACTGAGCACCAGAGAGAGATCCTGAAAGACATTTCCCTCCCAATGTGCCTTCAGCAATCTGCTCATGGATCGACCCTCAAGCCTCTGGCATAATCCTTCAAAAGTAAGACAGTATGCACAGCCAAGAGCCTGGGCAGCCTAATTCAAAACAGATTTTTCATTCTGCTGGGGAGCGAGGGGTAATAAATAATCTATTTTTCTAGGCACAAATAGCCTAAAAMCAAGACTTTAGTTGCCTTTAAACCTTCAGAATCCCCTAACAGCTACCAATAGCCCCCTGGTTCATGAAGAAGGCTAAAGAAATTGGGAACAGTCATACTTTTGGAAAAAGGTAAGGAAATCAGAAGATGATTTAAGAATTTTAATGTATGTGTTACTTTTGCACGGGCTGATTTTTGGTAGCAAAGGGGTCATAGAGGTGGCTTCTGTGAGGAGCTTCTGGAAGCTTCCACCATGTCCAGAAGAGCCTGTCCCTGATGGCTCTGAGAACGGACAGTCCACTGACCAAGCCTGGGCCAATTAGAGATGGTGGCAACACCTCTGTGATAACATATTTAAGAAAAAATCRAAACAAAGGTTGGGGGCACAGTTTCAATTCCAGCCAGAAAAGAGGAGGAGGTGAGATTATGCGAGAGAAACAACATGGAGACACAAAGGCCAGTGAAGAAGAAGGGGGAGGAGGTGCTTCAGGCACCAGAGCCAGGATTCCTCTGCAGCCCGTAGTGATCACCAYAGAGAAGCAGGTTGTYCCCCTGCAGCCCATGGGGTCCATGGGGGATGCAGAGATCCACCCACAGCCCGTGGGGGAGGTGCCCACACCAGAGCAGGTGGATGCCTGGAGGGGGCTGTGGTCCTGTAGGAGAGCYGGTGGAGAGAGAGACCTTGGTCCCAGGCTGGAGCAGCCTGGCCTTGAYGGACTGCACCCCATGRACGAGTGAYCCACACCACAGCAGTTTGGGAGGACTGTCTGCCCATGGGAAGGATTCACACTGAACCAGTTTTCGGAGGGCTGCTGCTCGTGAGATTGTAACCAAGCTGGAGAAGATCACAGAGAACTGTTCCCCGTGSAAGGGATCCCACAGTGTAGCAGGGGAAGGACTTCACCCCCTGAGCAGCAAGGAAARACCTTGGTGATGAACTGACCAAAAACCACACCCTCTCCCTGCATTGTCAGTGGGCAGGAGGGAGAGGTTGGGGGAAAAAAAGCTGCTTTTAAGGGCTTATTTTACTTCTCATTATCCCATTCTGATTTTGTTGGTAATAAATTCACCTTCTATCTTTAAGTTGAGCCTGTTAAGTTTTGCTCTTGGAGTGTTTTCTCCCAGTCCTTATCTCAACTCTTGAACCCTTCAGTAAATTTTCTCTCCTCTGCCCAGCAGGGGAGGGTGAGTGATCGCTTTTGTAGGTGCCTGGAGTTTGGCCAATGTCAAACCATGACAATGTGGAAGAGGACATTTTCTGCAAGAAATTTCAAAAGCTTTAATTTTCATCATAACAAAGAGAGAAATGAACACTCCATAATGCTAACAAACAGAAACCATTGTAATATTTTCCTGGACTTCGTTGAGATTTTTACTTTACCTAATTTGACTTTATCTGCACTTGAACAAATTTAACTTCAAACTCATGTTAGTTATTCCAAGACCTGATACACTACAGGTGGGAGCAAGCAGTAAGTCAAATAACAATCTGAACTTTAAACCTTCCTACAAATAAAACAGCATATAACAAAACAATAAGGATACATAGATAAACATATTTTCCATATAAAAAGCAACTGCATTATGAGAAAAACTTCTGAACACTTTCCAGTTGAACACGGCAGATGTTTGAGGGAGAGGTCATGCAAGCTTCAATATCAACCTTCAGCACACTTCTTTTTTCCTTTTCTAAACTAACATAATTTCTCAAGTTTCTCACTGTCTGGTAGAGAGAAGGTAGCAAGTCAAAGCCAAATGATATGAAGGAAATGCCAGGTGGCAGGATAAAATACCAAAGACAATCACAGAAGGACTGAACACCCTCTGTAATGGAGTCTTTTACAGCATCTTCAAGCCCTTCTTATCCAGATAAAACCAAAGCAAAAACCTGGAATTAACTAATAAGTATTAATTGGGAAAAAACTTTCCTGTTTCTAGCCCTTTGGAAAAGGGAGGATAGCCAGAGTTCACTCAATACAACASCTGACTTCCACTCCCCTAAGGTGACACAGCAGCAGCTGGCAAGAGATTCTTGAGAAATTTCTCTGAGATGTGAAAAAAAGTCCTCCATCTTGTATATATGTCCCGACTACACTGACTTAAGGAAGAGCAGTGACAGAAACTGGGAATGACTAATGTGCATTTTGAATRAAGATTACTCAGGAAAATTACAGTTAAAAAGAATTCCAATTTTAAAAAATATTTTCTTTGAATACTCTGTTCTGACTTTAAGTTTGATCAAGTATTGACATCTACTGCACCTCTTTTAACAGTGACCAAGGATTTCAAAACCTTGAGGTCCCATCCTTTACACCTACTGCTCAAAAATAAAATATTCATTATCTGATTAAGGTTTTGTTTTCTCTAATATAAATCATACTTATATATTCTTTTTATTTATTATACTTGAAAGCCTCTAACATTAAAGATGGCTTCTCAAGAAGACCAACAACACAAAGCTTTTCCTTAACATGTTGCAATGGCCACAAGTAAAACCCTTCCCACGTAACAGGTGTAGCACCCCTTTTARCCAGAAACATCAATTCTACCTGTAAAAAGCAATTCAGTTGACATTTTCAAAACAGATTTGAAWAAAACTAGAGCAGAGGCCTTCCTAGCTACAAGAAAAACACTAATGCAAGGTCAAGCAGTTTTCAAAACACTGCAAACTCATTCTCTCTTTCCTTTTTCACTATTTAAAAACTCTAAAAAGTCATTTTGCACTGATCCCTGTTTTCTAGTTCCAGCAACTTTAAACATGTGAACATTTACCACATAAATTTTTGTTTCAAGGCTGCCCATATTTTCACTATGTACCCACATGCACAAAAAAGCAATACCAGAAGCTCTAATAAGGTATGACGGGGGCTTAAAAAAAGGAACCACTTAATACTATATGCTTACACCTACTTCATCCAGGCCCTCTCTAATAATAAAATMGGAGATTCTTGAAAATTTATGAGTTCATAGTCTCATTAGAAACAATATGTTCAYCGAATTTAACAAAACGGAAAAACTGCAGGATACACTGAAGTAAGGCCATATTATGACACAGGTTTGCTGTTGCGTAAGTTCAGACACAAGTTCCAAGACAATTTCTTATAAGATAAACAGGAAGCATTAAGGAATTGCTACACAATGCCTGTAGAGCTGCTGCTGGTTGGATGTCTGCCATCTTTCCCCCCACTGTTTCCTGTGCCATATGAGTAAATCTTRCAGYACTGGTTGGAATGAAGAGAAACTGAAGATGGGTTGGGAAAAGAGTTACGAGGTACCAAATATTCATGAAAATGTAACAATAAAAAAGCTAACCTGAACAGCTTGCATGTGTGGTGACTGAATGACTGAGGACTGTGTGGCTTGAATGACACCCTGGACATGAACAGTTTGACCAGAAGGCAACTGCACTAGAGTTACAGCTGGAGATCCTCTTCCAGCACTGGAAGCAGCTACAGAAACCTGCAAAAATTACAATCATCATGTTTAAGTAAGATGTSTTAAGACTTCAGCAAATGCTTTTAGAAGTGATACTAAAACAATTGATTTTGTTGTTACATCTAAAATAGCTTAGATGTATATAATTATCACACACAAAAATAAACTACTTTTAATAGTAAAAGTATGGCATGTACCTTTCCAAATGATATGGAAAGTTTCAAACCATACTTTAGAAAACTGCAATTCTTTCTTTTTCTTTTTTTCCCTCCAGAGACTTCATGTTTTCTTTTCAATCAAAAAAAACAACCCAACCCTAGGCCATCACGCACCAAATCTGTTGCTAGCACAAAGGTTAGAAAGAACCTCAAGAAACAAAACAAAACCCATACATATTTACTGGAGTGGAATGTTTTTGCAACAACATAAAGGGCAGAAGGTTCTTAGGAAAAAAAAAAAACCCTCTAGAACTGCTTTAGTTCTGCTTTGCTTGTTAGGTAAGAAGTTATGCTTTTCAGATGGATGTCTCAAGAGACCTGAGAATTCTTCAYATAGCAAAAAATCACCCTGATAAATAAAGCCATACAAGGATTTGCAAACTGATTTAGTTTAACGGATTCTTGTTATATATATAATTATATATAYCAAGAAAAAGAGAGTTGGAGTGCATCAGTGCTTCAAAACAACAACAAAAATAAAGAACAGCTGTATCTTCTTTAAGCCTAGCCTAGTTGCAGAACAGCTTTCCCCAGCCTGTGGCTCTCAACCCTCAATGCTGAGGACAAAGGGGTTAAGTAACAGTTTAACACCTATGGGGTAAGAAACAGTTCAATATTTCTGCTGTCACAGAAASTATTAACAGAAACAAATATTGATGCAAAGGGAAAACACAATGATTGATCACAAGTTGTGTGATGAAACATCTCCAAACTCAGAAAAGGAAGACAAACATGAACTATATAATAAAAAGAAATACTGTGTTTTTCAACTAAACTGCACTGAAAAGTCTTATTTCTATATGCTGCACATTCAACAATAAACTCAGACTCATATATAAAATTCTGGTACTATTCCCTCCCTAGCTTTGTTCTCAGCTCCACAGGTATCTGGTATGAGCAATAAACATAAAATRAGATGACAGTGAGAAGAAAAACATGAAGAATGCTGAATATTAAAAAAAATAAAATTAAAGAAACTTTTGTGGTTTTTTCTACATTTACACTGAAGTAGTTTTTTAATTCCAAATATGAAAGTTTTAATTCCTGATCCATAAGCTATTGCTTATCTAGGAAATAATCCCTTCATGAAGCAAGTGAAAAAATTTAACTACTATTAAGATGCACTACTATCAAAAAGACCTGATGTTGGTTCAAATTATGTTGAAGAAACAATGTTTCTAGGAAACAAAGACAGGATCTTGTCAACATTCACCATGCAATTGTTCAATGTTAKAGGAAAATGAACAGCTTTTCAGAAAATAGAACAATTGAGGGCATTTCTAACCCTGAAATGGGTTCCTTAAATCATCCCTTAAATGGCATGAAATGGCAACGGGGAAATAGGACATATAAACCTTCTTCCCAAACTATTCCAACAAATATTAATGTTACAAGAAATTTATCAGAAAYAGATATTTGAGATTAAGCTCTAGAAAATCTCAAAGATCTGAAGGACATGATCTTTTGTGGCAAAGCTGACATCCTAAACCCAAGCTTCAAGGAGAGAGCACAGAGCAGTCTAAATGTTTACAAAGCATGCTAAGTTTTAAAACATTATAAAGACAACTTCACCAAACCTTTCCATTTACTGCTGTCTTTGTGAGAATTGCAATTTTATACAATAGTTGGTGGGTCAGAAAGAACCTTCTAAGTACAGCGGACATAAAACAGAACAAGGCAAACAGTTTCAAAAGTTTCTTTTTGGTACACAATAGGTCAGTCACACACAATCAGGAAATAATCCAGTACCCAAGATTAAGAAAAAACTAGATTAATTTTAAAGCTCCTTATTCAGCATAACCAAATAARAAAAAAAAAGAAAACCTCACTCAGCTAATACTCCTTTGGACTAAAGTTTACAGTAYAACAGGAGAAATCTTTTTGTTCCCTTAATTCAGACAAGAGATTAAATAAAGGGGGGCTAAGTGTTAAGGGAAGAGGAGATGGTAGTACTACAAACTTTTCAAGCTTCACATTCTGCATGACTTCCATAAATACTAGAAATTATAATTAGAATTTTGATTCAGTTTTCCCTTTGCAGTTACCAAKCTGAATATTCCTGTGTTAACTGAAATACTTGGATATTTTGATGCTATCATGCATAAATGCTGACTGAAACAGAGTCAGCAAAAAAAAATTTCTTTCTGACATCAGTGATGAGCAATGCTACCTTTATCGTCATTACTTCAAGGGCTATCTGGCATGGAAAACAATCCACAGAAGGAACTGAAAACAATCCACAGGAGCAACTCAGGAACACAGAGGGTGAGAGGAGGCTTAACACATTCTATGGGTTCTATGCTCCTAGGCATGCAAGTCACRTCCAAYAGTTTGAACAAATATCAACCATGCAGTCCATAACAGCAGAATGGTCCTGTATTTCAGGTATTTGGAAATGTAAGTGCTCCCTCTTCTACAAYGGGAGAGAAAAGCAACCAGCAAGAAAAATCATGTACTACCTTCATACTGAGGCACACGCTCTTGCAGAGAAAGARGCTACCCATCATTTATCTAACTAGAAGATATATGGTCCATCTGAACAGTTATCCTGGGGATCCTGTGAATGCCASATATTCTTTCCCTGCTAAGTATTAGAGAGGCTACATTCACATTCAAGCCCTCATACCTTCAACACTGCCAAATGACACAGTACATGGGCCTATCTGATTTCTGCCCCTGCTGTAGAATCTAAATATTACAAGGACTCTAGAAGTGAAAAGTAATTCTGGAAAAGTCAAGGCAAATCCACACTTGATTCACCTAACAAAAGAACAAAGGACTTGCCACACTCAGGCACTGAACAGCCTCTACAAGGAAAAGCTGGAGACAAAWGTTTTGGTCAATTCCAAAGCTAATGCCAAAATAGAAGCACCTGCTTTTAAGAAAAATAAGGTTAGGCTGATTCCAGCTTGGTGACAGCATACACTTTGAGGAAGCACAAAATGGTGACAAAGCTCCACATTTATAATCCTCTAACATCAACTTTGCAAAATGGCCAGGACYTGCATTTGGCTGGCTGGTTTTAGAGCCATACTTAAAACAACCTAGAAAACTCCCAAAGGWCTCAATCTGTGGGGCGCAAGATTTAACACAGTTTGATGTCAAAAGACCACAAAGATAAGCCTCCTGAAGTGCTAAACTTGAGCAATGCCAGTTTGCAATGGCTACGCACTCCAGGCTCTGAAAATCTCCCTCAAAATCTCCGTGTGCTCTCTGACAGCAGTTCTCACATTGTAAATCTTGACATGCGTCTAATTCAGGGACAGCATCAAGAGGTCAATGAATGGTATGGCATACAAGGACAGCAGACAGCTGTACTGATAGACAACATAACAAAGTTAACTAAAAGTGAATAAAAGAGGAMCCCATCAAGACACAGGATTAAAGAAAAAAGAAAACACAACTGAAAGTACTTTTGTCAAATCTGTGAAAGGTTTAAGTACATTGATCTTACATTGTTATAGTCATATTTAGTGTAGCTGAGCACAGAGCAACACAGAATGCAGTATGGCTTCTAGAAATCCTGYAAAAGGAACATCTAATTTCTCTTTGAATACCACTATCTAACAGATCTAACTGTTCCAAGGTGTAAATTTGACTATCATCAACACTAATAGTCCAATAAAAATTAAMTTCCTTTTAAGTACAGCTCTATATATAACAATAGATGATCTGTGCATGTAAGACAACCCATGGAGCTCATCACAAAACAGGYTGATAAATTTTCCATCCCACACCTCTACTCCTCCCTCAATGGCAYCAAGCTTTTGAACAGATGTTCTGTACATTTTCAACAGCTTCTAAACACAACCACCAATAATTTTACAAATTAATGTTTTCTTAACTATTTATTCTGGTGGTTGGATCACAAAAACATTACTATGTCAATTCATTAACTGGCTGAAAGTGAGGGATGCAAGAAAAGTAATTACAAAYTCAATCTTATTCTATAATAGAACATTTTATTTTAAAAATAACTTTTTAATGGACACAAAGTTCATTTCAYCTTTGCTAGTTTCACATTTACTCATTTTTGCTTTAGTAGAAAAAGTCATTTTACTTTCAGCTGGAGAATATGGCAGTATCTATGACACAAGCTAAGAAAAAAAATGCAAACACTATTTTTTCTCCACTGATAATGTGTAATAGGTGCTTCACAGAGTTGGAGGTTATCCCATCACACCATAGTGCTTCAGCCCACATATTCTTAATGCCTCCTCTCTATTCCAACAGGGGAGACATCAKAAATGCTTCAGCACAAATCAATCTCTGCCCTCAAGAGATTATCTTACGGAGTACCTGGTCCATCATTTAAAACTAAATGGCAGGCATTTCTTTAAAAAGACTGAACTACAGAGGAGAGAAAAATAAAGGGGATGTGTATGTCTGTGTGTTCCCCCACAAAAAAARTGCTCACCTCCTATGTAGGTGTATCCCTCAGCATTTTGCTAGTCACTCCCTAGCCAAAGTCACAATTCAACTAAAAACCTAGCACATTAAAAACCATTACATTCCATCTGGACATAAAAACTCCACCTTTTTTACTGAAAGAGTAGTTGCCTGCTGGCACAGATGCCCAGAGAGGTACTAGAGACTCCATCCTTGGAGATATTTATAACCCAGGTAAACAGAGTTCTGGCTGACCCTGCTTGCACAGGCAGGTCAGACTAGATAATCTCAAAAGGTCCCTTYCAAGAGCAACCCTTCTACAATTAAATCTTTGGTAATACACAGAAAACCACAAATTAAAAGGTAGTATACTAAAATTTTTTACTTCACTGAACAAAACCAAGGTTGAACAGATATTTTGCCAGAAAACACACAAACACCCCCCTCCCCGCCAAGATACCTGAAAAGGAGCCTTCAGCTTCAGTGACCAGGCATTTTAGCTCTCGGTAAGAATCAAGTCACTCTTTTCTCTTATTTCTGCACCTTTGCAACAAAATTAGTAGGAGGGATGACTGGAGGTTGACTCAAGATAAGTTTCAGCCAATTTTAGTGGTCRTCTTTTCTTAACTACACTCCTCCACAGGCCAAAGAGGGAGAAGGGATCTCTGACCCTCTGTAACAGTCAAAATACACAGGCACTGGACCAGCAAAACAGCCATTAACTCCTCACAAACATGAATTTACCATCTGGACCACCACAAAAATCAGTCAGATGTCCCACACATGGGCCTGCAGCAGGCTTTAACCCCTCAACACCGAGCCCCAGCTCTCCATGACAAAGCGCCTCACCTTCCAAGCCAGCCAAGTGGGAATACAGGCTAAGAAAATSCTATTCATCTTAAGCCAAAGGAGCSTCTCAACAARGTCTGTCAGGGATGTGTTCTGTCCRGGCTGTTTTACCACAACAAGTGCTGTGGCAGTGCAGCCTGAGGGCACCGAGGGGTGTGCGGGCTGCAGGCCCCGGAGCCAGAGGCTGAGGAGAGGGACAAAGGCCTGGAGCCCTGGCAGCCCCGGAGCCCTCAGAGTGGAACAACAGCACCAACCCCGCTGGTCYGGGCACACCAGGGGAGGGATGTCAGCTCCAGCTACCTGCACCGAGCAGCTCTCACAGGTCCAGCACAGCTCTCTAAGCAGTCTGACCACAAAAAGGGAGTCCAGATGCCATCTCTGGACTGTTACCCTCAGCCTTCAGAGGTACATGTTTTGGGTTTTTGCTAATTGAATGAGATTCATCAGTATTTCAGAGTTATTAACTGAAAGGGACTAGACCCATACCCAGTACAGCTGAACCTTCACACCTACTAGTCAAGCAGACAAACACAAGAAGTGTTTGTGTGAGTGCAAAAGCTCTCCTACATCATTAGTGACAGCCTTGTCTTTGGATCAACATTAAAAATCCCAGGTGACAGAATTCACTGATATCTTCTCCAAAGACTATTGCACAAGCCAATAGATTTTACACATCAATCATCCTATGAAGTTAGAACAGAAAATTTGAACAGAACTACAAAAGAAAAAATGAGGAGATAACATCAACAGAGCAAACCAAATAAAATTCTTAAAGAAAAGGAAAAAAACTAAACAAAYAATATTCCCAACGCTGCATGTATCAAAACCAACAAAAAAGTTGCTAAGTATTTTGCAGTCTACTTTGTATCTGAAGATCTGTCAAAAAGAGCAGCTGCTTACAGTTTTAAAAATACTTCTGTAATTTAAATCAAGTATCTAACACACCAAATCCATGCCATCAAATCTTAGMAAACAACTTCTAACTTCCAATGATGAAAAAGTTCAGTAAGACTTTTTTTAAAATCAGTTCTTTTATTTAACAAAGGTGTTCTGAAGATCCTTTTAAGTGTTCCATACACATTTCTGAGGCTATAAATCTTAGTAGTRTCAGGAATACTATTTCTCTCAAGTGCTGAATGTTTCAGCACATATTTTTAATGTTTAAGATTGTTAATGTTTAAGATTACTATATAACCTTTAATCCATTAACTACCAAAGAATAATCCAGGTAGAGCAACCACACAGAACATGTAAAGTATGCTTTTAGAAGTCCAGACACTGTCATTGGATACACAGGGATGAAACAAAACAAGCATACATTAAAAATACACTTGCAATTGAATGAAATACATTCTGTACAAAAACTGGTAGTAGGAGAGAAGCATGGTTGTCTTTATTTGTGTTTTCATTTGTATTACAAAACACATCTACAGATACACATAGTGGTTTAGATACATTTGATCTTGTAACCACCTCAATTCTTTAAGGTTGTATTTCCATCTCTGCACAAACAACCATCTTGTGAAAGTGAAAGGAAAAAATCCATGTGTCTACTGATCACTCTTCTCTAAAAGGACTCCTAAAAGTTACCTTTTCATAGACCTGGTATCATACTAGTCCTTTGTTAACTACTGCAAGCATACTTTCCAGTATAMCTTCGCTATATTTTTCCTATTTAATACCTTATACAAGAATGTCACACAAATTAATAGTTTGAAAATCATAGCAGCTCTGATTATCACTTTCTTGATTTTTCCCATCTTTCCATGTTTCAGCTTACCTCAGATCCTGAGGAAATCTGACTTTGGCCTGGCTGATTCTGAAGGTGACCAGCACTTCTTTCCGTCATAGAATCCACTGCACTGTCATCCTGTTCAACCATTTCCATGGTCATCAGTCTAAAAGTAAGTACAATACATGTTCAAATAAAGCAGTACAGGGAGGTATATCAGGCAGCTATAGAGAGTAATTCCAAACTATTTTATATTTAGAGCAGACAGGAAATATAAACGTAACTGTCAAACTGAAGTCCCTTTTTCATTCCCCTGTATTAAAATATTCATTCATACAGCCAGGAGCTCCAAAACAAGTATTTTGGAAAGCTTCAAGGAGAGGCAGTKCTGGAGATGGTTCTCAGGGAGGGACAAGCACAGTCCCAGTGTCCCACGTGGTGTTGGCAGTGGGGCTGGGAGCACAGTGCTCCAGAGCAGCCCAGCACCCAGCAGGTCTCTCCAGCCTCAAGCTGCCCAGCAGCCATGGGCTGCAACAGCCCTCTTGAACTTTCCAAGATGCTTATTCCCATCTGGGATCTACACCTGAATTGCCTGCTAACCGCTCATGGCTCAAGAGTCACAACAACTCTTTCTCATTTTACAGGTTTAAAAGTAGGGTAGATTTCATTGAAAAATAAGCAACTTGCTGACCCTCAATTTAAACTAAGAGTTTAAACTTCATACAGAAAGCTTCCAAATCTGCTATATAAAAGCTTYCAAATTTGCTTTATATCTGCTATATAAAAATGCAATTACCTGACAGTTCCTTTTCGATATTTCTTGGCACACTTAGTCATAACGGAAGGTGTGAGTTTTAAAACAAGAGCTTGGATCTCTTCGGCTCCCTTTCTCTCCTACCAAACCCTGCACTGAAGGTGCAACATTGAACAGGTGATGTCAAACATTGCCATGGCAACAGGTCAGTTTACAAACAGAACAGATACAAGATAGGGTCAGGCAGAGGCAGGCAGGATGCCCTGCAGGCACGCTCCCACCTACACTCTTACTTACACAATTGAGGCCACAAAAGGAAGACATTATATTAGTTGAGTGATTCAAGAAGGAGTAAATCTCGGCTCCCCAGGTTCTGTTTCTGAAACTATGGGATGCCAAGCCCATCTGAACTCGAAGTTCAATTATTTCAACTGGCTGATAGCYACTTCGGTTTCTTCTCAGGACTTACACTGAGATATGGAAGAGGCAGAGAAAGACTACTACCCACCTGACTGAGGCKCTGGAATTTAGTCTCACATGTTTTAAGTTAACCACATTAAATCAAATTAAATGTAAATCAAACTCCTTTTGAGGCACTGTTTTACAGAACATTCCACAACCTTTGAGGAGAATAAATTTTGCTGATTTTTTAAAAATCATTTTTTTTGTCCAGAATAAAGGCATGAAAATATCAAATGGTATCCTGTCAAATGATGCAGAGAAGCATATTTCTAGCTCATATACCTCCAAGGGTATTGTACCGAATAGATTTAAGAGTACTCTTGCTGATGGTAGCCAAGCTGCACACAATTCAGTATTTTATGGGTTAACATGAGTATTTCTGCTCAGAGAAGTTATATATCCTATGCCAGTACCAATTCAGATTAGAATCATAAGGAGCTATGTTACACCTAAAACCTTTTGACATTTTTTTTTCTTGTTAGTTACCACTTATTGCCTTTTTCTTTACATACAAATTAAATATCTACTGAAATTCACCAAAGTCTAACAGCTCTGGGGAAAATGTTTTCACCAAGTTTTTCACCATAATTTTCTATAAGAAGATCTTATCTAATTAAAGTATTCTGGTTTTACATATATATATATATATGTATATGCAATAAAATAACAATAATAAAATAGGAAAAAGAAAGTTCCTCTTTTGTAAAGTAGGGCCACCCATAGAGTCTCCAGTATGTAAAGTCTATCTGGTTCATGTAAGAATAAGCTTCAGAACAGCTCACACACCAAGGAAGATTAAATMATGCATAGGTACTGGCAACATATTCATTGTAATCTCTTCCTAAAGATGGGAATACAGTCAGAATTAATTCACTTTATGAAAGCCCTGAAGTATTTTTGTAACCAGAGCCATCTGTCACAGTAAACCTACCACTGGAAAAAAAAAAATCAAACAAACAACAAAATCAAATAACAACCAAAAAACCCAAGTACTTTTACTCCCGCTGAATGCACTTCATAGAAATTTTACCCAGAAAGAACGTTTTTCATTTTGGAAAAAAAAATAGTTCCTAATTTTTAGCTTAATTTCTCACTGACTGCAGAACACTATAAAAAATGTATTTATTTCTACTATTTTATCAGGATTTTTCATCTGCAGTGCTTCACTAAGTTAGYAAAAGCTTCAAAAAGAGCATCAGTGCAGCAGAAAATCTAATAAAGTTATTCCTCATGTTTCGCAATATGCAGTACAAAGAGAGGGGTGTATTTTTTAGATTATTTATGTTTAATTAGAAAAACAACAGTAAGTACTATACTTGTCCATGACATGACAAACAGAATTRAGATTATATATATAGAAAATTCTAGAATTTATATAGATTTTCTATCTATAATAGTGTATGTTCTGACTCTTAATACAAATGACTGCTTAATTTAAAACTTTAGCAAGATGGAGTGAAGTCTGAAAATTTGGCATAAAATGCAACCACTACTCTGAAGCACAGCAAAATGCTTTTCCCGGGTAAATTCAAGCCCACTTCTTTTTGACAACCTCTGTAACCAAACAGTGACTTAAAACAACACCCAAATATAAAGATCGAACCATAGCCTAAAAAACCAAAACAAAAATAACAAAGTATATGAGTAATTTTAAAATATACACTAGCTATCTTGGCATAAAACTTCAAYGAGAAAGATGAGTAAAGGCAAAATGTAGCACATTAGTATCACAATTCAGACATTACAAGATTAAGAATCCTCAGTAGACACAACCATGGGGATCACTGAACGGGCAGGAGAAGGTCAGCTGCAGTCATTTGAGCCCACAGGGTCAGCGATGGCACAGTCACACTGAGCTGTGCCAATWCATGTGGGCTTGTGCACAGCTCAAGAYCAGACATGCCAAGGAACTCCTGGATTTCAGACTAGGTTGTCACTAGTACAACTTCGCAGCACACTCATGAATCCTCAGACAACCTGAATTGCACAGRGTTTTTATTTCCTGTACTGCATACCATGTCGACATGAATACATCAAACTTTTTAATAAATATATGGAAAAAATACTGAGTAATATGATATTTATGTTTTTTTCTGTTTTAAACGGTTTTAAAACATCAGTAATGCAGACTGTGGCATGAAACAATTACTAATCCCATCCAGAAACCAGTTTCTAACATATCAGGCTCAGTCTGCATTGCAAGCGAATTCTAATATATTAATTGCTTTCAAGTTTCAAAGAAAAAAAAAAACCAGAATATTCCATCAAGCATTTAAAATTCTYTATAAAAATCTACCAGAAGCAGTACACATCACACTTTGAAGTTTACACTACCTTCCTTCTATTTTAAAGGAAAACAAAGCATAGTTTAAAGTAGGTGGTCTTAGATCCTGTTTAAAATAATGTTTTTCATCATTGTACGACTAATTATATACAAGTCTTAGCCTTATACTCAGTATTAACACATTGTTTTCTTATATTTTTCATCTTTGTTGCTTACAAAGACTTTACAATAATTTTAAATATTAGTCTGGATTTTTAAATTAATAAACTGCACTCCCATATAAAGGGACAAAAATTGGTTTTCTATAATGTAAGCAAAGATACCTGCTTCTTCCTGCAACATAGCAGGAATCTTCATGATCTGGCAGGAAGTTTAACTGTTATCCAAACTAGTAACATTTCAATAAGCATGTTTACTGTAGTCCCTGAGACTAATGGACAGSAGATCAGTAGCAGATAAACACTGACTAAGACGATGCATACAGTGCACATCAAAAGCTTCTTCAACTGTGATCAGCTGAACTATTCCTGACAGGACAAATCTGACAAACAGAATCTGGAAAGGGGTTCCAGCAGCCTGTTAGAGAAAAACAGACATTTTTTCTTAGGATATTGGAAGCAATTTACAGCTAAAGATGTGAAATTTTTGTATTTTTACCCATAGATAAGAGATGAAGGATAGCATCCCTATCAAGACATGCTCTTTTGTAATAAAGAGCACAAAAAATCATTTCGCTCCCCTCAATAATGCTGTTCATTTTACATCACTGCATATAAATATAATATTTAATGTCTATTGGTGAAATTATATGGCAAAGGCAAATTGCCAAAGTATTATAACTAACTGGAAGTGTGTGACTGTCTAATTAAATAGCCAGAGACATTTTAAAAAACAACTTTTTTATTTCAACCTTTATACATCAGGAACTGCTTACAAAGGTGGCTCATTACAAAGGAAACCAATCAYAAGGGCCTAAAAAATACGTTTCAGTCCTTGCTCCAAATCTCTTTGAAGACTTTTATTCACAGAGGAGTTACTAGAAAGCAAGAATGTTAGTTTACAAACACCTGTTTTGCATTTATTGATGACCCCACATTGAATGTGGAAACTCTTAGAATGCACTCGTTTCAGCAGAGCGTTTTGTTTTCAAGTAAGAACTTTGTAATAAATGTTTCACCATCCCGTGGCATGAAAGACAGAAACTGACAAGGTGGGCACAGAATTCAGTGAAGTGAAATGYGCAACAGCACAACAGACCCGATTTTGGAAGTGCAAACTTTCACCTTTCAGTTATCACCAGAAGCTTCATCCCTAAGCTTCTTGTGTCTCCTACACTCTCAATGTTTCCCTATTTTCTTCCCTACCCTTTTCTTCCTTGAACACCTTAGCTAAACCCTAAAAGCTAAAATCTCAAAACCTGCCATTACTGGGAG